>NC_059220.1:56101807-56407522 GCF_020615455.1 Coregonus clupeaformis | reverse complement strand
TCGTGTAATGATCCATAATGACCAGAACATTCACTGTGTTACTGGAGTCAGGCTCAATGGACAGGAAATCCATACATACAAGGTCCATAGGTCCATCACTTTGCATATGACCAAGCGGAGCAACTATCTTTGGAAGTGTTTTCCTCTGTACACAGCGAGCACAGGACTTACAGTACTCTTCTACTTCCATTTTCATGCGTGGCCAGTAGAACCGGTCTTTGACAAGTCCATATGTCTTGTCAAATCCTAAATGACCTGAGTCATCATGCAGTGACATGAGAACCATAGTTCTGAACTTCTCTGGAAGAATAAACTGAGCACGACGAGTCTTGTTTGGCGGATGTGTGATCCTGTACATAACTCCATCTTCTATCTTTAGCTTCTCCCACTCTCTCAGAAGCAAAGAGATGAGTGGATGTTTGGTCTTGGTCACCCTGGTGATATCATGTTTATTAAGAGCAACCCACATCTCTCCTAAGCAAGAGTCTTCTTGTTGCGATGCAGAAAGTTCCATAGTGCTCAATCTGGGTATGTTAGACATCAGCATGCTCAGGTTACAGTATGCTTGAGGCACAGCATGCATAGAGGCTCCCAACTGATCAATCACTCTACTATGAGATGATCCAGGAGTTATTCTAACAACATTAGACATCTGGCACATGGCTCTAACACCGGATGCAGGAATGTCTCTCCAATCTTGTTCCACTGCATATTGCTGATGAGGGCGGCGAGATAAAGCATCGGCATCTATGTTCTGCCTGCCGGGCCTGTACTTGAGACTAAAGTCATAGGTAGACAACGCAGCCAGCCAACGATGACCAGTGGCATCCAGTTTTGCGGACGTGAGGACATATGTCAATGGGTTGTTGTCTGTTCTAACCTCGAACTTGACCCCATACAGGTAATCATGAAGTTTATCAACCACGGCCCACTTGAACGCAATAAACTCTAACTTGTGAGCTGGGTAGTTACGTTCAGAAGCGGTCAGGCTTCGACTCACAAATGCCACAGCACGCAGACCCTCACCTTGATCTTGGTACAGTACTCCACCTAACCCTTCGCGGCTAGCATCTACATGTAGAACGTATGGCAACTGAGGATCAGCAAAAGCCAACACAGGAGCTTTTGTGAGGCTTTCCTTTAATGTCTCGAATGCCAATTCACACTTCTCATTCCACCTTGATCCAAATGGTTCTGAGGAGTTGATGTAGGCTTTCACCTCTTCCTTGGACTTTCTCCCTTTCTTGCCTGCAGGAAGATATCCACATAAGAGCTGATTCAGGGGGTAATTCACTTTAGAGTAGTCTTTCACAAATCTCCTGTAATATCCACAGAATCCTAGGAAAGAACGCAGAGCAGTCACAGTTTCAGGCCTTGGCCATGTGGTGACAGCTTCAATCTTTGATGGGTCTGTGGCCACTCCATTCTGGGATATGACACAGTGGGGAAAAAAAGTATTTAGTCAGCCACCAATTGTGCAAGTTCTCCCACTTAAAAAGATGAGAGAGGCCTGTAATTTTCATCATAGGTACACGTCAACTATGACAGACAAATTGAGATTTTTTTTCTCCAGAAAATCACATTGTAGGATTTTTAATGAATTTATTTGCAAATTATGGTGGAAAATAAGTATTTGGTCACCTACAAACAAGCAAGATTTCTGGCTCTTACAGACCTGTAACTTCTTCTTTAAGAGGCTCCTCTGTCCTCCACTCGTTACCTGTATTAATGGCACCTGTTTGAACTTGTTATCAGTATAAAAGACACCTGTCCACAACATCAAACAGTCACACTCCTAACTCCACTATGGCCAAGACCAAAGAGCTGTCAAAGGACACCAGAAACAAAATTGTAGACCTGCACCAGGCTGGGAAGACTGAATATGCAATAGGTAAGCAGCTTGGTTTGAAGAAATCAACTGTGGGAGCAATTATTAGGAAATGGAAGACATACAAGACCACTGATAATCTCCCTCGATCTGGGGCTCCACGTAAGATCTCACCCCGTGGGGTCAAAATGATCACAAGAACGGTGAGCAAAAATCCCAGAACCACACGGGGGGACCTAGTGAATGACATGCAGAGAGCTGGGACCAAAGTAACAAAGCCTACCATCAGTAACACACTACGCCGCCAGGGACTCAAATCCTGCAGTGACAGATGTGTCCCCCTGCTTAAGCCAGTACATGTCCAGGCCCGTCTGATGTTTGCTAGAGTGCATTTTGATGATCCAGAAGAGGATTGGGAGAATGTCATATGGTCAGATGAAACCAAAATATAACTTTTTGGTAAAAACTTAACTCGTCGTGTTTGGAGGACAAAGAATGCTGAGTTGCATCCAAAGAACACCATACCTACTGTGAAGCATGGGGGTGGAAACATCATGCTTTGGGACTGTTTTTCTGCAAAGGGACCAGGCCATGTATCGTTAGATTTTGAGTGAAAACCTCCTTCCATCAGCAAGGGCATTGAAGATGAAACGTGGCTGGGTCTTTCAGCATGACAATGATCCCAAACACACCGCCCGGGCAACGAAGGAGTGGCTTCGTAAGAAGCATTTCAAGGTCCTGGAGTGGCCTAGCCAGTCTCCAGATCTCAACCCCATAGAAAATCTTTGGAGGGAGTTGAAAGTCCGTGTTGCCCAGCGATAGCCCCAAAACACCACTGCTCTAGAGGAGATCTGCATGGAGGAATGGGCCAAAATACCAGCAACAGTGTGTGAAAACCTTGTGAAGACTTACAGAAAACGTTTGACCTGTGTCATTGCCAACAAAGGGTATATAACAAAGTATTGAGAAACTTTTGTTACTGACCAAATGCTTATTTTCCACCATAATTTGCAAATAAATTCATAAAAAATCCTACAATGTGATTTTCTGGAGAAAAAAAATCTCATTTTGTCTGTCATAGTTGACGTGTACCTATGATGAAAATTACAGGCCTCTCTCATATTTTTAAGTGGGAGAACTTGCACAATTGGTGGCTGACTAAATCCTTTTTTCCCCACTGTATGTCCAACATAGTTGACAGATGTGTGGCAAAACTGACACTTGTCAAGTGACAGTTTTAGGCCTTCACTTTTCAAGCGGTCCAACACCTTGAGCAACCTCTGCTCGTGTTCTTCCAGCGTCCTTCCAAACACGATTAAGTCGTCGAGGTAAACAAGAACTTAGAGTAGATTCATGTCTCCAACTGTCTGTTCCATAACACGTTGAAATGTTGCAGGTGCTCCGGACACACCCTGTGGCATCCTCTCAAATTGGTAAAATCCAACTGGATAGATAAATGCAGTCTTCTCTTTATCTGTGTCACCCATTGGGATTTGATAGTATCCGCTTCTGAGATCTAACACACTGAACCATTTGCTCCCACTCAAACATGTCAGAGCATCCTCCACACGTGGGACTGTGTACTGGTTGGGAACAGTGCACTTGTTGAGGGTCCTGTAATCAACACACATGCGTATGGTGCCATTATTTTTCCTCTCCACCACAATAGGAGATGCATAGGGGCTTCTCGACTCAGATATGATCCCATCACTTTTCAAGGTATTTAGATGCTTCCTTACATCTTCAACATCAGCTGGAGCCAAGCGGCGAGATCTCTCCCTAAATGGTTTGTCTTCAGTAACTCTGATGGTGTGGTGACTACTCTTTGAACAACCCACATCAAACTCATGTGCTGAGAACACTTCTTTCCGTTCCATCATCTTTTCACATAACCTCTTCTTCCATCCCTCAGGCACTGGAGAATCTCCAAAGTTGAATGAAGAAGACGTCAAGTTCTCAGATGAATCCTGCTTACTTTTCAATGGAACACCAGGAGCAACATCTACAGGAAACAGATGAGCAATAGGCATACCTCGTTTCAGGGTGATCTCCAATGTCGAGACATTCCTGACAGTAAGGGTGATTATTCTAGACGACACAACTGCAACCGTCTGGATTTCAGGCCTCACTAGTAGTTCTTCAGGAAACCGGGGTTCTTCAGGACTCTCTACCAGAAGGGTTTGAGTAGACGATACCCCAGGAAACTTTGGAATTCCAGTAACTCTCGCCTGCCTATCAGGTGGCAGGGTGACCGGTTTTGTCTGTGCGAACCAGACCGTTCCTCTCTTCTCGTCATCATCAGTTGAGCTTTCTCTCATCCTCTCATATGCCTCCTTGATAGCAGGATGAACTTGTAGTGTGCTAAGGAAACCTTCACCTTCCTTTTCTCTGCAAGCAGTCATAAGTCTCTTCACTTCAGCTGTATTTGTACCGACCAGAATAGACACGTCACCTTTCATGGCCGGATCTGGACATACCAACACAAGTGCTTCAATGGTCTCTGCTACGCTCACAACCGATCCCGAGAACTCAAGCTTGAGCGACAAATAGCCATCATATGGATACTGCTCAGAGCTAAGGCCTCATATCTCTAAGTTTCCTATAGGAATCAATGGCAAATGTGTCAGGTACTTGTCATAAAAGGATCTGTAAAGTAGAGTAATCTGAGAACCACTATCTAGTAAAGCCTTAGCATAGACACCTTCAATCTGTACAGAAACGACAGAACTTGGGCCAACTAAACCTGTAGGTAGCATGTCTTTCATGTCTTCATACTTGTGTCACTTTGTGGAACGTATCTTCACCGGGACATCAGGCCGCTCCTTTACTGGGTCCCTCTGTAGTTTCCCATAGACCATTTTTGTTTGATCAGGCGTGTATTGACTTTCCTCAAGTTCTCTTCACCTTCATAGTTTCTCTTGTAATGGCCATCTTCTCCACATCTATAACAGAACACTCCAGGGTTTCTGTCGGCCTGTGTCTGTTCTTGTGATGGATTTACCCTTTTCATTTTGCTTTTAAATGCAACATCTGACCTTTGTGTGTCAGAGTGAGCTGCTGTGATGTTAGCAGACATGAGACGTGTCATTTCAATTTTCAAACCTTTTAGCTCTTTTCTCAGCACTTCTATATCAGTATTACATTCTTTGCAAACTGTAGCAACAGGAGCAACAGCTGATGACTTCACAACACTCTTCGTTGTGTTCCTGTCTTGATTCATGTCCTCCTCCTCCCTTACTTCCTGCAGCAGCTCAGTAAAGGTTGGTGGATCACGCAGCTTATAGGTAATGCGAATATGAAGCGCAACCATGTCATGTGAGGGATGCACCTCTCACTACTTGGCCAATGCGTGTGCGATTCATCTCTGACAGCTCAATGCCTCCTTTTCGATATACAGTGTGCAGCAATTTGTCAAGTCTCAACAGGTAAGCTGAAAGCTTCTCTCCATCACTCTGGAATGTGTTTCTGAACCTTACCATGAGATCAGGTGCACTTTCGGTGGTACCGAATGTGGTTTCTAGAGCCTTCATGTATTCGATCGCTGTAGCATGGGGGTTTCCGGTCTTGAAGAACCTCACAATGTCAGCAGCAGGCCCTTTAAGACTTTCTGTTATTCTCTGTTTTTTCACATTGTCGGTGCACTGCCGTTCCTCTAGAAAATGGGTGGTTTGCTCAGCCCATGCGTCCTACTCTTCCTCTCCACTAGGAGTGGACTTCACACCTGAGAACATACGTAGCTTACGGTAACTCTGAGTCTCAGATGGCACATTGTTGCATTTCTCTACCAGTGAACTTATGGCAGTAACCAGTTCAGCGTTGAGGTCAGCACCAGAGGGACTTACCAGGCCTTTAACATCAGCCACAGTCTTCCCTTCATATCTCAGAAAGGATGACAGCTTCGCCTGAAAATCTTCACCCTCTCTTTCAACAGGAGATGTGACTTGTGAAACTACATGTACAGGCCAGGGACCCAACTCTCCAGGTATCCCAACAACACTTGGCACAGCTATTTCGTTAAGGTTGTTTAATATCTCTACCAAAACATACTGCTTTATACCAGCTGAATAAGAACAACGACCACGCAGTCTAATTTGACCAAAAGCCTTAACACAAGTCAGCTTTCCAGTAGAACCTCATCAGACACATCATCTGTAACACTGCTAAGGACAACTGCACGATTAGTAGCTAGCTGTTTCTCTCTACACCAGGTAACAATCTCTTCAACATCCATGTTGTAGGTTTATGCCTATACAGCAATGTCAGAAGAAAATCCAACATTTCAATTCAAAATTGTTAAATGGGGAGTCAAAAATATTCCATCAACAATAACCAAGATCCCGGACGAGCCCCCAAAAATGTAACCCTCTCACCAGGCTCGAATTTGACTCTCACGATATTACCTTACTTAGAATATCTGAACAGCATGGGATATTAGGTGAGAAGGACATCTCCAATAAGAATCCCTATTGTAAACTTGCTAGGGTGAATGACAAATAGGGTATTAACTTCAGATAAAATGATTATAGACTTGGTTATTATTATAAGGATATGCTTTCCCATGCATTAAATGAACCTGAAACAGTAAATGACTCCACCAATACAACAGACATAAGGTTCAAGATCTATATTATCACATTTTCAATGTATCACATCAAAATAAATAAAAATAATAAAACCCAATGATTTTTCACAACCCATGTCCAAATTATTTGCAAGTTTGCTTAAACCGTGGGCACGTGTTGGAGCTAAAAAAAATTACGATATACATAAAGTCCCGAAGTCCACCCCACATTTGTAGTTACTCACTACTTGTAGATAATGCCTCAGCAAAGTATAGCAGTTCCGTGCAGGTGTCCTCACAAGATCCACAGCGAATACAGCTATCAATGCAGCCAGTACTCCATAGCAGCAACAGACATCCCGTGGAAACCCGAACTCGTTGATCGTCACAAGCAATTCTCTCCAAGTCTCGCATGATGCTAGGCTAACCTCTAGGATGTCGAATGTCTCCACAATGCGACGGCAGCTTCAGTCTCCACTAGGTCTTTCTTAACGAAATAATAACACTCTCTCATAGAAATAAAATCAGGATTTCCCTTAAAAACTATGTAGGTATGGTTTTGTTCTCTCTTTATTGTTTCCTTTAGTCATTTTTCCTTCACCAACCCCACTAACGTCTCTCCTCTCCCTTCTTTCAACCTTTTCCCTCTCTTTTCTTTTCCCAGCAACCAGTCCACTCTCCCATTGGCCACAACTTAACAAGCTTCCTCATTGGTCAAAACTTTAACAAGATATGTGGGAAACTTAAACTTAAAAGTAAACCAACCTATTCACTTGTACATTTTTGAAACATTGCTTCAAAAGAAATGCATTAACGACATTACAAATCAGGAGCTATTCGATCACCTTTTAAATCTAATACCAATTAATTATAACAAATAAACTCTATACTTGGTTTTAGCAAGGGTATTACAGTGGTATTGTGTGTAAATTGATGAGGAACATTTTTATTTAATCAATTTTAGAATAAGGCTGTAACGTAATAAAATGTGGAACAAGTGAAGGGGTCTGAATACATTCCAAATGCACTGTAGTGTATTGTTACCTGGAGTATTGTTGGCTACTACTTTTACCTCTTTTAGTCTTGAAATGTTTGGTTGTTTACTAAACTACTCACTCTGTTTAGCACATGGCCTCACATTTGAATCCTTAAAGAGATGGGTGGGGCTTAAGAGGTTGTGAGCGATGTTGAATGGGTGTAGATAAAGAAGATCTCTCCAGTAGGTGTACCAAAACATTCAAGGGCCATTTTCTCAAAAGTCGGTTTACAAGTTTATCAACTTTCAAAGCAGAATTACTTTCCCATTGTTCCTCAACTGCAGTGTATGATATACCATTTTCTAGCTCTGAGTTTCTACTTTTATCCAAAGCAAAAAACACCATTTCAAACATTGCTACATTAGACCGAATCGAGGCGGTTGGTCACATATGTACTAAAAAACCAAAGATTTCAAGACTAAAGGCTGGTTTATACTACGGGTGTGTTCTTAAATCTAATCTGGAGTGCCAGAGTGTGCTCAGAGTGCGCTCTGGGCGTTCGTAAACTCAGAGCGTTGTCAGATTATCCGTTCGTAAATTCAGAGCGTTTCACTCTCGGAGCACTCAGAGAGCACACTGGACACTCTGGCCGAGGAGTAGGGTTGATTCGAGCGTTCTGACCTAACAACAGCAGTCAAGCACCCACGCTAACTGGCTAACGTTGGCTAGCTTGCTAGCTACTTCCAGACACAAATGAGAGAACAGCTCACTCTGACCATTTTACTCGCCCTAGCAGAGCTGGTTAGGCTGTTTTTATGTTATCCAGAGCATTGGTGACTGCAACACTTTTTTGCCAACGTTTATTGACACCGGCCATATTCAACGGGTGTTGAGCGTTCGTAAATTGGTCAGTTATTCTGCGCTCTGGCACACTCAGACGAGAGTGCTCTGACATCGGAGTAGATAGCCAGAGCGAATTTACCAGCTATGTCTATCGACAGTTGTCGCAGTGACATCATGACCATTCTATTGAAATTGTTACTTGCATAGTGGAGTCATTTTTTCGACATGTAGCTAGATAGCTAAACAATTAACCATAATCCCAACTCATAACGTTACTACCCTGCATGAATCTGCAGGTAGCTAACCAACCAGGTTCAATATTAGCTAGCTAACATTAGGCTATAACTAGGAATGCAAATGGCTATGAGATACGAATAATATACAGTGGGGAGAACAAGTATTTGATACACTGCCGATTTTGCAGGTTTTCCTACTTACAAAGCATGTAGAGGTCTGTAATTTTTATCACAGGTACACTTCAACTGTGAGAGACGGAATGTAAAACAAAAATCCAGAAAATCACATTGTATGATTTTTAAGAAAATAATTTGCATTTTATTGCATGACGTAAGTATTTGATACATCAGAAAAGCAGAACTTAATATTTGGTACAGAAACCTTTGTTTGCAATTACAGAGATCATACGTTTCCTGTAGGTCTTGACCAGGTTTGCACACACTGGAGCAGGGATTTTGGCCCACTCCTCCATACAGATTTTCTCCAGATCCTTCAGGTTTCGGGGCTGTCGCTGGGCAATACAGACTTTCAGCTCCCTCCAAAGATTTTCTATTGGGTTCAGGTCTGGAGACTGGCTAGGCCACTCCAGGACCTTGAGATGCTTCTTACGGAGCCACTCCTTAGTTGCCCTGGCTGTGTGTTTCGGATCGTTGTTATGCTGGAAGACCCAGCCACGACCCATCTTCAATGCTCTTACTGAGGGAAGGAGGTTGTTGGCCAAGATCTCGCGATACATGGCCCCATCCATCTTCCCCTCAATACGGTGCAGTCGTCCTGTCCCCTTTGCAGAAAAGCATCCTCAAAGAATGATGTTTCCACTTCCATGCTTCATGGTTGGGATGGTGTTCTTGGGGTTGTACTCATCCTTCTTCTTCGTCCAAACACAGCGAGTGGAGTTTAGACCAAAAAGCTCTATTTTTGTCTCATCAGACCACATGACCTTCTCCCATTCCTCCTCTGGATCATCCAGATGGTCATTGGCAAACTTCAGACGGGCCTGGACATGCGCTGGCTTGAGCAGGGGGACCTTGCGTGCGCTGCAGGATTTGAATCCATGACGGCGTAGTATGTTACTAATGGTTTTCTTTGAGACTGTGGTCCCAGCTCTCTTCAGGTCATTGACCAGGTCCTGCCGTGTAGTTCTGGGCTGATCCCTCACCTTCCTCATGATCATTGATGCCCCACGAGGTGAGATCTTGCATGGAGCCCCAGACCGAGGGTGATTGACGGTCATCTTGAACTTCTTCTATTTTCTAATAATTGCGCCAACAGTTGTTGCCTTCTCACCAAGCTGCTTGCCTATTGTCCTGTAGCCCATCCCAGCCTTGTGCAGGTCTACAATTTTATCCCTGATGTCCTTACACAGCTCTCTGGTCTTGGCCATTGTGGAGAGGTTGGAGTCTGTTTGATTGAATGTGTGGACAGGTGTCTTTTATACAGGTAACGAGTTCAACAGGTGCAGTTAATACAGGTAATGAGTGGAGAACAGGAGGGCTTCTTAAAGAAAAACTAACAGGTCTGTGAGAGCCGGAATTCTTACTGGTTGGTAGGTGATCAAATACTTATGTCATGCAATAAAATGCAAATTAATTACTTAAAAATCATACAATGTGATTTTCTGGATTTTTGTTTTAGATTCCATCTCTCACAGTTGAAGTGTACCTATGATACAAATTACAGACCTCTACATGCTTTGTAAGTAGGAAAACCTGCAAAATCGGCAGTGTATCAAATACTTGTTCTCCCCACTGTAACTACACAGATCATACACGTAACGTTAGCTAGCGAATCAGCCAGCTAACATTAGCTAGCTAGCTAACAGTACACTTTAACTTGAAATGAAAACGACTTTCTGACAAAATTAGAAACGTGTCATATCTAAATCTTACCCATATACATCGATGGATGCTTCTCCCTCTCTGTTGTGGATGCCATGGTTGCCCTTAGTTTGCAGATGTAATCCGGAGACAGGTGTTTTATACAACAGCCTTGTGTGTGTTCTCTTTTCGACTCCATCTGCATTTCTGCAATCAAACGCCATCATACTCTAATTCCACTGATTTCAAAACTCGGTCCTCCAGAAAGTGGAGAGCAAAACGTATGCAGTTCTACTACGTGATATCTTTCAAAAAAGCCGTGTTAGAAAGGATTACCTACACATACTGACCAGCTCATGTTATAGACAGAAGCGTGCTACATGGCAGACCAATCCGAACTCATCTCTCGGCATGTCCAGCCCACTCATTATCTCAGCCAATCATGGCTAGCGGGAAGGTTGCTGTCTTTTTCTGTGGCTAAACCAACTAGGCTCGCAATTTAATAATTGTATTCGTATTTACAGATGGCTGTCACAGATCCCCCCGGTACTGCTGTTCATTCTGTTCACAAATTCCGGAGGTCTACGTCACCGGCTTTCTAGGCGTCACGGACATGGATCATTACGCACACCTGGTTCCCATTCCCCCTAATTAGTATGTGTATATACAGTGGGGAAAAAAAGTATTTAGTCAGCCACCAATTGTGCAAGTTCTCCCACTTAAAAAGATGAGAGAGGCCTGTAATTTTCATCATAGGTACACGTCAACTATGACAGACAAAATGAGAAAAAAAAATCCTGAAAATCACATTGTAGGATTTTTAATGAATTTATTTGCAAATTATGGTGGAAAATAAGTATTTGGTCAATAACAAAAGTTTCTCAATACTTTGTTATATACCCTTTGTTGGCAATGACACAGGTCAAACGTTTTCTGTAAGTCTTCACAAGGTTTTCACACACTGTTGCTGGTATTTTGGCCCATTCCTCCATGCAGATCTCCTCTAGAGCAGTGATGTTTTGGGGCTGTCGCTGGGCAACACAGACTTTCAACTCCCTCCAAAGATTTTCTATGGGGTTGAGATCTGGAGACTGGCTAGGCCACTCCAGGACCTTGAAATGCTTCTTACGAAGCTACTCCTTCGTTGCCCGGGCGGTGTGTATGGGATCATTGTCATGCTGAAAGACCCAGCCACGTTTCATCTTCAATGCCCTTGCTGATGGAAGGAGGTTTTCACTCAAAATCTCACGGTACATGGCCCCATTCATTCTTTCCTTTACACGGATCAGTCGTCCTGGTCCCTTTGCAGAAAAACAGCCCCAAAGCATGATGTTTCCACCCCCATGCTTCACAGTAGGTATGGTGTTCTTTGGATGCAACTCAGCATTCTTTGTCCTCCAAACACGACGAGTTAAGTTTTTACCAAAAAGTTCTATTTTGGTTTCATCTGACCATATGACATTCTCCCAATCCTCTTCTGGATCATCCAAATGCACTCTAGCAAACTTCAGACGGGCCTGGACATGTACTGGCTTAAGCAGGGGGACACATCTGGCACTGCAGGATTTTAGTCCCTGGCGGCGTAGTGTGTTACTGATGGTAGGCTTTGTTACTTTGGTCCCAGCTCTCTGCAGGTCATTCACTAGGTCCCCCCCGTGTGGTTCTGGGATTTTTGCTCACCGTTCTTGTGATCATTTTGACCCCACGGGGTGAGATCTTGCGTGGAGCCCCAGATCGAGGGAGATTATCAGTGGTCTTGTATGTTTTCCATTTCCTAATAATTGCTCCCACAGTTGATTTCTTCAAACCAAGCTGCTTACCTATTGCAGATTCAGTCTTCCCAGCCTGGTGCAGGTCTACAATTTTGTTTCTGGTGTCCTTTGACAGCTCTTTGGTCTTGGCCATAGTGGAGTTTGGAGTGTGACTGTTTGATGTTGTGGACAGGTGTCTTTTATACTGATAACAAGTTCAAACAGGTGCCATTAATACAGGTAACGAGTGGAGGACAGAGGAGCCTCTTAAAGAAGAAGTTACCGGTCTGTGAGAGCCAGAAATCTTGCTTGTTTGTAGGTGACCAAATACTTATTTTCCACCATAATTTGCAAATAAATTCATAAAAAATCCTACAATGTGATTTTCTGGATGTTTTTTTTCTCATTTTGTCTGTCATAGTTGATGTGTACCTATGATGAAAATTACAGGCCTCTCTCATCTTTTTAAGTGGGAGAACTTGCACAATTGGTGGCTGTACAACTCCCCACTGTATGTGCCCTCTGTTCCCCATTGTCCTTGTCGATTATTGTCCCATGTCCGTTGGTCTCATGAGTACCGTGTATTGTGCTCTTGCCGGCTGGAACGAGTCGGCTCTGGTCACCGTGTTCTGCAGCGGACTGCAGGAGGAGGTACAGATGGAGTTAGCCTGCCGTGCTGACAACCTGTCACTCGACCAGCTCATCAGCTTGGCGATCCGGTTGGAGAATCTCCTGCTGTCCGGACGAAGACCTTCGTGGAATCCGGAGCCCATGGCTACACCTGCTCCATGGCCAGTTCCGATGGAGGTGTACTCTGCACGTTTGCCCGAGGCAGAGCGTAGGAGAAGGAGGAATCTGGGCCTCTGCTCCTATGAAAGGGGTCATTTCTCCCCGACCTGCCCTCTATCCACTAATAGGCAAGGAGGTGACAAGCCAGGGAATTCCCCTGCTCCAACCCAGGCAGAGGAGAGGCAGGAAGAGGAGACCCCCGTCATCCCTCCATTCTGTATCATCACACCAGTGGTGTGGAACATGGACGCCAACATACGGCAGGCCCTGCGTATGGAACCCGCACCTGCACATTGCCCGGAGAACCGCACCTACGTGCCCACGGGTGTGCGGGACCGCCTCCTTTCCTGAGAGCACACAGCGCCTGTGTCGGGTCATCCTGGGATAGGCCGTACCATCGCCTGCCTGACTGAGAAGTACTGGTGGCCCACCTTGACTAGGGATGTCCGGCCCTGGCAGCCGGCCCTGGCACCTTGGCATCCGAGCCAGACCGAGGCCCCTGCGGTGGACTAGTGGTTTCGGCGCGCTGAGGAGATCTGGAACGCTGTGCACACTCGTCTCCAGCGGGCGGTGTGTTGGCACAAGGAACAGGCCGACCGCCACCGCAGTGAGGCACCTGTTTTCTCTCCAGGTGACCAGGTCTGGCTCTCCACCCGGAACCTGCCCCTCCGCTTGCCCTGCCGGAAGCTGAGCCTGTGGTTTATGGGGCTGTTTAAAGTCCTGGGGAGGGTTAATGAGGTAACATACCGTTTGCAACTCCCTGCTGATTACCGCATTAACCTGACTTTTCATGTGTCTCTCCTCAGGCCAGTGGTCATGGTCCCCTCACTGAGGCTGGACCTAGTGACGCCCCGCCTCCTCCTGTGGACATCGAGAGAGGTCCGGCATACTCTGTTCGTGAAGTCCTGGATTCGAGGCGTCGGGCAGGGCGTCTTCAGTACCTCATCGACTGGGAGGGGTACGGCCCAGAGGAGCGGTGCTGGCTTCCTCCACAACCACTCCACAAATTTATTTTTAGCAAACTATAGTTTTGGCAAGTCGGTTAGGACATCTACTTTGTGCATGACACAAGTAAAAATGATGTCATGGCTTTAGAAGCTTCTGATAGGCTAATTGACATAATTTGAGTCAACTGGAGGTGTACCTATGGATGTAATTCAAGGCCTACCTTCAAACTCAGTGCCTCTTTGCTTGACATCATGGGAAAATCAAAACAAATCAGCAAAGACCTCAGAAAAAAAATGGTAGACCTCCACAAGTCTGGTTCATCCTTGGGAGCAATTTCCAAACGCCTGAAGGTACCACGTTCATCTGTACAAACATTAGTACGCAAGTATAAACACCATGGGACCACGCAGCCGTCATACCGCTAAGGAAGGAGACGCGCTCTGTATTCCAGAGATGAACGTAGTTTGGTGCAAATCAATCCCAGAACAACAGCAAAGGACCTTGTGAAGATGCTGGAGGAAACAGGTACAAAAGTATCTATATCCACAGTAAAACGAGTCCTATATCGACATAACCTGAAAGGCCGCTCAGCAAGGAAGAAGCCACTGCTCCAAAACCACCATAAAAAGCCAGACTACGGTTTGCAACTGCACATGGGGACAAAGATCATACTTTTTGGAGAAATGTCCTCTGGTCTGATGAAACAAAAATAGAACTGTTTGGCCATAATGACCATTGTTATGTTTGGAGGAAAAAGGGGAAGGCTTGCAAGCCGAAGACCAACCTCCCAAACGTGAAGCACGGGGGTGGCAGCATCATGCTGTGGGGGTGCTTTGCTGCAGGAGGGACTGGTGCACTTCACAAAATAGATGGCATCATGTGGAAGGAAATGTATGTGGATATATTGAAGCAACATCTCAAGACATCAGTCAGGAAGTTAAAGCTTGGTCGCAAATGGGTCTTCCAAATGGAAAATGACCCCAAGCATACTTCCAAAGTTGTGGCAAAATGGCTTAAGGACAACAAAGTCAAGGTATTGAAGTGGCCATCACAAAGCCCTGACCTCAATCCTATAGCAAATCTGTGGGCAGAACTGAAAAAGCGTGTGCGAGCAAGGAGGTCTACAAACCTGACTCAGTTACACCAGCTCTGTCAGGAGGAATTTGCCAAAATTCACCCAATTTACTGTGGGAAGCTTGTGGAAGGCTACCTGAAACGTTTGACCCAAGTTAAACAATTTAAAAGGCAATGCTACCAAATACTAATTGAGTGTATGTAAACTTCTGACCCACTGGCAATGAGATGAAAGAAATGAAAGCTGAAATAAATAATTCTCTATACTCTTATTCTGACATTTCACATTCTTAAAATAAAGTGGTGATCCTAACTGACCTAAGACAGGGAATTTTTACTAGGATTAAATGTCAGGAATTGTGAAAAACTAAGTTTAAATGTATTTGGCTAAACTGTATATACATGTTATGACATTTGAAATGTCTTTATTCTTTTGGAACTTCTGAGCGTAATGTTTACTCTACATTTTTATTGTTTATGTCACTTGTGTTTACTATCTACTTCACTTGCTTTGGCAATGTTGAAATACATTTCCCATGCCAATAAAGACCTTAAATTGAATTGAAAATTGAATTGAAATTGAATTGAATGGAAAGAGAGAGAGAGAGAGAGAGAGAGAGAGAGAGAGAGAGAGAGAGAGAGAGAGAGAGAGAGAGAGAGAGAGAGAGAGAGAGAGAGAGAGAGAGAGAGAGAGAGAGAGAGAGAGAGAGAGAGAGAGAGAGAGAGAGAGAGAGAGAGAGAGAGAGAGAGAGAGAGAGAGAGAGAGAGAGAGAGAGAGTTTTGAGTTTTAAATAATATTTATTGGGTCTGGGAGCCCACCACACAATAAATACTCATACAAAACCGTAGTTACACATCAATTAAAAACACAACTCCAATTCCTCCTCCACAGTTACTAAACACAACAGCCTCTGAATACCCCATATACTCATAAAAATATAAATATTGTTGACAAGTTTATAATAGGCAAACTCAACCCTTATTCTCGCTGCCAACATTCCCTCCAGCATTCCCACCACATCCACAGACCCCTGTCCCCGAATACTGTTCTTTCGGGTCTTCCATATCGCTAATTTTGCTGCCCCTAACACAAAATTAAGCAACACAACTACACCTTTTTGGCTAAACCTGTACTTTGGCCCAAAAATATACAGTGGAGAAGAGAAAACCTCTCCCAACGTTGAGAACCAATTAGTGATCAGGTCAATCATCCTGGGACACTGTAAAAACAGATGTGCAAGAGTTTCAGGCTCAGCACAGAATGGACACTCCTCCCCAACAGTAGGATCCAGGTGTACCAGATGCATGTTGGTGGCTATGGCTCCATGTATTATCCTCCATTGGAGGTCAGCTGTCCTCTTATCAATAGGCAGTTTGTATAATGATCGCCAACAGCCTTTTGGGGAGGCACCTGGACCAAGCACACCCGCCCACCTCGTCGATTTCACCCCTTCCAGGGAAGAGGCATGGGACACCTTTACACATATTCTGTACATGGCCTTCTTTCCCACCTCCTTGAACTCCCCCAGCTCCGGGGTATCGAAGGAAAGCAGCATCCCCACGTCCTCCTCGAATGCCCCCGCCGCAGCACTAACAATCAGTTCAGGGAACACATAATCCAGACCCTTCTTCCACCGATCAAAATTGGAAGTGTCAGTCACATACTGCAGATGAAGTACTGGCTAGGAGTCACAGACCTCAGCGACGACCTTCCTCAGTAGGCGAGACGATCGGATCCCCGCTCTTTCTCCCAGCTCCTCCAACGACCTATTCCGGTTCCGCATCAGATGACCCAGCTTAGTACACCCCACGCCTAACAGGCATGAACGTAGGCTAGCTGAACCCAGAACACGGGACTGGATGGCAGTGTTGTGAAAAAGAGGATCTTCAAAAAGCCACATCCCTGGTGGCGTGCAGGCCTTACGGGACTTGACCAGAACTCTCCAAGCATGCATAACAGACTCATAAAATGGAGTCAGGCCAGGCAACTCACCCCCCTCCAGCTTTAAGAGGAAAAGGTGCTTGTCTAAGCCCAAACAGCCCGCTCTCCTCATCAATGTGTAGGCTGTGTCAACCCAGCTAGAACCATCACTGTACAACAGTCTCTGGGCTGCTTGAAGCCGGAAAGCCATGATCCTGGAAGAAATGTCCACCAGGCCTTGCACACCCTCGCGCAGTGGCAGGTACAGGGCTGAAGCTTTAATCCAATGTTGTCCAGACCAGAAGAAATTGACAAGGGTCCTCTGAAGCTCTTGTATCAGACCCTTTGGTGGCTGCAAAATCATTAGTCTGTGCCACAGGGTAGAGGCAGCAAGATTATTAGCTACCAGTACCCTTCCCCTATAAGACAGCTGGGGCAGCACCCATTTCCATCTTGACAGTCTGGCACACACTTTCTCCACTACACCCTCCCAGTTCTTTTTCTGAAAGACTTCGGAGCCTAGAAAAACCCCCAAAGTCTTCATCCCATCTCTGCCCCACTGAAGCCCCCCTGGTAACCGTGGAGCGGACCCCATCTGAAGCTGGCCTGCCCACAGCGCTTCACTCTTTCCCCAATTGACTCTAGCTGAGGAGGCCCCCTCATACACCTTTAAAGCGTTTGAAAGAACCTTAACATCCTCACCCCCTGTAATAAAAACTGTCACGTCATCTGCATACGCAGACAGTGCTATCGTGGGACCCTTCATAACCCCTGGCACAGAGAAACCAGTAAGCCTCGCTCTTAAAAAACAAAGCATTGGTTCAATCGCCAGACTATATAACTGCCCTGAAATTGGGCATCCCTGCATGATGCCCCTTTGGACAGGGATGGGGCAACTCAAACCACCCCCCACCTTCACCATACACGAGGCCCCAGCATACAGTAAATTCATCCACGACAAAAAAACATCCCCGACCCCAAAGGCTTTCATTATTTTAAACAAGTACTGGTGGTCCACACGATCAAAAGCCTTCTCCTGATCCAAAGAAAGTAAACCCACATTTACATCAGACAGTTTACAAATGTCTAAAACATCTCTTATTAGAAACAAGTTGTCAACAATAGAGCGATCAGGTACGCAGTAGGACTGGTCCTTGTGGACCAACAATCCCAGATACTCTTTCAACCTGTTTGAGAGACATTTAGAAACAATTTTATATTCTGCACACAGCAAAGCAACAGGTCTCCAATTTTTTATGAGAGCCAAATCCCCCTTTTTTGGCAACAGTGAAAGTACCGCACGTTGACAAGATACAGGAAGAGAGCCCTCATGAAAAGATTCACACACCACTTCATAAAAATCCTCCCCAATAGACCCCCAAAAGTGCTTATAAAACTCAGATGGTAAACCATCAATGCCAGGGGCTCGGCCTGTTGAGAGCTGCATAACTGCTGTGGACAGCTCTTGCAGTGTAATGTCAGAGTCCAATGCGACTCTTTGCTCGGGTCCCAATTGAGGAAGACCGTGTAACAACTGTTCAGTACACAGAGAGTCACAATCCTCCGCCTTATAGAGGGCAAAATAGAAATCCACGGCATGTTGACGTATTTCACTGTCATCCGTGGTCACCTTCCCATCAGGGAGACGAAGGCAGACCATCTGTTTACGTTGCAATGTCGACTGTCCTAGGTTTTTAAAAAAGCACTAGGAGCATCCATATCCTTGAGGGAAGCGAAACGAGACCTAATCAAGGCACCCTTCACTCTTTCATGCAGAAACGACCTCAGTTCATGTTTCTTGTCCTGTAAGTTCATGACTAGTCCGGGGTCATTCTGAGTGAGCAACTTCAATTCAATAGATTTGATGTCCTGTTCAAGGGCCCTGATAGTCTCTTTAACTTCAATTCGAGACAGAGCAGTATACTGTTGACAAAATAATCGTATTTGGGCCTTCCCAACCTCCCACCATTGTCTCAAAGACTCAAAATTCCCTTTTGTAACCCTCCATTTTTCCCAAAACAACAAAAACCTTTCACAAAACATGACATCATGTAACAATAACATTAACATTAAAATACCAATAAGATGATGACCTTCGTGGACAGGACAAGTGAATATCAACAGTGACAATATGGTGATCAGAGAAACCCACAGGAGTAATGTCACACCTTCCAACCCTACTACAGTATTGTTCAGATACATACAACCTGTCTAACCTTGCTGCACTGACATGACCTTCATTAACTTTTAGCCAAGTGTACTGCCTAACTTTTGCATTCCTTACTCTCCACACATCAGAAAGCTCAAACTCAGTTAATAGACCAGACAGACAAATTGCTGACCGCAGGTGAGGTTCTTCAGCGGTGCGATCAATTGTAAAATCCACTTTACAGTTCCAGTCCCCCCCTAAAACCATACACCCCTCTTGGTCACACTGTCTTAAGGTTTCCTTTATTTTATCAAAACCAACAATACGCTCTGTACCCTCATTAGGAGCATAAACATAAAAAATAAAAAAATAAAAACCATAACATCCACCTTGACCAATAAAACCCGACCCTTAACAATCTCTGTTGTAGATACCACAGTCACCCCTAAGCCTGAAGAAAACAAGATTGCCACCCCAGCACTGAAATTAGTACCATGACTGAGTATATGCTGCCCCTCCCACCACATACCCCAGTCAAATGAAAAGGAAAAGCAGAAGATACCACAGAGAAACCAGACAAAGAGAATAGAACACCCTGTGAGGCATAATCATCATCATTATTTAAATTTTATCTTAACCTGACCACGTTTCCCACCACCTTTTGCTGCTGCAACAGCAGTAACACATTTCCTCAAGCGAAACCGCTTCTTCTCACTCAACTGGTCTAACCCCACCGTCTTCTGTAACATCACAGCTGACCTCACAAACTTATCAACATCAAAATAATCTGCCAATTTGACAGATTTCCCAAAAGTCTGATCAAGAAACCCATTTACCTCCTCTAGATCGTAAATTGAGTCCTCACCAGCTGATATCATATCAAGAGCGATATCCATATCCTTCTCCTGATCCTCCTCAACTGAGGCCACAGACCACTGACTCCCCTCTACCACATCCCTTTCAACACTCCCCACTTGCACCCCATCACTCGTACCAGGCATCTCCTCCACTACCTGGGAGACTAGCCCCACCTGAACCCCATTACTCGTAGTGGGCATCTCCTCCACTACCTGGGAGACTAGCCCCACCTGAACCCCATTACTCGTAGTGGGCATCTCCTCCACTACCTGGGAACCTAGCTCCACATGAACCCCCCCCCTGTACCCCAGCACTCATAGTGGGCATCTCCTCCACTACCTGGGATATTAGCTCCACATGAACCCTCTCCTGTAACCCATTACTTGTAGTGGGCATCTCCTCCACTACTTGGGAGATTAGCTCCACATGAACCCCCTCCTGTACCACAGCACTCGTACTGGGCACCTCCTCACCAGTCTGAGGAAATGGCCCTTCAGATCCATCCTTACCTTCTACAACAATATGTTTCTGCTGCAAACATTTCCCTCTGGTACAAGTTGCAACTCTGTGCCCTCAACACGGACAACTTGTTCCTCAGCAACAGATGCTTGTGGCTGCTCTACCGCTGTCAGCCCACCTCTCCCTACATCAGTGGGCCCAGGCTTTACGAGGACCACCTGCGCCCCTCCCTCTGCCTTCTCCCTTTTCGGGCAAGCATGTCGCTTATGACCAACATCCCCACACTCAAAACACAGTTGACTACCCGTACTAGCATAAGCCATATACAGTCTATTGTCATACTTGACTTTAAACGATAACTCCAAAGTCTGTTCCGGTGAGTCCAAAAACATAAACACCTGTCGCCGAAACGACATAACCTGTTTCAACGCCGGGTGTTTGCAACCCAATGGGACAACCTTAATTGAACTTCCAAACTTCCCAAAGCGCAATAACTCACGCTCCAATAGCTCATTTGGAATAAACGGCGGTACATTTGAAATCGTTACCCTTGTTGACGGAGAAAAAAGTGGCGTAACTTGAATAAACATTCCTTTAAGAAGTACGCCATGCTCAACCATACGATCAACAAGGCGCTCTTCTTTAAGAAATACCACCACCGCTTTATTCATCCGTGACGCATAAGCAACATTCTCATATCCTACCTTCTCTCCTACGGCAACCAGAACCTCCTCCACCGTGACAGTAGCTTCAGTAACACACCTAAAGCCGTGCCAAAGTGACAGGGACGGCGTCCCCATTCGGGCCGCCATCCCCACCAAAATCAGCGTAATTTCGACACGAAAAACAATATACTTAATTCTACCACAACAAGAAAATAGAAACAATAACCTTAATCATGCATAGAAGAAAAAAAAAAGGATATCACCAAGAAAAGGAAAACCCAGGATATCTAACTCTACACAACACTCGCACTTAGCACTCACTCAAACAATTCCCAGCATGCACCAAACACTCCCAGCATGCAGAGAGAGAGAGAGAGAGAGAGAGAGAGAGAGAGAGAGAGAGAGACACACACAAACAGACCCCACAGAGCCCCAGGACCGCAACACAATTAGAACCCACCAAATCATGAGAAAACAAAAAGATAACTACTTGACACATTGGAAAGAATTTACAAAACAACAGAGCAAACTAGAATGCTATTTGGCCCTAAACAGAGAGTACACAGTGGCAGAATACCTGACTACTGTGACTCACCCACAATTAAGAAAATCTTTGACTACATACAGACTCAGTGAGCATAGCCTTGCTATTGAGAAAGGCCGCTGTAGGCAGACCTGGCTCTCTAAAGAAGACAGACATGTGCACACTGCCCAAACAATGAGGTAGAAACTGAGCTGCACTTCCTAACTTCCTGCCAAATGTATGACCATATTAGAGACACATATTTCCCTCAGATTACACAGACCCACAAAGAATTTGAAAACAAATCCAATTTGGATAAACTCCCATATCTATTGGGGGAAATACCACAGTTTGCAATCACAGCAGCAAGATTTATGACCTGTTGCCACAAGATAAGGGCAACCAGTGAAGAACAAACACCATTGTAAATACAACTTATATTTATGTTTATTTATTTTCCTTTTTGTACTTTAACTATTTGCAGATCATTACGACACCGTATATAGACATATGACACTTGAAATGTCTTTATTATTTTTGAACTTTTGTGAGTGTAATGTTTACGGTAAATTGTTTTAATTGTTTAATTCACTTTCTTTTAATCATCTATTTTACTTGCTTTGGCAATGTAAACATATGTTTCCCATGCCAATAAAGCCCCTTAAATTGAATTGAATTGAGAGAGAGAGAGAGAACGAGAGAGCGAAAGAGAGAGAGAGAGAGATAGAGAGAGAAAGAGAAAGAGAGAGACACACAGAGAGAGACACAGAGAGAGAGAGACAGAGAGAGAGACAGAGATAAAGAGAGAGATTGACAGAGAGAAAGAGAGATTGACAGAGAGAAAGAGAAAGAGAGGGGGAGAGAGAGACAGAGAGAGAGAGAGAGAGAGATAGAGAGAGCGAGAGACAGAGAGAGAGAGAGGGGGGGGGGACAGAATGCTGTTGTGGACTCTGGTAAACAGCCTGTGGTTACAGCCTGTATAGACGAATGATTGGCAAGAGGACATAGTCCAGTGAGTCTAACCTCACACAGAGACCTCTGGCCTGTGTGTGTGTGTGTGTGTGTGTGTGTGTGTGTGTGTGTGTGTGTGTGTGTGTGTGTGTGTGTGTGTGTGTCAGCCTGTGGGCTGAATTAGCAGCCATGTAATTATTCCTGATGTGATGCTGTTGCCGGGATTAGCTGGAAATGCAGTTATTTTGCCCAGGTACCACGGAATTAGGTGAAGAGTGCTTCATTGCTGAAGCCAGTTTGTGTGGGTGTGTTTGTGTGTGTCTGTGTGTGTGTGTGTATGTTCCTGCCTGTGTGTGTGTATGTTCGAGAAAAGTCCTGGGAGTCAGTCCACCATGACTCATTTCCAAATTCTGAATACATATGGACAGGAAATTAGTATAGCAGACCAAGGGGGAGAGACAGCGTAATTGCATGCCATCCTTGTAGCTATGTTTTTTCTGGATCTAATGTGACTAACAGTACAACAGCCATCCCAGCACCAAGCCTATAACGGCAACAGGTCATACATTTTACATTTTAGTCATTTAGCAGACGCTCTTATCCAGAGCGACTTACAGTTAGTGAGTGCATACATTTTCATACTGGTCATGTATGTAAGCAACTAGTAACAACCATGAACAGCACCTTTCAATGTAAAAGTCAACACCCACACACAATTCTTTAAACCACTGATACATGATAAACATCAAACACAGACAACTAAACAGGCAAACAGCCCCTTACACAAACTTACGCAGGTGGATGCAGTCACACTCCTTAATCGAAATGTAACTGAAGTGAAATGGCAGCCTTTGATGCGTGCATGATTGCCAGTGGGGACTGAGATTGGAAATCTGTGTGTGTGTTTATGTGTGCGTGCATGCATGCTTGTGTGTGTGTCTGTGTGGGCACGCTTTTGTGTGTGCGTGCATGTCTGAGTGTGTAGCTGGGGAGAGCTGAGGAGGGAGATGTAAATGTCAAGTGATGTGCTTGGCTGTGTCTGATTTGAACCCACCTGGGCCTGCTGGCTCCCTCCGCTCCTCACTCTTTCCCAAGGCAATGCTAACCCCAGAGGCACTAGGCTAAACTAGATTCTCACAGTCTCTTTATGACTCTTTTGTCACAAAGCTCTAACTTCTGACTGATAGAGTCAAGTCACCCATGAGAGAATTTGATACAATTTTCTCTCAGACAGATTCTGCCAGAAATATGCAGTCTAGATATGGCATCAAAGTCTGCAGCTGAAACCTAAACACCTCTACTGTGAATATCTCATTTTATGTTTCGTCCATTTTTGTTGTACATAAACGGATAAGCATCAGCTGATGGAATCAAAATGGTGGTGTTTCTTTCTTCTTTCTGCTGTGTGTGGTAGGGCAGGGTACTCACCGTGTAGGAATTGATGGCCTCTCTGTCCAGCTCTTGGCTAACGGACACCTCTCCGGTCAGCCTGTTGATGGTGAACACCCCCTTGGGGTCCTGATCTGCACCCAACCCAGTCATATGGAAGATGTGGTCATCCTCCATGCCTGACGACATCACCTGGAGTCACACACAATAAAGTACAACAAGTAGTAATTAGCAAACTGTCAATGCTAAATGATAACTGACTGTATTTCGCCAACAAAAAATATGGATTGTGTATTCATTACATATGTATTCAAATAAGGCAAAATCTTCCAAGCAAACGTCCCATTGACATCAAAACATGATTGATTTGAGTGAAGTGCGTGTATGAGCAGATATATTGAGATGAGAATATGGTTTGGCCAGATGTCTAATCAGATGTGTACTCACAATAAGCTAGCAAAGGCATCAACATCCACAGGTCCCAGCAGGAGAAGGCAGGTTAGAGGCAAAAGAGATCAGAGCATGTTAGATTCACACTGCACTGCACACTCACATGATCATACAAGGCTGCACATGTCAAACACAGACTGGTTTGACATGTAAAACCAGTGCTTACAGACTGGTCCCAGATCTGTGTGTGCTGTATAACCAACTCCTATCATTGTTGTGATGCCAAACACCAAAGGAGTTGGCAAGACGGCACAAACAGATCAGGGACCAGGCCACAATGTCTATACTATATGAAGATATACATGTAACTGACAAAATAATGGAAACACTTGAGTAAATGAGGGATACAAAGTATATTGAAAGCAGGTGCTTCCACAAAGGTGTGGGTCTTGAGTTAATTATGCAATTAACATATCATCATGCTTAGGGTTATGTATAGAAATGCTGGGCAGTCCATTATTTTGGCTACCATAGCTATGCCCCCATAGGATGACAATGCCCCCATCCACAGGGCACGAGTGGTCACCGAATGGTTTGATGAGCATGAAAATGATGTCAGCCATATGCCACTTATAGGAGATCCCGAAGAGGCGCCTGAGACAGCGTTTCCCACCACCATCAACAAAACACCAAATTATGGAATTACTTGTGGAAGAATGGTGTCGCATCCCTCCAACAGAGTTCCAGACACTTGTAGAATCTATGCCAAGGTGCATTGCAGCTGTTCAGGCGCGTGGTGGCCCAATGCCCTATTAAAACCCCCTAGAGTGAATTTCCACGACCCCGCATAAATCGAATTAGCATAATAAAAACATTCCCTTGAAAATCCGTCCGTTTAAGCTAGAGATATCAGTTTTTTGCAGTGGATGCATCTCAATCCACCGCATCCGCTGAGGTCGAATTTCCGCATCTGCGGTAAAAGGTGACAGAGCAAGAGTGGTGTTTGTCAGACCATAACACATCCTGAAAATTGGTCTTCTTACAATATCGTCTGTAGTGTCTGAAGAGTTTGGGCTACACACTAACATGACCCCTCTGTGGAAAGGTGAGACCCTAATGAACATGTACCCACAGGCCTCACAAGACTCGTCTGAAGGTCCCCTGGTACCAGTTAAAAAAATTAATGGAAGTATATATGGAGGCAGTTTACAGTAGTTCCAAAAATAAGGGGTCAAATACATGTAAAAACAAAAACAAATTTGAATAATCTTATATCTCTCAGATATAGGACATACACTTCAAAACAAACTGCATTTAGATTTTTTTTTGTGACTATCTGTTGTTCCATGTAGTGAATCTGTTATTCAATGCATTTGTATGGGCTAATAGCAGTAAGGCCAAATTAACATTTTTAGCAAATCATTTTTTTATATATATTTTTTGATACTTCAAGGGGTCTCCTTTATTTTGGCAGTTACAGCACTTGTATATTATTCTAAAATGCATGTATACTGTGTCCTTCAAACAATAAGGAAAACAATGGGTAGTTAGTTAATTTCAATCACAGATAATAAAATATCCTTGATGTCCTTTAGCCCATAGACGCTGTACAATATAACATACAGTATGTAGATATTTTATAATCACATGAGCAAGACAGCATGTATGCATTTGAGGACTGTTGAACACTATCATCCTTGGTTCTACTCACAGATAATTAAATGGAAGTATTCACACACAGCTGCAGAATAGCCAATCTGAGTACTGCACAACCATTCAGTACCAGCTACATTAGACTCTCACAATGGTCTGTGTGCACTCTCAAAAAGGACCTGCATTAATGTGTTTTGAGGACAGAGTTATCATTTTGGGAGTGCATGTAGTCCATGATGAGAGTCTAATTTAGTTGCTACTCAAGTCACATGGCACACAAAGAAAACACATACAGCACATGTATGTATAGGCACAAGTGTAGTCTTGTGTCTATTTGTATACAAGGAAGAATGGCAGCATTTCAAGGTAATCTGTTGTTCCCGTATAGACATTGTGCTAATCCGCTGGTGGGGTTTGCTCTTTAGAGCCATTGAAGTCCAGAGCCTTACAGCTCTAAGAGGAAATCCAACATGGCCAGTTTAATCCCTGCAACAAATCTGCAGCTTGTTTCAGCACTTCCCAGTGGAGAAGACAGGGGAGAAATGGTTCTGCTGACTTCTACAGGTTTCAGAAATACAAACAATAGATCAGTTTTCAATCAGACTGCCTCCTGGAGTTAGTCTGGGGGGGTGATGGATAAAGGAAGTCTTAAATGTGTGTTGGTTCTCAAAGCCGAAGGTTACCATTATTTAGGACATTTAAGCAAGCTGCCTCTTTCAGGGGCATGTCCATTTCATCAAACAGTCTCTGATCCGTACCAACACCTTCTTTCAGCACTCCACCACGCTGCGGCCCAGTCCAGCGGCTAACCTAAGCCGTATATCTAATTGGGCTGTGAATCATTGATGTTGGCCATTTTTGTCATGAACTTTAGGCCTAAGTGTCTATAAGTCTTTTTGGAGAAGTGTGTGCCATCTCCACCACCACTACGGACGCAGAAGGAGTGATGCTCCACAGTGGGGGTAAATGGCCCCTCCCCTGTGCCTTCACCACTCAGGGAGCTAGAAGGTGACGTCTAATGAGAGAGTGCTTCAAGTGTTTCTCTCTCTCTCTCTCTCTCTCTCTCTCTCTCTCTCTCTCTCTCTCTCTCTCTCTCTCTCTCTCTCTCTCTCTCTCTCTCTCTCTCTCTCTCTCTCTCTCTCTCTCTCTCTCTCTCTCTCTCTCTCTCTCTCTCTCTCTCTCTCTCTCTCTCTCTCTCTCTCTTCTCTCTCTCTCTCTCTCTCTCTCTCTCTCTCTCTCTCTCTCTCTCTCTCTCTCTCTCTCTCTCTCTCCTCTGAGGCTGGGTACATTGCAGGTTCCACTGGCCCCCACTACTCTCTCTGTTCTCGTTCTCTCCCTCTGCGCATCTCGTTTGAAGTAGCAAAACGTCAGACTCTCAACAGTCCCAAGCCACTGGAGTCTGTGGGAGAGGAAATTACAGCACACTACAACGTACTCCTCATTCGGCCTTCATACATTATGTAGTACCCCTATCTTCCTCCTCCTCCTCCTCCTCCTCCTCTTCCTACTCCGCCTCCTGTTCCCTCGTGTGGGACGCTACCGTTCTCTAGATAGGCTCTGTAATGGCCTTAGAAGAGTCCTGTAAGATGTTGCTAAGGGAGTGCTTCTCTTGTTGAATACCAAGTTTACCCTTTTTTCTCATTCACAGTAGCTACACTGAGCACACACAGCTAGCAACTGCAATAGATATAAATGTTTTAAAACAGTTATTAGGTAGGCAGAGAACACCTGCAGAGTGAGTGGTAAACTGGGTCACATGAAGAAGGACCCAATATGTAGTCAGAGTTTGCTAATGCAGCATCTTAATGAAGTAGCTATATAGGCAGTGGGGAAGGCGTGCACACACACACACACCCGCACCCCCACACACACACATGGCCCTCTCCATAGTCTTGACAATCCCTGTGTGGGAGCTCTAGTTGGAGAAGCTCACATATTTCTATCACCTCTCATTCCCATGGCAGCCAACATGAAAGAGTGGAGGGCTCTTGCTGTAGCCAGCTGATGACAGGGGGTGTGGATCCTCTCTACATCTCTCTCCATCACAACACAACAAGAGAAGAGGAGGAGGAGGGAGCTCTACACCACCAGAGCACTTTGCAGTAGTCTCCTGATAAGCGCTGGTTGGATGAATGCTAATTATTTTCAAGTGCAATGTCGTGCATCACGCCAGTTCAAACCCATATGAAGGCTTGACTGTACACCTGCCTGTGAGATCTAAAGTATGCTAATGCTTAATGGCTCAGTCCACCAGCACTGTAAGACACTTCACTGACTTTAGTTGAAATTCTGCCACTTAGAATTTTGGGCAGGGTGAAGTTTCAGTATCCTGAAAGTTAGCAACAACTTGGGGCAAACAAGGCAAATTAGGAAACACAGACCGAGACGTAGAGAGCACTCACACACTCCCAGTCTCAGAGTGTCTTTCCATGTCTGGGAAGAGTGGAGATGCAGTCTCTACAGTGAGCAAACAGATTGCATCAAGATGTCCCCAAGGAGCTCTTCACAGCTCTGGAACATATTCAGAAGGAGTGTCTCTCTGTTTGCTTTATAGGGTCATCACTGGCAGGCAGGTGGAGAAGAGAGGAGAGATCTTCTGCGGTGCTTCAGATGTTCTAACAAAGTCAAAGCAGCAGATGATAATAGCAATCAGAGGCTTGGATCAGCCTGAATGTCTGCTCACTCTGCTGGTAATTAGCAGGAAGTATCTGGAGGGGCCCCTGGTCCCTGGGCCTCCTGGTCCCACCTGGCCTTTGAGGTGGTGATGAGCCTGGCTCGTCCTCGTTGCACAACGTCCATCCGCTCACATCAATGGGGAAACAATGGGACAATTAGTGCCTCTGATTGGCTGTTAAGTCCTCGTTAAAGGAAATCAGCCAAGGTGAGGAACTTTCAGGCTAAGATGAAAATGTGACTAAAGATTGTATTAACTATTTTGCTCAAAGAAGGTTAACGGTACCGTAAGCTTCAGTAACTAAAGTGAAGTTAAATTATTTCCATGAAGAGACAGGCTGATCCACTCAGTCTGAATTAAGCTGTGTTCTGCACTGACCTCCAACAGCATATATTGTAGCCTCTGGTAGTGAAAGTCCTACTGCTCTCCCTGCACAGTAACCATCAGAGTATTCACAAGAGAAGAGTTCCATGCATATGAAACAAAACTGGAGCCTTTAATTTGTACATTTCTATCATTCCTCACCATCCTGGCCAGCTTTCTTCCTTTTCTTCCAGTTCCTTCTGTCTTTCGCTATTTCACTCATTCTGTTTTCTCAATATCACAAATCCACATACAGTCCTGATTGAGATGTTTCTCTGAATGCATTACTGTGAACTCAACGTTTCAATGTGACCATTTATAGAGTTATCTAGGAAACAAAAGATGAACATCATAAAATAGCTCTAAATAGGAATAATATGAAGTTGATAGCAGTAAGAGTGGTCAGACCGATAACACCTTTGTTATGCTGCAAAGTGCAAGGTGAGTACTCATATACAGTGGGGAAGAAAAGTATTTAGTCAGCCACCAATTGTGCAAGTTCTCCCACTTAAAAAGATGAGAGAGGCCTGTAATTTTCATCATAGGTACACATCAACTATGACAGACAAATTGAGCTTTTTTTTCTCCAGAAAATCACATTGTAGGATTTTTAATGAATTTATTTGCAAATTATGGTGGAAAATAAGTATTTGGTCACCTACAAACAAGCAAGATTTCTGGCTCTCACAGACCTGTAACTTCTTCTTTAAGAGGCTCCTCTGTCCTCCACTCGTTACCTGTATTAATGGCACCTGTTTGAACTTGTTATCAGTATAAAAGACACCTGTCCACAACCTCAAACAGTCACACTCCAAACTCCACTATGGCCAAGACCAAAGAGCTGTCAAAGGACACCAGAAACAAAATTGTAGACCTGCACCAGGCTGGGAAGACTGAATCTGCAATAGGTAAGCAGCTTGGTTTGAAGAAATCAACTGTGGGAGCAATTATTAGGAAATGGAAGACATACAAGACCACTGATAATCTCCCCTCGATCTGGGGCTCCACGCAAAGATCTCACCCCGTGGGGTCAAAATGATCACAAGAACGGTGAGCAAAAATCCCAGAACCACATGGGGGGACCTAGTGAATGACCTGCAGAGAGCTGGGACCAAAGTAACAAAGCCTACCATCAGTAACACACTACGCCGCCAGGGACTCAAATCCTGCAGTGCAAGACGTGTCCCCCTGCTTAAGCCAGTACATGCCTAGGCCCGTCTGAAGTTTGCTAGAGTGCATTTGGATGATCCAGAAGAGGATTGGGAGAATGTCATATGGTCAGATGAAACCAAAATAGAACTTTTTGGTAAAAACTAAACTCGTCGTGTTTGGAGGACAAAGAATGCTGAGTTGCATCCAAAGAACACCATACCTAATGTGAAGCATGGTGGTGGAAACATCATGTTTTGGGGCTGTTTTTCTGCAAAGGGACCAGACGACTGATCCGTGTAAAGGAAAGAATGAATGGGGCCATGTATCGGAGATTTTGAGTGAAAACCTCCTTCCATCAGCAAGGGCATTGAAGATGAAACGTGGCTGGGTCTTTCATCATGACAATGATCCCAAACACACCGCCCGGGCAACGAAGGAGTGGCTTCGTAAGAAGCATTTCAAGGTCCTGGAGTGGCCTAGCCAGTCTCCAGATCTCAACCCCATAGAAAATCTTTGGAGGGAGTTGAAAGTCTGTGTTGCCCAGCGACAGCCCCAAAACATCACTGCTCTAGAGGAGATCTGCATGGAGGAATGGGCCAAAATACCAGCAACAGTGTGTGAAAACCTTGTGAAGACTTACAGAAAACGTTTGACCTGTGTCATTGCCAACAAAGGGTTTATAACAAAGTATTGAGAAACTTTTGTTATTGACCAAATACTTATTTTCCACCATAATTTGCAAATAAATTCATTAAAAATCCTACAATGTGATTTTCTGGATTTTTCTCATTTTGTCTGTCATAGTTGACGTGTACCTATGATGAAAATTACAGGCCTCTCTCATCTTTTTAAGTGGGAGAACTTGCACAATTGGTGGCTGACTAAATACTTTTTTCCCCCACTGTATATTGCATCTGCCATAAGCCACCACAAGGCCAATGTCTTACAAGCCAGGGAAATCTGTTCTTTATTGCTTTTCCCCTCCTTCAAGCTCATCTAATCTAAATTGATTGTAAGAGGCTGTGTGAGACAGTTTAGCCTAACATTGGCTCTTTTCACCATAATAGTGATGATTAACATGTAGAAAAACAGAAGGGAAGGAAGGGTGGGATTCCTCCCCTCACAGTCATCCTAACACAATTAACACAATCAATTAGACTAAATGAACAAGGCCCCTGGCACCAAGCCGGTGCACTGAGCAAAACGCTTGTACGACCACTTCCTGCTTTGCTCTGGAAGAGTTCTAATAAATGGTAGCTAATTACTCTCCTGGAGAGAAAGTGAAAGATGTGAGAAAGGAAGAGAGCGTCGGAGGTGCCGTATTCAGAATCAACGAGGTGTTCCTCTATTATTTTGCTGTGTTAGAGCAGGATACTGGTATTAATATTTGGTATTTTTGTATTTTATTAGGATCCCCATTAGCTGTTGCAAAAGCAGCAGCTACTCTTTCTGGGGTCCACACAAAACATTAAATATGACATAATACAGAACATTAATAGACAACAGCTCAAGGACAGAAGTACATGAATTATTTCATTTTTACAAAAGGCACACGTAGCCTACATATCAATACATACACACAAACTATCTAGGTCAAATAGGGGAGAGGCGTTGTGCCGTGAGGTGTTGCTTTATCTACTTTTTGAAACCAGGTTTGCTGTTCACTTGAGCAATATGAGATGGAATGGAGTTATAATGTCTCTATATAATACTGTATGCTTTCTTGAATTTGTTCTGGATTTGGGACTGTGAAAAGACCCCTGGTGGCATGTCTGGTGGGGTAAGTGTGTGTGTATGTGTGTGTGTCAGAGCTATGTGTAAGTTGACTATGCAAACAATTTGGGATTTTCAACACATTCATGTTCCTTTTAAAAAGAAGAAGTGATGCAGTCAGTCTCTCCTAAACTCTTAACCAAGAGAGACTGGCATGCATAGTATTTATATCAGCCCTCTGATTACAATGAAGAGGAAGACGTGCCGCTCTGTTCCAGACCAGCTGCAGCATAACTAGGTCTTTCCTTGCAGCACTCGACCACACGACTGGACAATAATCAAGATAAAACAAAACTAGAGCCTGCAGGACTTGCATACATTGTGTGTTATTTGTACCTGGCGCCGACGAAGATGGCGGCCTCGTGACTAGCTCTTAGGAATCTTTGCGGTAATTTGTTTTTTTTATGTATTATTTTTTACATTATTAGCTCAGAAAGTGTTTTGTATCATTACGTACAGCTGGGGAAAACTATTGGATATCAGAGCGGCGGTAACTTACCAGAACTACCAGCACTATGACCAGGAATATGATTTTCCTGAAGCAGATCCTTTGTTTGCTCTCCCCAGGGCAATTGAACTGATTCCAGCAGCTTACCCAAAACATCGCCGGCGGAGGAGAGGCACTCGGAGCGGCCTGCTGGCTCGACTTAGGAGGCGCGCACACCACCGACCGCTTCCAAGTATATTACTCGCTAATGTTCAGTCTTTGGATAACAAAGTCAACGAGCTCAGGGCAAGGAATTCTTTCCAGAGAGACATCAGGGCCTGTAACATACTTTGATTCATGGAAACATGGCTCTCTCTGGATATTCTGTCGAAGTTCATTGCGCAGACAGAAATAAATATCTCTCCGGGAAGCAGAAGGGCAGAGGTATGTATTTCATGATTAATTGTAGTAACATACAGGAACTCAAGTCCTTTTGTTCACCTGACCTAGAATGCCTCACAATCAAATGCCGACAGTATTATCTCCCAAGAAAATGTTCTTCGGTTATAGTCACGCCCGTGTATATCCCCCCTCAAGACGGCCCTCAAAGAACTACTTATCGTAGCTGGGGATTTTAACAAAGCAAATTTGAGAACTAGGCTGCCGAAGTTCTATCAACATTATGACTGTTGTACTCGGGCTGCTAAAATTCTCGACCATTGCTATTCGAACTTCCGGGATGCTTATAAGACCCTCCCCCACCCTTCTTTCGGCAAATCTGACCACGACTCTATTTTGCTCCTCCCTTCCTATAGGCAGAAACTCAAACAGGACGTACCCGTGCAAAGGACTATTCAACGCTGGTCTGACCAATCGGAATCCACGCTTCAAGATTGTTTTGATCACGCGGACTGAGATATGTTCCGGGTAGCTTGCAAAAATCATTTTGACGAATACACTGAAACGGTGACTGAGTTTATCAGGAAGTGTATAGGAGATGTTGTGCCCACTGTAACTATTAAAACCTACCCTAACCAGAAACCATGGATAAATGGCAGCATTCGTGCAAAACTGAAAGTGCGAACCACCACATTTAACCATAGCAAGGTGACTGGGAATATGGCAGTATACAAACAGTGTAGCTATTCACTCCGCAAGGCAATTAAACAGGCAAAACATCAGTATAGAGACAAAGTGGAGTCGCAATTCACCGGCTCAGACACAAGACGTATGTGGCAGGGTCTACAAACAATCCCGGACTAATCAAATCAAATCAAAGTGTTATTTGTCACATGCGCCGAATACAGTGAAATGCTTACTTACAAGCCCTTAACCAACAATGCAGTTTTAAGCAAGAATAGCAAAAATATATATATATATATAAAAAAACACCAGTCTCAACGTCAAAAGTGAAGAGGCAACTCCGGGATGCTGACCTAGGCAGAGCTGCAAAGAAGAAGTCCAGTGTCTGTGTTCTTTTGCCCATCTTACTCTTTTATTTTTATTGGCCAGTCTGAGATATGGCTTTTTCTTTGCAACTCGGCCTAGAAGGTCAGCATCCCGGAGTCGCCTCTTCACTGTTGACGCTGAGACTGGTGTTTTGCGGGTACTATTTAATGAAGCTGCCAGTTGAGCACCTGTGAGGCGTCTGTTTATCAAACTAGACACTTTAACGTATTTGTCCTCTTGCTCAGTTGTGCACCAGGGCCTTCCACTCCTCTTTCTATTCTGGTTAGAGCCAGTTTGTGCTGTTCTGTGAAGAGAGTAGTACACAGCATTGTACGAGATCTTCAGTTTCTTGGCAATTTCTCGCATGGAATAGCCTTCATTTCTCAGAACAAGAATAGACTGACGAATTTCAGAAAAAAAGTTATTTGTTTCTGGCCATTTTGATCCTGTAATCAAACCTACAATTGCTGATGCTCCAGATACTCAACTAGTTTCAAGATGGCCAGTTTTATTGCTTCTTTATCAGCACAACAGTTTTCAGCTGTGCTAACATAATTGCAAAAGGGTTTTCTAATGATCAATTAGCCTTTTAAAATGATAAACATGGATTAGCAAACACAACGTGCCATTGGAACACAGGACTGAAGGTTGCTGATAATGGGCTTCTGTAAGCCTATGTAGATATTCCCTAAAAAATCTGCCGTTTCCAGCTACAATAGCCATTTACAACATTAACAATGTCTACACAGTATTTCTGATCAATTTGATGTTATTTTAATGGACAAAAAATTGAATGGTAGTGTATATATATATATATATATATATATATATATATATATAATTTAAATACAAATAATTAAATACATTTTAAAAAAGTTAAAAAATTCACAACTAAAAATATAAAATAATATGAAATAAACGTAACAAATAATTAAAGAGCAGCAGTAAAAATAACAATAGCGAGGCTATATACAGGGGGTACCAGTACCGAGTCAATGTGCAGGGGCACCGGTTAGTTGAGGTAATTGAGGTAATATGTGCATGTAGGTAGAGTTATTCAAGTGACTATGCATGGATAATAAACAGAGAGTAGCAGCAGCGCAAATAGTCTAGAAAGCCATTTGATTAGATGTTCAGGAGTCTTATGGCTTGGGGGTAGAATCTGTTTAGAAGCCTCTTGGACCTAGACTTGGCGCTCCTGTACCGCTTGCCGTGTGGTAGCAGAAAGAACAGTCTATGACTAGAGCAGTTGCCATACCAGGCAGTGATGCAACCAGTCAGGGCGCTCTCGATGGTGCAGCTGTAGAACCTTTTGAGGACCCATGCCAAACCTTTTCAGTCTCCTTATGGGGAATAGGTTTTGTCGTGCCCTCTTCACAACTGTCTTGGTGTGCTTGGACCATGTTTGTTTGTTGGCGATGTGGACACCAAGGAACTTGAAGCTCTCAACCTGCTCCACTACAGCCCTGTCGATGAGAATGGGGGTGTGCTTGGTCCTCTTCTTTTTCCTGTAGTCCACAATCATCTCCTGATCACGTTGAGGGAGAGGTTGTTGTCCTGGCACCACACGGCCAGGTCTCTGACCTCCTCCCTATAGGCTGTCTCGTCATTGTCGGTGATCAGGCCTACCACTGTTGTGTCATCGGCAAACTTAATGATGATGTTGGAGTCGTGCCTGGCCATGCAGTCATGAGTGAACAAGGAGTACAGGAGGGGTCTTTCGTTGTTGGCATTTCCTGCCTAAGTCTGCCCACTTTGCCAATGAAGTAATCATTAAAATAATTGGCAACATCAAATTGTTTTGTGATGAATAAGCCATTTAATTCGTTGAAAGATGGAGTTGAATTTTTCTTTCTGCCCATAATTTCATTTAAAGTACTCCAAAGTTTTTCCCAATTATTCTATATATCATTGATCTTGGCTTTATAATACAATTTCTTCTTATTTTTGTTGAGTTTAGTCACATAATTTCTCAATGTGCAGCCAGACTTATTAGCCACTCCTTTTGCCCTATCTCTTTCAACCATACAGTTTTTCAATTCCTCAGCAATCCATGGAGCCTTAACAGTTCTAACAGTCAGTGGCAGGGCGTCTTCCATAGCTCAGATAGGGTGAGCGTCGAGGCTCCGGGAGGTGTTGGGAACGCCGTCTGTCTCTCAACATGTCCTCAAGATGGATGGATGTGGTGATGAGGGTATCAAGGTCCATCTCGTCGTTCCATCTTGATGTCCTCCCGTAAGCCTCTCCTGAAGGCCGTGCTCAGAGCACGCTCATTCCAGCCGGGAAGACGCCACCACCTTGCGAAAGTTCCGAACGTACTCGAACGCGGGCCCCTCTCCCTGTTGTAGCTGGAGGAGACGCTCATCCCCGTCCTTTCCCTCTGTGGGATGATCAAACACCGCCCTGAACCGAGCGAGGAAGGTGGAGTAGGGGAGCGCTGCGGCCTCACCTCCTTCCCAGACTGCCGTGGCCCAATCCAGCGCCTTTCCTTTAAGTAGCGAAATCACCAGCGCTATCCTGGCTTGGTCAGATGGATATGCCTCAGGCTGACACGCCAGATAAAGTGAAACCTGTAGCAGGAAGCCGCTACATTTAGTAGTTTTACCGTCATTGCGCTCTGGTAGGGCGAGGGGTCCCTCAGAAGTTGGTGATAGCACGGGAACAGGTGGACTGGGTGCACTCGCCGCTCCCTGAGGTGGAACCGGAGCGCTGGGCAGATTATGCAGAGTTTGGAGCACTTCCTGCATGGCGGCGTTCAACTGGGCAAGCTGCTGCTGGTGTTGGTCGAGGCGCTGGGAAACTCCAGGAGGATTACCTGATGCATCCATTTTCTAGAGATGTGTGTAATTCTGTGATGAGTACTAAGGATACGAAGAGGCAGGACGCAGACGCAGGAATCAACAAGGTAAAGGCTTACTTAACAATGAGAAAGAGAATAACAAAGAGCGAGAAAACGACACGACGCTAACAATTACAAAGAATAATGACTGAACAGTCTAGGGGCTATATATTAGTGGTAGTGAGATGATGAGGTGCAGGTACGCTGGAGATGATTAGGGTGCGTTGGGTTACCATTCCTGTGTTGCCAAGGTGGTGCACTCAGACCGGTGGCTCAGTAGACCGGCGAATGAGAGCGCCGGAGGGGAGCAACGGGAGGAGACGTGACATCTACATTATTAGTAAAAATGTGATCGATACATATTTACATTTTAGTCATTTAGCAGACGCTCTTATCCAGAGCGACTTACAGTTAGTGAGTGCATACATTCTTTTTTTATTTTTCATACTGGCCTCCCGTGGGAAACGAACCCACAACCCTGGCGTTGCAAACGCCATGCTCTACCAAATGAGCTACATCCCTGCCAGCCATTCCCTCCCCTATACTGGACGACGCTTGGCCAATTGTGCGCCGCCCCATGGGTCTCCCGGTTGCGGCCGGCTATGACAGAGCCTGGATTCGAACCAGGATCTCTAGTGGCACAGCTAGCACTGCGATGCAGTGCCTTAGACCATTGCACCACTCGGGAGGCCCATGTGGATGATCTTGATCCTGTAGTGTTTGTAAACACCCTGGTAGGTTGATTAATAACCTGAACCAGATTACAGGCACTGGTTACAGTGGATACATGTGGATGATCTTGATCCTGTAGTGTTTGTAAACACCCTGGTAGGTTGATTAATAACCTGAACCAGATTACAGGTGCTGGTTACAGTGAGAAGCTTCCTCTTGAGTGGACAGCTTGATGAAAACCAGTCAATATTCAGGTCCCCAAGAAAGTAGACCTCTCTGTCTAGGCTGGTCATGGCTCACATCAACACCCTTATCCCAGAAACCCTAGACCCACCCCAATTTGCATACTGCCCCAACAGATCAACAGATGATGCAATCTCTATTGCACTCCACACTGCCCTTTCCCACCTGGACAAGAGGAACACCTACGTGAGAATGCTATTCATTGACTACAGCTCAGTTCAACACCATAGTGCCCTCAAAGCTCATCACTAAGCTAAGGACCCTGGGACTAAACACCTCCCTCTGCAACTGGATCCTGGACTTCCTGACGGGCCGCCCCCAGGTGGTAAGGGTAGGTAACAACACGTCTGCCACGCTGATCCTCAACACGGGGGCCCCTCAGGGGTGCGTGCTCAGTCCCCTCCTGTACTCATTGTTCACCCGTGACTGCATGGCCAGGCACAACTCCAACACCATCATTAAGTTTGCCGATGACACAACAGTGGTAGGCCTGATCACCGACAAAGATGAGACAGCCTATAGGGAGGATGTCAGAGACCTGGCCGTGTGGTGCCAGGATAACAACCTCTCACTCAACGTGATCAAGACAAAGGAGATGATTGTGGACTACAGGAAAAAAAAGAGGACTGAGCACGCCCCCATTCTCATCAACAGGGCTGTAGTGGAACAGGTTGAGAGCTTCAAGTTCCTTGGTGTCCACATCACCAACAAACTATCATGGTCCAAACACACCAAGACAGTCATGAAGAGGGCACGACAAAGCCTATTCCCCCTCAGGAGACTGAAAATATTTGGCATGGGTCCTCAGATCCTCATAAAGTTATACAGCTGCACCATCGATAGCATTCTGACTGGTTGCATCACCGCCTGGTACGGCAACTGCTTGGCCTCCGACTGCAAGGCACTACAGAGGGTAGTGCGTACGGCCCAGTACATCACTGGGGCCAAGCTTCCTGCCATCCAGGACCTCTATACCAGGCGGTGTCAGAGGAAGGCCCTAAAAATTGTCAAAGACTCCAGCCACCCTAGTCATAGACTGTTCTCACTGCTACCGCATGGCAAGCGGTACCGGAGCGTCAAGTCTAGTTACAAAAGGCTTCTTAACAGCTTCTACCCCCAAGCCATAAGACTCCTGAACAGCTAATCATGGCTACCCGGACTATTTACATTGCCCCCCTACCCCATCCCCCTCTTTTACGCTGCTGCTACTCTGTTTATTATTTATGCATAGTTACTTTAACTCTACCCACATGTACATATTACCTCAATTACCTCGACTAACCGGTGCCCCCGCACATTGACTCTGTACCGGTACCCCCTGTTTATAGCCTCCCTCCTATTATTTTATTTTACTGCTGCTCTTTAATTATGCTTTTTAATTACACTTTTTTTTTTTTCTTAAACAACTGCATCGTTGGTTAAGGGCTTGTAAGTAAGCATTTCACTGTAATGTCTACACCTGTTGTATTCGGCGCATGTGGCAAATAACATTTGATTTTATTTTATTTGATTTGATACACTATCAAGCATTTCACACATATTATTTAGATACTGACTGTTAGCACTTGGTGGCCTATAGCAACACCCCAAAAGAAAAGGCTTTAGATGTGCCAAGTGAACTGGCAACCACAACAATTCAATAACACTTGACATGAGATATTCTCAGCATTACAGGGATATGGCTCTGAATATGCACTACCGTTCAAAAGTTTGGAGTCACTTAGAAATGTCCTTGTTTTCTAAAGAAAAGCAATTTTTTTGTCCATTAAAATAACATCAAATTGATCAGAAATACAGTGTAGACATTGTTAATGTTGTAAATGGCTATTGTAGCTGGAAACAGCTGGTTTTTAATGGAATATCTACATAGGCATACAGAGGCCCATTATCAGCAACCATCAGTCCTGTGTTCCAATGGCACGTTGTGTTTGCTAATCCAAGTTCATCATTTTAAAAGACTAATTGATCATTAGAAAACCCTTTTGCAATTATGTTAGCACAGCTGAAACTGTTGTGCTGATTAAAGAAACAATAAAACTGGCCTTCTTGAGACTTGTTGAGTGTCTGGTGCATCAGCAATTGTGGGTTCGATTACAGGATCAAAATTGCCAGATACAAATAACTTTCTTCTGAAACTCGTCAGTCTATTCTTGTTCTGAAAAATGAAGGCTATTCCATGCGAGAAATTGCCAAGAAACTGAAGATCTCGTACAACGCTGTGTACTACTCCTGAGTTTCAGGCACACCGCAGAGGGGTTAATGTCACGGTCAATTTCAAAGGGACCAATGAATTGGGGGCAAAGTTTCTTTGATGCCACCTTCAATGGCAGGTCCTTCGATGAGAGCCATACCTTTTGACCCGGGGTGTAGACTGGAGCTGAGGCCCGGCGACGGTTGGCTTGGGACTGGGTCCTGTCGGAGGCATGAAGAAGGGCAGCCCGTGCCTTCCTCCAGGTACGGTGGTGAACTGGCGAGAGAGGGAATCAGTCTTGGTATTCTTCTAACCGGGGCGATAAGTGAATGTGAAATTGAATCTACGAAGAACAAGGCCGACCTGGCTTACCGGGAGTTCAGACGTTTGGCGGTCTAGATGTAGGACAGGTTTTATGGTCAGTCCACATGATGAAGGGAGTTACAGAGCCCTCCAGCCAGTGACACCATTCCTCCAGAGCCAGCTTAACTGCCAGGAGTTCCCGGTTTCCTATGTCAAAATTCCTCTCTGCAGGTGAGAGCTAACAGGAAAATAATGCACATGGGTGGACCTTCTGATCAGAGGGGGAACGTTGAGACAGAACAGCACCTATCCCGGTGTCAGAGGCATCCACCTCCACGATGAACTGGAGTTCTGGGTCGGGCTGAGTAAGGACCGGAGTGGAGGTGAAGCGACGATTGAGTTCCAGGAATGCTGCCTGTGTCGCAGGAGTCCAGTGGAACGGAGTGGAGGTGGAGGTGAGAGTGGTGAGAGGTGCTGGGAGACGGCTGTAGTGGCGGATGAAACGTCTGTAAAAATTTGCAAACCCCAGGAAACGCTGTAGCTGCTTCAGGTTGGAGGGTGCAGGCCACTCTGTTACTGCCATGACCTTGGGGGGGTCCATACGTAACTGTCCCTGTGCAATAATATAACCCAGGAAAGACACTGTGGTAGCATGGAACTCACATTTTTCAGGTTTAACAAAAAGCTTATTCTCCAACAGCCGTTGAATAACTTGGCGAACGTGTTGCTGGTGAGACTCAGGGTCCTTGGAAAAAATCTGGATGTCATCTAAATAGACAAAAACTAAGCGTCCAATCACATCCCTCAGCATGTCATTGACTAGGTTCTGGAAAACAGCAGTAAGTAAGGCCAAAAGGCATGACCAAGGCCAAAAGTCATGACCAAATACTCAAAGTGACCAAGTGGTGTGTTGAACGCAGTCTTCCACTTGTCCCCCTCTCTTATGCGGACAAGGTGGTAGGCATCCGGAGGTCGAGTTTGGTAAACATTGTGGCACCATGGAGGGGGCAAATGCAGAGCTGATGAGTGGCAAGGGGTACTTGTTCTTAACAGTGATATTATTCAGCCCACGGAAGTCTATGCACGGCCTCAGTGACCCATCCTTCTTCTTCACAAAGAAAAACCCTGCACCCACCGGGAAGGAAGATGGCTTGATAAGTCCTGCAGCCAGAGAATCCTGGATGTACCTCTCCATAGCCTCTTGCTCGGGACGAGAGAGGTTAAACAACCGGCTACTGGGGAGAGGAGCTCCAGGCTGGAGGTCAATGGTGCAGTCGTACGGCCGATAAGGCGGCAGCGACAGGGCGTGGTGCTTGCTGAACACAGGAGCTAGATCATGATACTCGGGAGGAACTGATGACAGGTCTGGAGGTTCTGGAATGAACTGGGGCACAGACAAGGCAGGGGGAAGGGCAGAATGTAAACAATTAGTGACAAAATGAACTCCAAGTAGTTACCTTTCCGGCGGTCCAGTCAATCTGTGGGTTGTGTAGCTTTAACCATGGATGGCCAAGAACCAGGGGAGAGTATAGACAGTCGATTATGTGGAAACTGATTTCCAGAGATATGCAGGATGACCGGGACGGTTCTCTCACAGACACGGGTGAGGAGCTGTCCATTGAGAGCGTTGGAATCGAGGGGTGAATCGAATGGGACAGTGTCCAGGCCCAACTGGGTAATGACACCTCGGTCCAGGAAGCTCTCGTCGGCGCCCAAATCGATTAGAGCAGACAGAGGAAAAGCCTGGCTCTGCCACACAAGGTTGCCTTCAAGCAGGGGTCTGGGGGAAGATGGGCAGGCGATTTATCTCAACAGTATGTCCCCCACTACTGCCGAGCCCCCCTCTGTTGCTGGATGCAGGGAACAAGTGGAGACAAAGTGGCCAACCTGGCCACAGTATAGGCAGCTCCTAGCGCCCTGATTCGTCGCTGCCTCTCCTCTGGAGAGAGGCGGGCCCGGCCGAGCTGCATGGGTTCAGGATCTGGATGAGCCTGGGGAAGGGATGCAGTCGGAGAAGGAGGACAAGGCACTGAAGCAGATGTTATGGGACATGCAACCCTACCTACCCTCTCCCTCCGACGCTCCCGGAGATGGTTGTCGATGCGGATAGCGTGAGTCGGAGTCGGAACAAACGGCTCCCAGAGCGGAGGAGAACTTGGACTTGGAACTGGTTGTGAGCTTTGGGCGAAGGGTCGGCCCTGTAGGTCAGACAGGCTCTGTGAAAACTCCTTGATGTGTTCCAGAAGGGTCTTCAGGGCTTGGTCATGTTGCTCGAGCAGGGCGCCTTGGCCGACGAGGGTTTGGTGGAGAATAGCAGAGTCTGCTGGGTTCATCTCTGTCTCCGCCCACACAATCACACAGAGAGAGAGAGAGAGAGAGAGAGAGAGAGAGAGAGAGAGAGAGAGAGAGAGAGGAGAGAGAGAGAGAGAGAGAGAGAGAGAGAGAGAGAGAGAGTACTGGGGGAGTGGTGGCAGGTCAAGGAGACACTGGATGAGCAGTAGAGGGCATTGCAGGAGCAGATGTGACACTGCGGTGTCTCTATCATAGGTGAAGGATCTTTTAAACAAACAAAAATTGTTCTACAAGCAGTTGTTACAGCAACAAGGAAATAACTTCAAGTGTTTTGTCCAAATACTGGTGGATTCAACTAACAAAAAATGGACGACCTGACCAGAGAGGTCAAGGACCTCAAGAACAACTTGCAGTTCTCCCAGGGTCAGCTCGATTAGTTGAAACAGGAGAACGGCAAGATGACAGCAATCTGTATGTCATTGAGAGAGGACATCAGTTCTGTGTGAATCCATGATAACAATGATGGATAAAGGGACAAGGGACAATCAAAGCGGAATAACATGGTTGTGGACAGAAATGCAGTATCTCCACATGAGACCTGGACGGAGTCTGAGGATAAAGTGAGGGAACTGATATCTCAGAAATTGAAGATGGACCACAGGAAGTTTGAGGTGGAGCTCGCCCACAGGACTGGAAAACCCACTACCGGCCCAGGTGACAGGCCCAGGCCGATAGTGGTCAAGTTCCTGAGGTTCAAGGACAAGGTAGCTGTTCTGGAAAGAGCCAAGAACTTGAGGGGAACGTATATCTTCCGCAATGAGGACTTTCCTGAAGCTGTGCGCCAGAAGAGGAAAGAACTTATCCCAGCCATGAAAGCTGCCAGAGCGCGTGGAGACATTGCTTACATCCGCTATGACAGGCTCATTATCCACCCTCCCTCCCAGAAGCCTGGAAGGGATGAGAGAGCCAAGCCTATGGGTTCGTAGCTTCAACCCCGCAGCACACACACCAGTTGATTAATGGACTGCTGAATGTATATTGTTTTCTCTTGCTTTGTTTGCCCTTTTCCAAATTATGTCTATCTCTGATAAGCTACCCTGGAAAGGGTCAACCTTAGAAATAAGGTTCATGAAATCAATAACTTGCTAACATCAGATAACATTAATATATTAGCCATTTCTGAGACTCACTTAGATAATTCATTTGAAGATACAGCAGTAGCAATACAAGGATATAACATCTATAGAAGAGACAGAAATGCTTATGGGGGAGTTGTTGCTGTAAACACTACCGTTCAAAAGTATTGTTCCTTGCACATCACGGGAACAATACTATGAAAATATGCTATTCAGGTTCTCCTGATATGAAATAGCTGCAGTAGTCCTGGAACGCCAGGGGGAGAACATAGGATAGACACCATATCAAAGCCATTCCCTTTACCAGGCTTTCCCTCATAGGGGCAACACATGATAAATCAATGGCTGCCATGATGGTGGTGAAGAGCATAAGGAGGAAAGCTGTATCCATTTTGAAAATAAATGTTGCCTGCTCTCCGATGTATAGGTGACGTCAGATAAAATAGTATAACTATAGGGAAAGGAGAGCGCAGAGAAAGAGATCGAGATCGATCGATCGATCGATCGATCGAGAGAGAGAGAGAGAAAGGGTTGGTTGGGGGATAATTCCCAGAACAGTCTTACTGAGCTTCTTTATAGGATTCTAACAATCTCTCTCTATGGAGCGATAACTACTCCAAACCATTACGGAGCATGTCAACCCTCGTCTCGTTCTGCCATCAGTGGAGGCACATCATTGATGCATGACATACAGTATATTACATGATCCTCGTAACACTGAAATGAATCTTGTACGGACAGAAAAGGAAGGATATGGTGTCTGTATCTACAGTATGTAATCAGTGGTTGTGTAAGTGCCTAAAGAAAACAATTCCAAGCAGTATGTTTTCTTTTCAACAAATTGCACAGTTTGTCCGTAACACCTGTAAGCCAAACTAATCTGCTGACTGTAGATCTCCCTCACTCTCTCTGTGTCTCTCACATTGGGGGCATGACTCTTTACATTGGTGCTTACCCACCACTGAGAGCCATAGGGGGGAGGGAGGCTACACTATGAATTCTCCACGGACCCCTCAGGGCCCCCAAAGCTCCCCAGATACCACAGGACAGAGGGGAAATAGAGAGACCATGGCTTCAGAAGAGCTCTCCAGTGTGCAATTATCCATCATGTGCAGGGCTCAGCTTTGTGATGTCTCTCTTTTAAGGTTTCATTTTCAGACTCTCTCTGGGTGTTCTGAGAAGTGGTTGATTATTTAGTCTGACAAAAAAACACACACACTCAATGTCCTGAAAATACATTGGTTCATGTCTTAGTGTTCCTTGTGCAAATGAGGCTGTGAGGACTAAATTGTGGAAGGTATAACCTCTGTAAAAGTCCAATACCTGTTCCACATAAACTATTACGTCTATTCCTGTTTTTACAGATGGTCTGTAGGCTTGAACCTGTAAGTCTGAGCTCCTAAATGGAACAGCAGTAAAATGGGCCCTCCCTCTATCTCATCTAAGCTTAATTACTTTTACACACATTAATTTCAAACAACTCTGATCAAATGACCTAGCCACCAATGTATTCCAAAAAATCAAGCAAAGCACTTGAGTGGTACTGACTAAATTTAGTTTTTTTTATCAACATACCCAGAGAAGGACATCAAGGATCTAGCTTTTTTATTTAAAAAAAAATCAAGTATGCACACACAAGTTTTTCGTTCTATTCATCTAGTCATCTATTTGTTTTAAATGGCATCCAAAAAGGATTGGGTAGTTTTGAGAAAGAAATATAGAACTAAAATATCAAATTAAAACACACACAGTGTTATTTGTTAGGGATAATTGTTTATGCTGTTTAAATGCTGATTATTCATGTTATTCACAGTGTAGAGGCATGTTTTCACTGGAATATGGATATCCACATTGCTTGACTGTGAATAACACTAAATATGGTGGTAAACAGTCCACAGTCCGTGTATTAGTGTATCGGTAGGTGTCCGAGGTGGGATGGACGGGTGAGGCTTACCGTGCCAATGACTTTCGGGAATGGCGGCTCCATGTTTTCACTGACATGCATGCGGGGGGCGAACAGGGCTCTCTTTGATCTGTAGGGCTGGATCTGTCCAAGGCCAAGGATCTCCTTAAAACACACAGATGGAGGGGTGACATTAAAACAACATATTATATTGTTTATATGTATTACATTTATGTATGTGGTCCTGTGTGGCTCAGTTGGTAGAGCATGGAGCTAGCAATTACAGCGCTATTTGTACATAGTTTTGAACAAAAGTATTGGGACAAATTCATTTATACTGTATATATATACACTGCTCAAAAAAATAAAGGGAACACTTAAACAACACAATGTAACTCCAAGTCAATCACACTTCTGTGAAATCAAACTGTCCACTTAGGAAGCAACACTGATTGACAATAAATGTAATATGCTGTTGTGCAAATGGAATAGACAGCAGGTGGAAATTATAGGCAATTAGCAAGACACCCCCAATAAAGGACTGGTTTTGCAGTTGGTGACCACAGACCACTTCTCAGTTCCTATGCTTCCTGGCTGATGTTTTGGTCACTTTTGAATGCTGGCGGTGCTTTCACTCTAGTGGTAGAATGAGACGGAGTCTACAACCCACACAAGTGGCTCAGGTAGTGCAGCTCATCCAGGATGGCACATCAATGCGAGCTGTGGCAAGAAGGTTTGCTGTGTCTGTCAGCGTAGTGTCCAGAGCATGTAGGCGCTACCAGGAGACAGGCCAGTACATCAGGAGACGTGGAGGAGGCCGTAGGAGGGCAACAACCCAGCAGCAGGACCGCTACCTCCGCCTTTGTGCAAGGAGGAGTAGGAGGAGCACTGCCAGAGCCCTGCAAAATGACCTCCAGCAGGCCACAAATGTGCATGTGTCAGCTCAAAAGGTCAGAAACAGACTCCATGAGGGTGGTATGAGGGCCCGACGTCCACAGGTGGGGGTTGTGCTTACAGCCCAACACCGTGCAGGACGTTTGGCATTTGCCAGAGAACACCAAGATTGGCAAATTCGCCACTGGCGCCCTGTGCTCTTCACAGATGAAAGCAGGTTCACAGTGAGCACATGTGATAGACGTGACAGAGTCTGGAGACGCCGTGGAGAACGTTCTGCTGCCTGCAACATCCTCCAGCATGACCGGTTTGGCGGTGGGTCAGTCATGGTGTGGGGTGGCATTTCTTTGGGGGCCGCACAGCCCTCCATGTGCTCGCCAGAGGTAGCCTGACTGCCATTAGGTACCGAGATGAGATCCTCAGACCCCTTGTGAGACCATATGCTGGTGCGGTTGGCCCTGGGTTCCTCCTAATGCAAGACAATGCTAGACCTCATGTGGCTGGAGTGTGTCAGCAGTTCCTGCAAGAGGAAGGCATTGATGCTATGGACTGGCCCGCCCGTTCCCCGGACCTGAATCCAATTGAGTACATCTGGGACATCATGTCTCGCTCCATCCACCAACGTCACGTTGCACCACAGACTTTCCAGGAGTTGGCGGATGCTTTAGTCCAGGTCTGGGAGGAGATCCCTCAGGAGACCATCCGCCACCTCATCAGGAGCATGCCCAGGCATTGTAGGGAGGTCACACAGGCACGTGGAGGCCACACACACTACTGAGCTTCATTTTGACTTGTTTTAAGGACATTACATCAAAGTTGGATCAGCCTGTAGTGTGGTTTTCCACTTTTTAATTTTGAGGGTGACTCCAAATCCAGACCTCCATGGGTTGATAAATTTGATTTCCATTGATAATTTTTGTGTGATTTTGTTGTCAGCACATTCAACTATGTAAAGAAAAAAGTATTTAATAAGATTATTTCATACATTCAGATCTAGGATGTGTTGTTTAAGTGTTCCCTTTATTTTTTTGAGCAGTGTATATATATATATATACACACACACACTACCAGTCAAAAGTTTGGACACACCTACTTATTCAAGGGTTTTTCTTTATTTTTAATATTTTCTACATTCTAGAATAATACTGAAGACATCAAAACTATGAAATAACACATATGGAGTCATGTAGTAACCAAAGACCTTTGCACACTCTTGGCATTGTCTCAACCAGCTTCATGAGTTAGTCATCTGGAATGCATTTAAATTAACATAAATTTATTTCCTTCTTGATGCGTTTGAGCCAATCAGTTGTTTTGTGACAAGGTAGGGTTGGTATATAGAAGATAGCCCTATTTGGTAAAAGACCAAGTCCATATTATGGCAAGAACAGCTCAAATAAGCAAAGAGAAACGACAGTCCATCATTACTTTAAGACATGAAGGTCAGTAGATCCTGAACATTTCAAGAACTTTGAAAGTTTCTTCAAGTGCAGTCGCAAAAACCATCAAGCGCTATGATGAAACTGGCTTTCATGAGGACCGCCACAGGAAAGGAAGACCCAGAGTTACCTCTGCTGCAGAGGATAAATTCATTAGAGTTACCATCCTTAGAAATCAGCAATTAACTGCACCTCAGATTGCAGCCCAAATAAATGCTTCACAGAGTTCAAGTAACAGACACATCTCAACATCAACTGTTCAGAGGAGACTGTGAGAATCAGGCCTTCATGGTTCGAATTGCTGCAAAGAAAACACTATTAAAGGACATCAATAATAAGAAGAGACCTGCTTGGGCAAAGAAACATGAGCAAGGGACATTAGACCGGTGGAAATATGTCCTTTAATCTGATGAGTCCAAATCTTAGATTTTTGGTTCCAACTGCCGTGTCTTTGTGAGACGCAGAGTAGGTGAACGGATGATCTCTGCATATGTATTTCCCACCATAAAGCACGGAGGAGGAGGTGTGATGGTGTGGGGGTGCTTTGCTGGTGACACTGTCTGTAATTTATTTAGAATTCAAGGCACACTTAACCAGCATGGCTACCACATCATTCTGCAGCGATTCGCCATCCCATCTGGTTTGGGCTTAGTGGGACTATCATTTGTTTTTCAACAGGACAATGACCCAACACACCTCTAGGCTGTGTAAGGGCTATTTTACCAAGAAGGAGCGTGGTGGAGTGCTGCATCAGATGACCTGGCCTCCACAATCCCCCGACCTCAACCAAATTGAGTTAGTTTGGGATGAGTCGGACCGCAGAGTGAAGGAAAACCAGCCAACAAGCGCTCAGCATATGTGGGAACTCCTTCAAGACTGTTGGAAAAGCATTCCATGTGAAGCTGGTTGAGAGAATGCCAAGAGTGTGCAAAACTGTCATCAAGGCAAAGGGTGGCTATTTGAAGAATCTCAAATATAAAATATATTTTCATTTGTTTAACACTTTTTTGGTTACTACATGATTCCATATGTGTTATTTCATAGTTTTGATGTCTTCACTCTAATATAATGGCGCCGGAGAAGATGGCTACCGTTTTACAGCCCTCTAACCAACTGTACTATTATGTGTGTTTTTCCGCGTTATTTGTAATTTATTCTGTACATAATGTTTCTGCCATCATCTCTTATAACCAAAAAGAGCTTCTGGATATCAGGACAGCGATTACTCAACAAGTCGGACGCGAAGGATATCCTACAGACACCCGACAAGGCCCAAATCCCCGTCATTCACATGAGAAAGAGACAGAGATATCGTGGACGTAGGTCGGGGTGCCTTGTAAGGATCCGACGGCGAGCGAGTAAACTGCCTCTTCCATCAATCTTATTAGCCAATGTTCAATCATTTGAGAATAAATTGGATGACCTAAGATTACGGTTATCCTACCAACGGGACATTAAAAACTGTAATCTCTTATGTTTCACCGAGTCGTGGCTGAACGACGACATGGCCAACATACAGCTAGCGGGCTATACGCTACATCGGCAGGATAGAACGGCTGACTCCTGTAAGACAAGGGGTGGCGGTCTGTGTATATTTGTAAACAACAGCTGGTGCACAAAATCAACTGCTAAGGAAGTCTCAAGGTTTTGCTCGCCTGAGGTAGAGTATCTACCAGAGGAAAAAAAAAACTCTAGACCACCTTTACTCCACACACAGAGACGCATACAAAGCTCTCCCTCGCCCTCTATTTGGCAAATCTGACCATAACTCTATCCTCCTGATTCCTGCTTATAAGCAAAAACTAAAGCAGGAAGCACCAGTGACTCGGTTAATAAAAAAGTGGTCAGATGACGCAGATGCTAAGCTACAGGACTGTTTTGCTAGCACAGACTGGAACATGTTCCGGGATTCTTCAGATAACATTGAGGAGTACACCACATCAGTCACTGGCTTCATCAATAAGTGCATCGATGATGTCGTCCCCACAGTGACCGTACGTACCCCAACCAGAAGCCATGGATTACAGGCAACATCCGCACTGAGCTAAAGGATAGAGCTGCCGCTTTCAAGGAGCGGGACTCTAACCCGGACGCTTATAAGAAATCCTGCTATGCCCTCCGACGAACCATCAAACAGGCAAAGAGTCAATACAGGACTAAGATTGAATCGTACTACATCGGCTCTGACACTTGTCGGATGTGGCAGGGCTTGAAAACTATTACAGACTACAAAGGGAAGCACAGCCGCAAGCTGCCCAGTGACACAAGACTTCCAGACGAGCTAAACCACTTCTATGCTCGCTTCGAGGCAAGCAACACTGAAGCATGCATGAGAGCACCAGCTGTTCCGGATGACTATGTGATCACGCGCTCCATAGCCAATGTGAGTAAGACTTTTAAGCAGGTCAACATTCACAAGGCCACAGGGCCAGACGGATTACCAGGATGTGTACTCAGAGCATGTGCTGACCAACTGGCAAGTGTATTCACTGACATTTTCAACATGTCCCTGACTGAGTCTGTAATACCAACATGTTTCAAGCAGACAACCATAGTCCCCGTGCCCAAGGACACTAAGATAACCTGTCTAAATGACTACCGACCCGTAGCACTGATGTCTGTAGCCATGAAGTGCTTTGAAAGGCTGGTCATGGCTCACATCAACACCATTATCCCAGAAACCCTAGACCCACTCCAATTTGCATACCTCCCCAATAGATCCACAGATGATGCAATCTCTATTGCACTCCACACTGCCCTTTCCCACCTGGACAAGAGGAACACCTACGTAAGAATGCTATTCATTGACTACAGCTCAGCATTCAACACCATAGTGCCCTCAAAGCTCATTACTAAGCTAAGGATCCTGGGACTAAACACCTCCCTCTGCAACTGGATCCTGGACTTCCTGATGGGCCGCCCCCAGGTGGTAAGGGTAGGTAACAACACATCTGCCACACTGACCCTCAACACGGGGGCCCCTCAGGGGTGCGTGCTCAGTCCCCTCCTGTACTCCCTGTTCACCCATGACTGCATGGCCAGGCACGACTCCAACACCATCATTAAGTTTGCCGACGACACAACAGTGGTAGGCCTGATCATCGACAACGATGAAACAGCCTATAGGGAGGAGGTCAGAGACCTGGCCGTGTGGTGCCAGGATAACAACCTCTCCCTCAACGTGACCAAGACAAAGGAGATGATTGTGGACTACAGGAAAAAAAAGAGGACTGAGCACGCCCCCATTCTCATTGACGGGGCTGTAGTGGAACAGGTTGAGAGCTTCAAGTTCCTTGGTGTCCACATCACCAACGAACTATCATGGTCTAAACACACCAAGACAGTCGTGAAGAGGGCACGACAAAGCCTATTCCCCCTCAGGAGACTGAAAAGATTTGGCATGGGTCCTCAGATCCTCAAAAAATTCTACAGCTGCACCATCGAGAGCATCCTAACTGGTTGCATCACCGCCTAGTATGGCAACTGCTCGGCCTCCGACCGCAAGGCACTACAGAGGGTAGTGCGTACGGCCCAGTACATCACTGGGGCCAAGCTTCCTGCCATCCAGGACCTCTATACCAGGCGGTGTCAGAGAAAGGCACTCAAAATTGTCAAAGACTCAAGCCACCCTAGTCATAGACTGTTCTCTCTGCTACCGCACGGCAAGCGGTACCGGAGTGCCAAGTCTAGGTACAAAAGACTTCTCAACAGCTTCTACCCCCAAGCCATAATACTCCTGAACAGCTAATCATGGCTACCTGGACTATTTCCACTGCCCCCCCACCACATCTTTTTACGCTGCTGCTACTCTGTTAATTATTTATGCATAGTCACTTTAACTCTACCCACATGTACATATTACTTCAACTACCTCAACTAGCCGGTGCCCCCTCACATTGACTCTAAACCGGTACCCCCCTGTATATATAGCCTCCCTACTGTCATTTTTATTTACTTCTGCTCTTTTTTTCTCTCAACACTTTTTTGTTGTTGTTTTATTTTACTTTTTGATAAAAAAATAAATGCACTGTTGGTTAAGGGCTGTAAGTAAGCATTTCACTGTAATATCTGCACCTGTTGTATTTGGTGCATGTGGCCAATACAATTTCATTTACTATTATTCTACAATGTAGAATATATAAAAATAAAAAAAAATAAAAAAAAATTTAATGAGAAGGTGTTCTAAAACTTTTGACTGGTAGTGTATATACGTGTTTGTTTTGGGCTTCGTACCCGTCGTTTTTCATGACGTACCTTATGTTGGGTAGAGAAATATCATTATACAATGTGACAAATGGAAGCGTATCCAACAAAATCCAGGTAGAATCAATCAATCAATCTTTACTAATGACATGCCACTGGCTTTGAGTAAAGATTCTATACAAGTGGAGGACTCAACAATATACACGTTAGCTACCAAAGCGACTGAAATGTCAGCAACACTTAACAAAGAGCTGCTGTTATAGTGGCTTGCGAAAATATTCACCCCCTTGGCATTTTTCCTATTTTGTTGCCTTACAACCTGGAATTGAAATGGATTTTGGGGGGGTTTGTATCATTTGATTTACCCAACATGCCTACCACTTTGAAGATGCAAAATATGTTTTATTGTAAAACAAACAAGAAAAAAGACAAACAAACAGAAAACCTGAGCGTGCATAACTATTCACCCCCCAAAGTCAATACTTTGTAGAGCCACCTTTTGCAGCAATTACAGCTGCAAGTCTCTTGAGGTATGTCTCTATAAGCTTGCACATCTAGCCACTGGAAGTTTTGCCCATTCTTCAAGGCAAAACTGCTCCAGCTCCTTCAAGTTGGATGGGTTCCGCTGGTGTACAGCAATCTTTAAGTCATACCCCATATTCTCAATTGGATTGAGGTCTGGGCTTTGACTAGGCCATTCCAAGACATTTAAATGTTTCCCCTTAAACCACTCAAGTGTTGCTTTAGCAGTATGCTTAGGGTCATTGTCCTGCTGGAAGGTGAACCTCCATCCCAGTCTCATATCTCTGGAAGACTGAAACAGGTTTCCCTCAATAATTTCCATGTATTTAGCGCCATCCATCATTCCTTCAATTCTGACCAGTTTCCCAGTCCCTGCCGATGAAAAACATCCCCACAGCATGATGCTGCCACCACCATGCTTCACTGTGGGGATGGTGTTCTCGGGGTGATGAGAGGTGTTGGGTTTGCGCTAGACATAGCTAGACATAGCGTTTTCCTTGATGGCCAAAAAGCTCAATTTTAGTCTCATCTGACCAGAGTACCTTCTTCCATATGTTTGGGGAGTCTCCCAAATGCCTTTTGGCGAACACCAAACATGTTTGCTTATTTTTTTCTTAAAGAGATGGCTTTTCTCTGGCCACTCTTCCATAAAGCCCAGCTCTGTGGAGTGTACGGCTAAAAGTGGTCCTATGGACAGATACTCCAATCTCCGCTGTGGAGCTTTGCAGCTCCTTCAGGGTTATCTTTGGTCTCTTTGTTGCCTCTCTGATTAATGCCCTCCTTGCCTGGTCCGTGAGTTTTGGTTGGCGGCCCTCTCTTGGCAGGTTTGTTGTGGTGCCATATTCTTTCCATGTTTTATTAATGGATTTGATGGTGCTCCGTGGGATGTTCAAAGTTTCAGATATTTTTTTATAACCCAACCCTGATCTGTACTTCTCCACAACTTTGTCCCTGACCTGTTTGGAGATCTCCTTGGTCTACATGGTGCTCCTTGCCTAGTGGTGTTGCAGACTCTGGGACCTTTCAGAACAGGTGTATATATACTGAGATCATGTGACAGATCATGTGACACTTAGATTGCACACAGGTGGACTTTATTTAACTAATTATGTGACTTCTGAAGGTAATTGGTTGCACCAGATGTGATTTAGGGGCTTCATAGCAAAGTGGTTGAATTCATATGCACGCACCACTTTTCCGTGTTTTATTTTTTAGAATTTTTTTAAACAAGTTATTTTTTTCATTTCACTTCACCAATTTGGCCTATTGTGTGTATGTACATTGCATGAAATCCAAATAAAAATCCATTTAAATTACAGGTTGTAATGCAACAAAATAGGAAACACGCCAAGTGGGATGAAAACCTTTGTAAGGCACTGTAGTTTCAGAATGGGTGGCAAGGAATAAGTTAGTACTAAATATTTCAAAAACTAAAAGTATTGTATTTGGGACAAATCATGTACTAAACCCTAAACCTCAACTAAATCTTGTAATGAATAATGTGGAAATTGAGCAAGTTCAGGAGACTAAATTGCTTGGAGTAACCCTGGATTGTAAACTGTCATGGTCAAAACATATTGATACAACAGTAGCTTGGATGGGGAGAAGTCTGCCTATAATAAAGCACTGCTCTGCATTCTTAACAGCACTATCAAGAAGGTAGGTTCTACAGGCCCTTGTTTTATCGCACCTTGACTACTGTCCAGTCGTGTGGTCAGGTGCCACAAAGAGGGACTTAGGAAAATTGCAATTGGCTCAGAACAGGGCAGCACGGCTGGCAGCAATTACAGCCTCAAGTCTTCTTGGGTATGACGCTACAAGCTTGAAACACCTGTATTTGGGGAGTTTCTCACATTCTTCTGTTGTCCTGTTGAATGGTGAACCGAAACAATCCTGTCTCGGAGCTCTACGGACAATTCCTTCGTCCTCATGGCTTGGTTTTTGCTCTGACATGCACTGTCAACTGTGGAACATTATAGAGACAGGTGCATGTGGTCCTTTCCAAATCATGTCCAATCAATTTAATTTACCACAGGTGGACTCCAATCAAGTTGTAGAAACATCTCAAGGAAAATCAATGGAAATAGGATGCACCTGAGCTCAATTTCGAGTCTCATAGCAAATGGTTTTCTTGCCAACATTTTTAAAAACCTGTTTTCGCTTTGTCATTATGGGCTATTGTGTGTAGATTGTTGAGGAAAAAATGAATATTTTAATCAATTTTAGAATAAGGCTGTAACGTAACAAAATGTGGAAAAAGTAAAGGGGTCTGAATACTTTCCGAATGCACTGTACATGTAGGCCCTTCATATATGGGTTTTGTGCAGCACTTCATTTTAAGCATTAATTTATCTAATCAGATATTGTTTTCTTGCTAAAACCACAAGAAACACTTGTCAAGCTCAGATATTTCTCTCAAAACACAGGGATGTCAATTTGCACAGGACTAGTATTATCAGAGGACCTTGGAGTTGAAAAACAGCAGTTTTCTTTGACTGGAATTATTACTCTCCTGCTTAGTAAAAATGACCGAAATGGCAGATTCGGACGGGACTTGAATTACGGATGTGGTTATTTGTGCTCGTGCACATAATTATCCCCCAGTAAAACTAATCCCGTGCAAATAGGGCTATAGGCTACTGACGGTGATGGCCGACGCGCTCGTCGTGGCAATAGCCTATCTCAAGATGAGCTACATTGAAAAACAGCGGCCCTGTTAACTACAAATTGGGAGTTGTTAAGAAAAAATTAATACTGGTTCTACAGACAGATTAGTCTTCTCTTTTCAGCAGTATGCATTTGCTTTCCAAACTCTACGTTTTTCCTGCGATTGTATTTTGAAATCTGCAAAAGGCAAACTGACAGCTGTAACCAACCATAGAAATATAATCCATAGATTTACATTTACCAGACGCTCTTATCCAGAGCGACTTACAGTTAGTGAATACATATTTTTTTATATATACTGGCCCCCCGTGGGAAACAAACCCACAACCCTGGCATTGCAAACGCCATGCTCTATCAACTGAGCTACATCCCTGCCGGCCATTCCCTCCCCTACCCTGGGCCAATTGTGCGCCGCCCATGAGTCTCCCGGTCGCGGCCTGCTGCGACAGAGCCTGGATTCGAACCAGGATCTCTAGTGGCACAGTTAGCACTGCGATGCAGTGCCTTAGACCACTGCGCCACTCAGGAGTAGATGGCAGAGTCATTCAAGTCAGGACTGGCATCCATTGCTTGTGTACACATGAGTTTAACAGTCAAATTGCCAGGGTAAGAGGTTCTAAAACCCTTGTATGGATGGCCACAATGCAAAAAGCTGTAGCCTATATTTGGCACTCATGCTGCCCAAACTGCGGCCAAAATAAAGGAAACAATTGAGTAAACAAGGGATACCTATTTGTTATGGTGTGGGGTGCATTTACCTGGCATGGTTTAGGTCCACTTGTAAAATCTATGCCAAGGCGCATTGATGCTGTTCTGGCAGCTCGTGGTGGCGCAACACAATTTTAATACACTTTATGTTTGTGTTTCCTTAATTTTGTGATAAAACTTAATCGACAATTATTTTTTAGAAACTATTGATCCTGTGGCTAAATCATGCTCTCTGGTGTATTTTGAACATTGAGAGCGGGTTCCTGTGGTTGGAGAAAAATATATAATAATAAAAATATATATGTAATTTGTATTGTTCTTTTTTTGCCTCTTGGGTCCCCATGGGCTTGGGCCCAGCCCCGACTCACACAACTGACCAGTCACATTTATTTATTATGCAGTTTATTTTATTATTTGTATTAATCAGTTACCCAATCAAGGCAGGGTCCCCCAGTTACCCACATGGGCCCCCTATCTCCTCTCCTCCCCCCATTTGATGATTACTAGAGCGGCAGCAAGCAGCAGCAGGCTGGTCACACTCATTGAGACCGGGCTCCTGAGTCTTCCTGTGGTTGGCGGTTGCAGTGAGAAAATATAAAATATATACTACATACACTACAGTGAGGGAAAAAAGTATTTGATCCCCTGCTGATTTTGTACATTTGCCCACTGACAAAGAAATGATCAGTCTATAATTCAGAAAAAAAAATTGGGTCAAAAATCGGGTCAAAAATCCAGTTAAACGCATGTCAAAAATGTGATAAATTGATTTGCATTTTAATGAGGGAAATAAGTATTTGACACAATCTCAATCAGAAAGATTTCTGGCTCCCAGGTGTCTTTTATACAGGTAACGAGCTGAGATTAGGAGCACACTCTTAAAGGGAGTTATCCTAATCTCAGTTTGTTACCTGTATAAAAGACACCTGTCCACAGAAGCAATCAATCATTCAGATTCCAAACTCTCCACCATGGCCAAGACCAAAGAGCTCTCCAAGGATCTCAGGGACAAGATTGTAGACCTACACAAGGCTGGAATGGGCTACAAGACCATCGCCAAGCATCTTGGTGAGAAGGTGACAACAGTTGGTGCGATTATTTGCAAATGGAAGAAACGCAAAAGAACTGTCAATTTCCCTCGACCTGGGGCTCCATGCAAGATCTCACCTCGTGGAGTTGCAATGATCATGAGAACGGTGAGGAACCAGCCCAGAACTACACGGGAGGATCTTGTCAATGATCTCAAGGCAGCTGGGACCATAGTCACCAAGAAAACAATTGGTAACACACTACGCCGTGAAGGACTGAAATCTTGCAGCGCCCGCAAGGTCCCCCTGCTCAAGAAAGCACATACATTGGGGAGAACAAGTATTAGATACACTGCCGATTTTTCAGGTTTTCCTACTTACAAAGTATGTAGAGGTCTGTAATTTTTTATCATAGGTACACTTCAACAGTGAGAGACAGAATCTAAAACAAAAATCTAGAAAATCACATTGTATGATTTTTAAGTAATTCATTTGCAAATTACAGACCTCTACATGCTTTGTAAGTAGGAAAACCTGCAAAATCGGCAGTGTATCAAAATCTTGTTCTTCCCATTGTATAAAGGCCCGTCTGAAGTTTGCCAATGAACATCTGAATGATTCAGAGGAGAACTGGGTGAAAGTGTTGTGGTCAGATGAGACCAAAATCGAGCTCTTTGGCATCAACTCAACTCGCCGTGTTTGGAGGAGGAGGAATGCTGCCTATGACCCCAAGAACACCATCCCCACCGTCAAACATGGAGGTGGAAACATTATGCTTTGGGGGTGTTTTTCTGCTAAGGGGACAGGACAACTTCACCGCATCAAAGGGACAATGGACGGGGCCATGTACCGTCAAATCTTGGGTGAGAACCTCCTTCCATCAGCCAAGGCTTTGAAAATGGGTCGTGGATGGGTATTCCAGCATGACAATGACCCAAAAACACACGGCCAAGGCAACAAAGAAGTGGCTCAAGAAGAAGCACATTAAGGTCCTGGAGTGGCCTAGCCAGTCTCCAGACCTTAATCCCATAGAAAATATGTGGAGGGAGCTGAAGGTTCGAGTTGCCAAACGTCAGCCTCGAAACCTTAATGACTTGGAGAAGATCTGCAAAGAGGAGTGAGATGTGTGCAAACCTGGTGGCCAACTACAAGAAACATCTGACCTCTGATTGCCAACAAGGGTTTTGCCACCAAGTACTAAGTCATGTTTTGCAGAGGGGTCAAATAATTATTTCCCTCATTAAAATGCAAATCAATTTATGACATTTTTGACATGCATTTTTCTGGATTTTTTTGTTGTTATTCTGTCTCTCACTGTTCAAATAAACCTACCATTAAAATGATAGACTGATCATGTCTTTGTCACTGGGCAAACATACAAAATCAGCAGGGGATCAAATACTTTTTTCCCTCACTGTATATATACAAAGGTATGTGGACACCTCTTCAAATTAGTGGATTCGGCTTTTTCAGCCACACCCGTTGCTGACAGGTGTATAAAATCGAGCACACAGCCATGCAATTTCCATAGACAAACATTGGCAGTAGAATGGCCTGACTGAAGATCTCAGTGACTTTCAACATGGCACCGTCATAGGATGCCACCTTTCCAACAAGTCTGTTCGTAAAATGTCTGCCCCGGTCAACTGTAAGTGCTGTTATTATGAAGTGGAAACATCTAGGAGCAACAATGGCTCAGCCGCGAAGAGGTAGGCCACACAAGATCACAGAACGGGACCGGCGAGTGCTGAAGCGCGTTGTGCGTAAAAATTGTCTCTCCTTGGTTGCAACACTCACTACCGAGTTCCAAACTGCCTCTGGAAGCAACGTCAGCACAAGAACTGTTCGTCGGGAGCTTAATGAAATGGGTTTCCATGGCCAAGCAGCCACACACAAGCCTAAGATCACCATGCGCAATACCAAGCGTCGGCTGGAGTGGTGCAAAGCTCGCCGCTATTGGACTCTGGAGCAGTGGGAACATGATATCTGGAGTGATGAATCATGCTTCACCATCTGGCAGTCCGAAGGACGAATCTGGGTTTGGCGGATGCCAGGATAACGCTACCTGCCCCAATGCATAGTGCCAACTGTCAAGTTTGGTGGAGGAGGAATAATGGTCTGGGGCTATTTTTCATGGATCAGGCCCCTTAGTTCAAGTGAAGGGAAATCTTCACTGCATACAATTACATTCTAGACGATGCTGTGCTTCCAACTTTGTGGCAACAGCTTTGGGGAAGATCCTGTTTCAGCATGACAATGCCCCCATGCACAAAGCGAGGTCCATACAGAAATGGTTTGTCGAGATCAGTGTGGAAGAACTTGACTGGCCTGCACAGAGCACTGAACTCAACCCCATCGAACACCTTTGTGATTAATTGGAACGCCGACTGTGAGCCAGGCCTAATCCCCCAACATCAGTGCCCGACCTCACTAATGCTCTTGTGGCTGAATGGAAGCAAGTCCCCGCAGTAATGTTCCAGCATTTAGTGGAAAGCCTTCCCAGAAGAGTGGAGGCTGTTATAGCAGCAACGGGGGAATCAGCTCCATATTAATGCCCATGATTTTGGAATGAGATGTTCGACGAGCACATTTCCACATACTTTCGGTCATGTAGTGTACCATAACCCAGGAAGTTTCTAGAGATCAAGTCCCACATCCAATAGGACAGCGAGACCCTTGTACGATTAGGGAAGACTACCCCGCCTCCTGGTCAGAGCATTCCACGCCTCCACCGATACGTTGGGTTCGCTGCTACACCCTGAGGCATCCTGCATATTCCCCTGCACAACGTAACTCAAGGGCCACTCCAGGGCCACCTATGAAGCTACTGAAGCCCTCCAGAACTGTTTTGAGTCCACTGACTGGGCGGCCCTGACGTACAGCGCCAATGATCTGGAAGAGGCAGCAGACACCGTCTCTGAGTACATCCGTTTCTGTGAGGATCTCGTTATTCCCAAAAAGTAAGTCAACATCTTCCCCTATAATAAACCGTGGGTAACTCACAAATTAAAAGAGCTTCTCAATCAGAAAAAAACTAAACTTTTTTTTTATCAGATGGCAGTAAAGAGGAAAGGAAAAATACTCAGAGGTGACTCAAAAGCAAAATCAAGGAGTGCAAGGCAGCATACAAAGACAAAGGACAGTAGGAAAGCCTGGCAAGGGCTACAAACCATCACAGGCTACAAACCAAAGAGACATTGTATGACTGTCGGAAATGACCTTGCTTTTGCAAATTATTTGAACAGTTTCTATTGTAGGTTTGACATGTGTGATTTTACATCGCAGCAGAAAGTGGCCTTGGACCGTATAGACAGCATACCAGCTGTTGATATACAGATCTCTGTGAATGATGTCAAACAATACTTTCAACGTGTCAACCCACGAAAATCATATGGTCCAGACGGCATCAGCAGCATGGCAGTTCAGGCATGCGCAGACCAGCTCGTACAGTATCTTGAAAAAGTATTCTTCCCCCTTGTCGGTTTTCCTATTTAGTTGCATTACAACCTGTAATTTAAATTGATTTTTATTTGGATTTCATGTAATAAACATATACAAAATAGTCAAAATTGGTGAAGTGAAATGAAAAAAATTACTTGTTTCAAAAAATTATACAAAATAAATAACGGAAAAGTGGTGCATGCATATGTATTCATCCCCTTTGCTATTAAGCCCCTAAATAAGATCTGGTGCAACCAATTACCTTCAGAAGTCACATATTTAGTGCACGCTCAAGTTTTCTGTTTTTTTTTTGTCTTATTTCTTGTTTGTTTCACAAAAAAAAATATTTTGCATCTTCAAAGTGGAAGGCATGTTGTGTAAATCAAATGATACAAACCCCCCAAAATATCAATTTTAATTCCAGGTTGTAAGGCAAACAAAATTGGAAAAATGCCAAGGGGGGGTGAATACCTTCACAAGCCACTGTATTACCATTCCAGAAGCTGTCCAGTGGTCACTGGACAGTGGGATAATTCCAGATTAATCGAAGACGTCGCTGATTGTCCCAGTACCTAAAAACAACAGGCCAAAAGAAAATAACAATGTACGCCCTGTAACCTTGAAATGTTTCGACGTAAATGTTATATTTATCCCAATTAGATCCAAACCAATTTGCCTACCGCGCCTCCAGGGGTGTTGATGATGGGTTAGTGGTCATGCTGAACAATATCTATGAACATTTAGAAAAAGCAAATAGTCTAGTGAAAATTGTAGTAACTGACTTCAGTAGCACATTTAACGCCATCCAACCCCACCTACTGGTGGATAAGCTTGTGAATTTGGGTGTCAACTCTCTACTGATCAAGTGGATTAATAGTTTCCTTGTGAAACAAGTGAAGTTTAACTCCGCCATTTCTACATCTAGAACGGTGAATACGGGAGCCCCTCAAGGTTGCATACTTTCACCGATACTATACACACTGTACACAAACGATTGTCAAGCCTCTGACTCTGTCCACAATTCTTTAAATATGCAGATGACACCGCTGTTGTGGGTTTCCTCCACCCAGACCAAGCCTCTCTTCAAGGTTTTGACAGAGAAACGTCACAATTTGTCCAGTGGTGCGCAGGTAACTTTCTTGAAATAAATGTTAAGAAAACAAAAGAGATGAAAATTGATTTCAGAAAGAACAAAACTCCACTACCCCCTATGAAGATCAATGGGGAATCAGTCGATCGAGTGACCATACACAAATACCTGGGAATCAAAATAGACAATAAACTGAAATTCAATGACTGTGCCTTTGCAAAGATAAAGAAATTGCAACAGAGAATATATTTTTTTTAACGCAAACTGAACCATTTTAATGTTAACCGCCATATCTTATAAATGTTCTATAAATATGTCCTGCAGAGTGTGCTGTCCTTTGATCTGATATTCGTGTTTGGAAACATGCAAGCGCAAGACCAAGTCAAGCTTCAGCGCTTTATCAAGACAGCAGGAAGGATAATTGGTATACATCAAGAATCAGCCACCAACCTGTACACAAAACTCATCCTCCTAAAACTTGAAAGCATTTTACATGACTGTACTCATCCCCTTCACTCAAAACTCAGTCACAGCAGCAGCCGGACAAGGGGGAAAAGACTTCAAAAGAAAAGAAAAACAGATATATATGGGGACTCTTTTATTCCAACAGCCATTAGGCTGTATAATAGATAGTCTGTTGGTCCCTCCATTATACAGCATATTGCACTTTCACTTTAAATGTGTAGCTATAGCACTTTCAATTAATTCTTTTGTATTGTTTTTGTGTTTTCATGTTTTATGTACCATCATTTAAGCACATGACCAAATGAATTTCCCACTGGTGGAATAATAAAGTTGATCTGAATCTGGATCTGAATCAACACCCCTGAGGGAGCGCCAGGAGGGCTACTATGACTGTAGGGAGTCCAGCAACTCCCCTGTCGAACGCCGCTCTAGAGTCTCCCGACCTGAGCCCGCAACAGAGACACAATACCACCAGGAGGGCTACTACCCATCAAGACAGCCGAGCAACTCCCCAGGCCGATGTCGTTTCAGGGAACCCCAGACAGAGCCATCGGTCCCCACACGAGAGCCCAGGGAGCACTACTATCCCCCGAGGTGGCGCAGCTATTCTGCTGACAGGTATCCCACTAGACTCAGGACACGGCGTCTACCACGTCCCCCAGGTCAGGAGCGAACCTACAGAGGGCCCACTCCAACGATCCCGGACTTCGTTCATCCGAACCCCAGAGTGTTCTCACGGCTGAAGATCGCCCTGGATAACATCCTCTCAGCGGATGCCACGGAGCGGTTTAAGTTCCATATCCTCAGTGACCACCTTAAGCTGGAAGAGGGCCTGCTCATCGCTGACTCTTACAGCAACTCGAGGTACCCCCCACCATGTCTGCCCTCAACCAGCAGTGGATCCCATATCTCCAGGCTGCTGGGGAAACTTCCACATGACCTGAGGCCCTGCCCTTGGAGGTTCATCCATCCACGCAAGATCTAAATCCCCACTCTGCTAGACTTTGCTGATCGGCTGGAGTAGGAGATCCAAGTGCAGGAAGACAACTCCAGGTTAGCCAGCAGTTCACGAATAGAGACGTCAGCTAAAAGTAGAGATTGCCGTAAGGAGTCTAAGGCCTCTGGCAGGACAACAACCATTCTCTTTGGCATGGAGAAGATGCCTCCCAAGGAGGAGCTCCGCTGCAAGACTTGCAATCAGTGACACCTGCTGGTGCTCCAAGAGGTCAATGAGAGAGTTACAGTTCCAGAGAAAGATGAGAATACTGTGATTAATGCTGCATCTACGACCTCCTGTCTGCTGAACACCATCAATGAGGTCCTGTTCATAGACTGTCCCCCAGAAAGTGGGAAAGAACTGATGAAAGTTAGCAAGGTCCTGCTGAGACACGGAAACTGGTGTATGGAGACCTACGCGATTCTGAATGACGGGTCTGAATGCACCATCCTCCTCCACACAGCTGCTCAGTAGCTGGGACTCAAATGTCAGCCCGAAGACTTGACCCTTTGAACAATAAGACAAGAGCTTCAGGTCCTTCACAGGACGGTCATCTCCTTCACTGTCTCCCCTGCCTTCACCGCGCAACAGCTAGGCCTGTCCGAGCAGACCCATCCAGTCAGTGCCCTGCAACAGAAGTATCGTCACCTGAAGGGACTGCCTCTACAGCACATATTCGAGGTCCAGCCAGTTCTGCTTATTGGCTCGGACTACTCCCACCTGATCACACCTGTGGAACCAGTCCGGCTTGGCCCACCAGGAAGCCAAGCTGCCATCAAGACCCTCCTGGGCTGGACTCTGCAGGGCCCTGTGCAGGGACTGAAATACAGCCTCTCCGAGCAGCAATGCTATGTCACCTCTACGCTTTCCCCGTCTGCTGACCTGTTCAGTCAGGTTGAGAAGTTGTGGCAGATGGATGTACTACCATGGCGCAGTGAGAAGATCAGCACCAGATCTCACCAGGATCAGGAGCTAATAGACCTGCTGGAGGCCAGAACAGTGAGAGTTGAAGTGGATGGAGTCCAACGTTATGTGACTCCCCTCCTTCGCATCAAGAACATGCCCCTGCTGTGCTTCCACTGCTCACGTCACAGAAAAGAGGCTGACGAAGTCAGGTTAACAAGCTCCTGCTCCTAGGACCCACTCTGGGCCCATCTCTGTTTGCAGTGCTCCTCAGATTCAGAGAGCACTCTGTTGCCATCAGCAGCGACATTGGTGGGATGTTCCACCAAGTCACATTACTCCCTGAAGACCAGCCGCTGATGAGGTTCCTCTGGAGATACCTAAACCGGGAAAACCCGCCCAGCGTCTATGAGTGGCGTATCCTCCCCTTCAGCACCATGTCAAGTCCCTGCTCTCCAGAAACATCCTGGACCACAGCCAGCCTGGAAAAGACATAAGAGAGTCGATAGAGAAGTCCTTCTACATAGACAACTGTTTGCAAAGCCTGACTGACAAGGAAGATGCCAAGTCCCTTGTGGACAAGCTTCGTAAGCTACTAGCCGAGGGAGGCTTCGACCTGTGACAATGGGCAAGTATCGTCCCGTCGGTGATCAGTAATCTCCCTTCTGAAGCCAGGTCGAGCAGCGCCAAACTCTGGATCGCACAGGGCCAAGCGGATGATCAAGAATCGTCCCTTGGGCTACACTGGCACTGTCAGTCTGAACTCTGTCGTAGAAGTCCCGCCAGTCGTAGAAGTCCAACAGTTACCTTGCACACCATTTACAAGGTCCTGGCTAGCCAATATGACCTCCTGGGGTATATCGCCCCCTATACCGCCAGGGCCAAAATGCTGGTTCAGCGTCTATGGGAAAATAATTGGGACTGGGACAACACCCAGTTGCCCGACAATCTACTCCTCTCCTGGAAAGAGTCTGAGAGATAACTTCCAGACCTGCAGCAGATAGCCCTTCCAAGGTGCTACACCAGCCCAGAGATGGACTCCTCGACTTCCCTTAGGGACATCCACGTGTTCTGCATGCCTGTGGCCTGCAGGGACTGTGCCCTTTAGATTAAAGGTATTTTAGTGGATGCTAATATTTCCATTAAATATATTGGGGCGGCTGTAAAAAAGGCCATCCTGCTCCCCTCCTCTCTACCTAACTTTCCCTGACAGTCTCTTCAGTTTCCCTTGAGTCCCGTTAATTTGGCTGTTCAGCCTACCTTAGTTATCCCTCACCATTCATTGCCCTGTCATACACAACCAATCAGAGTGCTTGGAAATGCACATCTGAACACTGCACCCACCCACTCAGGTCAGAGTGTTATCGTTGTCCGAAGAAGACACACATTTTCTGAGGACAATTTTTATTGTGGAAAGTAACAAGAATACCTGAATGTTGTCCGTGCATCAAAATTTAAGTTGCAGGGGGGTTTATTGGGTTTCTTTTTACATGTTGTGTAATAATGGGTAATTACCACAAATTACTTAGTAACTTTGATAAGTTTGCAGCCATATGTTCTACTGTACAGCTATTACTATTATTTAATGTTGGAGTTGCCAATACTGCTTGTCATATTGTTTATACAGTCGTGGTCAAAAGTTTTGAGAATGACACAAATACTAATTTTCACAAAGTCTGCTGCCTCCAGAATGCATATACTCCAGAATGTCATGAAGAGTGATCAGATGAATTGCAATTAATTGCAAAGTCCCTCTTTGCCATGAAAATGAACTTAATCCCCCAAAAACATTTCCACTGCATTTCAGCCCTGCCACAAAAGGACCAGCTGCCATCATGTCAGTGATTCTCTCGTTAACACTGGTGAGAGTGTTGAAGAGGACAAGGCTGGAGATCACTCTGTCATGCTGATTGAGTTAGAAGAACAGACTGGAAGCTTTAAAAAGGAGGGTGGTGCTTGAAATCATTGTTCTTCCTCTGTTAACCATGGTTACCTGCAAGGAAACACGTGCCGTCATCATTGCTTTGCACAAAAAGGGCTTCACAGGCAAGGATATTGCTGCTAGTAAGATTGCACCTAATCAACCATTTATCGGATCATCAATAACTTCAAGGAGAGAGGTTCAACTGTTCTGAAGAAGGCATCAGGGCACCCAAAAAGGTCCAGCAAGCGCCAGGACCGTCTCCTAAAGTTGATTCAGCTGCGGGATCGGGCACCACCAGTGCAGAGCTTGCTCAGGAATGGCAGCAGGCAGGTGTGAGTGCATCTGCACGCACAGTGAGGCAAATACTTTTGGAGGATGGCCTGGTGTCAAGAAGGGCAGCAAAGAAGCCACTTCTCTCCAGAAAAACATCAGGGACAGACTGATATTCTGCAAAAGGTACAGGGATTGGACTGCTGAGGACTGGGGTAAAGTCATTTTCAGTCCTGTGTCATGCCAACAGTAAAGCATCCTGAGACCATTCATGTGTGGGGTTGCTTCTCAGCCAAGGGAGTGGACTCACTCACATTTTTACCTAAGAACACAGCCATGAATAAAGAATGGTACCAACACATCCTCCGAGAGCAACTTCTCCCAACCATCCAAGAACAGTTTGGTGACGACCAATGCCTTTTCCAGAATGATGGAGCACCTTGCCATAAGGCAAAAGTGATAACTAAGTGGCTCGGGGAACAAAACATCTACATTTTGGGTCCATGGCCAGGAAACTCCCCAGACCTTAATCTCATTGAGAACGTGTGGTCGATCTTCAAGAGGCGGGTGGACAAACAAAACCCCACAAATTCTGACAAACTCCAAGCATTGATTATGCAAGAATAGGCTGCCATCAGTAAGGATGTGGCCCAGAAGTTAATAGACAGCATGCCAGAGCGGATTGCAGAGGTCTTGAAAAAGAAGGGTCAACACTGCAAATATTGACTCTTTGCATAAACTTAACGTAATTGTCAATAAAAGCCTTTGACACTTATGGAATGCTTGTAATTATACTTAATATAATATGCCATTTAGCAGACGCTTTTATCCAAAGCGACTTACAGTCAGTCATGTATGCATACATTTTTACGTATGGGTGGTCCCGGGGATCGAACCCACTACCCTGGCGTTAGAAGCGCCATGCTCTACCAATTGAGCTACAGAGGACCAGAGGACCAGTATACCATAGTAACATCTGACAAAAATATCTCATAACACTGAAGCAGCGAACTTTGTGAAGACCAATACTTGTCTTTCTCAAAACTTTTGACCACGACTGTACAGGCAACTCATTCCAAGTCACTTTCCTTTCCTGTTCCAGACAACCTTCAGAGGTTGGATGAAACATGAAACCCCTCAAAAACACAACCCGACCAAAACAACGTACATAAAGTACATAGTGTTCCTGTAATGGACAGTGTTTTCCAGGCACAGAGTGACTCTCAAATGTCAAGAGAACATCTCTGAAGCAGTTAACCAGAGCGTCACATAATTGCTCCAGAGTAAATTGACTATTATGTGTTTAAAGAGCAAGTTCAGAGGTGGGTGGTCCTCTGTGATTTGATTTCAAAGATAGCTCCTGGCCTTTGGGTGGCCCTGTAAAACCTCAAGTAAGTTGCTTTTGTATGACCGCATCAATCCCATGATGCACTGCTCTTGGCTGCTTGATTGCTATGATACAGTAAGATACCTTTATTTTTAGCAGCTCATTGGAAAACAGCCAAGACTGATGACAGATATTACACTGAAGATGGAACACACTGTCACTATCTCTTTTCTGGGCTGAGAGATGGAGAGAGCAGTGGAGGGATAGGGATTTTAAACCCATCAATGTTCTGCATGCGGGCCATGACCTTGGGGATATTGATGAACACACTCCGTTTGATACACATACACATGTAGGATCTTAATTTGAGTAATCTTTTGTTGCCGAGAATTGCAGGAAATGCAAACGTGTAGTGTATTCAAGGTTTAAAAAGGCTTCTAAAGTTTGTAATTTCCACTTAAAAATGCCAGACTTGATTTGCCCTAACGTAAAATGTATCAACCCTACAAAAATATCCATGAATTCTAATCCACATAATAATTCACATTTCCTGTTGCTGCAGGATTATTTTCCTGCTGTAGCAAACTGGCTCAAATTAAGATCCTACATCTGTACCTAGCTACACTATCAATGACAGAGAAGCGTGAAGCTCGCACTGAATGCTGGGAGACTAAACATAACGTGTCCCTCCCTCTCCTTCCTCACTATGCAGGTGATGAATAGGCCTAGCGCTGGGCACAGCTCTGTGACACTTCCCGAGAAGTTAGTCATGAATCTTTAATGTTTCCTGTTCATAAATTACCTCTCTCTCTCTCTCTCTCTCTCTCTCTCTCTCTCTCTCTCTCTCTCTCTCTCTCTCTCTCTCTCTCTCTCTCTCTCTCTCTCTCTCTCTCTCTCTCTCTCTCTCTCTCTCTCTCTCTCTCTCTCTCTCTCTCTCTCTCTCTCTCTCTCTCTCTCTCTCTCTCTCTCTCTCTCTGCATGCTGGGAATTGAGTGAGTGCTAAGTGCGAGTGTTGTGTAGAGTTAGATATCCTGGGTTTTCCTTTTTTTGGTGAAATCCTTTTTTTATTCTAAGCATGATTAAGGTTATTATTTATATTTTCTTGTTGTGGTAGAATTAAGTATATTGTTTTTCGTGTCGAAATTACGCTGATTTTGGTGGGGATGGCGGCCCGAATGGGGACGCCGTCCCTGTCACTTCGGCACGGCTTTAGGTGTGTTACTGAAGCTACTGTCACGGTGGAGGAGGTTCTGGTCGCCGTAGGAGAGAAGGTAGGATATGAGAATGTTGCTTATGCGTCACGGATGAATAAAGTGTTGGTGGTATTTCTTAAAGAAGAGCGCCTTGTTGATCGTATGGTTGAGCATGGCGTACTTCTTAAAGGAATGTTTATTCAAGTTACGCCGCTTTTTTCTCCATCAACAAGGGTAACGATTTCAAATGTACCGCCGTTTATTCTAAATGAGCTATTGGAGCGCGAGTTATTGTGCTTTGGGAAGTTTGCAAGTTCAATTAAGGTTGACCCATTGGGTTGCAAACACCCGGCGTTGAAACAGGTTATGTCGTTTCGGCGACAGGTGTTTATGTTTTTGGACTCACCGGAGCAGACTTTGGAGTTAGTGTTTAAAGTCAAGTATGACAATAGACTGTATATGGCTTATGCTAGTACGGGTAGTCAACGGTGTTTTGAGTGTGGGGATGTTGGTCATAAGCGACATGCTTGCCCGAAAAGGGAGAAGGCAGAGGGAGGGGCGCAGGTGGTCCTCGTAATGCCTGGGCCCACTGATATAGGGAGAGGTGGGCTGACAGCGGTAGAGCAGCCACAAGCACCTGTTGCTGAGGAACAAGTTGTCCGTGTTGAGGGCACAGAGTTGCAACTTGTACCAGAGGGAAATGTTATGCAGCAGAAACATATTGTTGTAGAAGGTAAGGATGGGTCTGAAGGGCCATTTCCTCAGACTGGTGAGGAGGTGCCCAGTACAAGTGCTGGGGTACAGGAGGGGGTTCATGTGGAGCTAATCTCCCAGGTAGTGGAGGAGATGCCCAGTACAAGTGCTGGGGTACAGGAGGGGGTTCATGTGGAGCTAATCTCCCAGGTAGTGGAGGAGATGCCCACTATGAGTGCTGGGGTACAGGGGGGGGTGGGTTCATGTGGAGCTAGGTTCCCAGGTAGTGGAGGAGATGCCCACTACGAGTAATGGGGTTCAGGTGGGGCTAGTCTCCCAGGTAATGGAGGAGATGCCCACTACGAGTAATGGGGTTCAGGTGGGGCTAGTCTCCCAGGTAGTGGAGGAGATGCCTGGTACGAGTGATGGGGTGCAAGTGGGGAGTGTTGAAAGGGATGTGGTAGAGGGGAATCAGTGGTCTGTGGCCTCAGTTGAGGAGGATCAGGAGAAGGATATGGATATCGCTCTTGATACGATATCAGCTGGTGAGGACTCAATTTACGATCTAGATGAGGTAAATTGGTTTCTTGATCAGACTTTTGGGAAATCTGTCAAATTGGCAGATTATTTTGATGTTGATAAGTTTGTGAGGTCAGCTGTGATGTTACAGAAGACGGTGGGGTTAGACCAGTTGAGTGAGAAGAAGTTGTTTCGCTTCAGGAAATGTGTTACTGCTGTTGCAGCAGCAAAAGGTGGTGGGAAACGTGGTCAGGTTAAGAGAAAATTTAAATAATGATGATGATTATGCCTCATAGGGTGTTCTATTCTCTTTGTCTGGTTTCTCTGTGGTATCTTCTGCTTTTCCTTTTTATTTTCTATATGGAAGTACTAAGGGTAGGCTCTCTCAATATTAATGGGGGAAGGGACAGGAATAAGAGGGCTTGGGTATTAGAAGTAATAAAACAGAAAAGGCTTAATGTAGTTTTCCTACAGGAGACACATAGTGATGAGGAAAATGAGGTTGACTGGGGTATGTGGTGGGAGGGGCAGCATATACTCAGTCATGGTACTAATTTCAGTGCTGGGGTGGCAATCTTGTTTTCTTCAGGCTTAGGGGTGACTGTGGTATCTACAACAGAGATTGTCAAGTGTCGGGTTTTATTGGTCAAGGTGGATGTTATGTTTTTTTTTTTTTTTTATGTTTATGCTCCTAATGAGGGTACAGAGCATATTGTTGGTTTTGATAAAATAAAGGAAACCTTAAGACAGTGTGACCAAGAGGGGTGTATGGTTTTAAGGGGGGGACTGGAACTGTACAGTGGATTTTACTGTTGATCGCACCGCTGAAGAACCTCACCTGCGGTCAGCCACTTGCCTGTCTGGTCTGCTAAATGACGTAAATGTAAATGGTCTGTTAACTGAGTTTGAGCTTTCTGATGTGTGGAGAGTAAGGAATGCAAAAGTTAGGCAGTACACATTACTGAAAGTTAATGAAGGTCATGTCAGTGCAGCAAGGTTTAGACAGGTTGTATGTATCTGAGCAATACTGTAGTAGGGTTGGAAGGTGTGACATTACTCCTGTGGGTTTCTCTGATCACCATATTGTCCCTGTTGATATTCACTTGTCCTGTCCATGAAGGTCATCATCTTATCGGTATTTTCATGTTAAATTGTTACATGATGTCATGTTTTGTGAAAGTTTTTTGTTGATTTGGGAAAAATGGAGGGTTACAAAAGGGAATTTTGAGTCCTTGAGACAATGGTGGGAGGTTGGGAAGGCCCAAATACGATTATTTTGTCAACAGTATACTGCTCTGTCTCGAATTGAAGTTAAAGAGACTATCAGGGCCCTTGAACAGGACATCAAATCTATTGATTTGAAGTTGCTCACTCAGATTGACCCCGGACTAGTCATGAATTTACAGGACAAGAAACATGAACTGAGGTCGTTTCTTCATGAAAGAGTGAAGGGTGCCTTGATTAGGTCTCGTTTCGCTTCCCTCAAGGATATGGATGCTCCTAGTGCTTTTTCTTAAACCTAGGACAGTCGACATTGCAACGTAAACAGATGGTCTGCCTTCGTCTCCCTGATGGGAAGGTGACCACGGATGACAGTGAAATGCGTCAACATGCCGTGGATTTCTATTCTGCCCTCTATAAGGCGGAGGATTGTGACTCTCTGTGTACTGAACAGTTGTTACACGGTCTTCCTCAATTGGGACCTGAGCAAAGAGTCGCATTGGACTCTGACATTACACTGCAAGAGCTGTCTACAGCAGTTATGCAGCTCTCAACAGGCCGAGCCCCTGGCATTGATGGTTTACCATCTGAGTTTTATAAGCACTTTTGGGGGTCTATTGGGGAGGATTTTTATGAAGTGGTGTGTGAATCTTTTCATGAGGGCTCTCTTCCTGTATCTTGTCAACGTGCGGTACTTTCACTGTTGCCAAAAAAGGGGGATTTGGCTCTCCTAAAAAATTGGAGACCTGTTGCTTTGCTGTGTGCAGAATATAAAATTGTTTCTAAATGTCTCTCAAACAGGTTGAAAGAGTATCTGGGATTGTTAGTCCACAAGGACCAGTCCTACTGTGTACCTGACAGCTCTATTGTTGACAACTTGTTTCTAATAAGAGATGTTTTAGACATTTGTAAACTGTCTGATGTAAATGTGGGTTTACTTTCTTTGAATCAGGAGAAGGCTTTTGATCGTGTGGACCACCAGTACTTGTTTAAAACAATGAAAGCCTTTGGGTTTGGGGATGTTTTTTTGTCTTGGATGAATTTACTGAATGCTGGGGCCTCGTGTATGGTGAAGGTGGGGGGTGGTTTGAGTTGCCCCATCCCTGTCCAAAGGGGCATCAGGCAGGGATGCCCAATTTCAGGGCAGTTATATAGTCTGGCGATTGAACCAATGCTTTGTTTTTTAAGAGCGAGGCTTACTGGTTTTTCTGTGCCAGGGGTTATGAAGGGTCCCACGATAGCACTGTCTGCATATGCAGATGACGTGACAGTTTTTATTACAGGGGGTGAGGATGTTAAGGTTCTCTCAAATGCTTTAAAGGTGAATGAGGGGGCCTCCTCAGCTAGAGTCAATTGGGGAAAGAGTGAAGCGCTGTGGGCAGGCCAGCTTCAGATGGGGTCCGCTCCACAGTTACCAGGGGGGCTTCAGTGGGGCAGAGATGGGATGAAGACTTTGGGGGTTTTTCTCGGCTCCGATGTCTTTCAGAAAAATAACTGGGAGGGTGTAGTGGAGAAAGTGTGTGCCAGACTGTCAAGATGGAAATGGGTGCTGCCCCAGCTGTCTTATAGGGGAAGGGTACTGGTAGCTAATAATCTTGCTGCCTCTACCCTGTGGCACAGACTAATGATTTTGCAGTCACCAAAGGGTCTGATACAAGAGCTTCAGAGGACCCTTGTCAATTTTTTCTGGTCTGGACAACATTGGATTAAAGCTTCAGCCCTGTACTTGCCACTGCACAAGGGTGGGCAAGGCCTGGTGGACATTTCTTCCAGGATCATGGCTTTCCGGCTTCAAGCAGCACAGAGACTGTTGTACAGTGACGGTTCTAGCTGGGTTGACACAGCCTACACATTGATGAGGAGAGTGGGCTGTTTGGGCTTACACAAGCACCTTTTCCTCTTAAAGCTGGAGGGGGGTGAGTTGCCTGGCCTGACTCCATTTTATGAGTCTGTTATGCAGGCTTGGAGAGTTCTGGTCAAGTCCCGTAAGGCCTGCATGCCACCAGGGATGTGGCTTTTTGAAGAGCCTCTTTTTCATAACACTGCCATCCAGTCCCGTGTTCTGGGTTCAGCTAGCCTACGTTCATGCCTGTTAGGCGTGGGGTGTACTAAGCTGGGTCATCTGATGCGGAACAGGAATAGGTCGTTGGAGGAGCTGGGAGAAAGAGCGGGGATCCGATCGTCTCGCCCACTGAGGAAGGTCGTCGCTGAGGTCTGTGACTCCTTGCCAGTACTTCATCTGCAGTATGTGACTGACACTTCCAATTCTGATCGGTGGAAGGAGGGTCTGGATTATGTGTTACCTGCACTGATTGTTAGTGCTGCGGCGGGGGCATTCGAGGAGGACGTGGGGATGCTGCTTTCCTTTGATACCCCGGAGCTGGGGGAGTTCAAGGAGGTGGGAGAGAAGGCCATGTACGGAATATGTGTAAAGGTGTCCCGTGCCTCTTCCCTGGAAGGGGTAAAATCGACGAGGTGGGCGGGTGTGCTTGGTCCAGGTGCCTCCACAAAAGGCTGTTGGCGATCATTATACAAACTGCCTATTGATAAGAGGACAGCTGACCTCCAATGGAGGATAATACATGGAGCCATAGCCACCAACATGCATCTGGTACACCTGGATCCTACTGTTGGGGAGGAGTGTCCATTCTGTGCTGAGTCTGAAACTCTGGCACATCTGTTTTTACAGTGTCCCAGGTTGGTCGGGATGATTGACCTGATCACTAATTGGTTCTCAACGTTGGGAGAGGTTTTCTCTTCTCCACTGTATATATTTGGGCCAAAGTACAGGTTTAGCCAAAAAGGTGTAGTTGTGTTGCTTAATTTTGTGTTAGGGGCAGCAAAATTAGCGATATGGAAGACCCGAAAGAACAGTATTCGGGGACAGGGGTCTGTGCATGTGGTGGGAATGCTGGAGGGAATGTTGGCAGCGAGACTAAGGGTTGAGTTTGCCTATTATAAACTTGTCAACAATATTGATCTGTTTATGAGTATATGGGTTATTCAGAGGCTGTTGTGTTCAGTTACTGTGGAGGAGGAATTGGAGTTGTGTTTTTAATTGATGTGTAAATACGGTTTTGTATGAGTATTTATTGTGTGGTGGGCTCCCAGACCCAATAAATATTATTTAAATCTCTCTCTCTCTCTCTCTCTCTCTCTCTCGTTAGGGAATCTTAGTGAGGAACAAAATGTAGGGCAGTGAAAAGATAAGGATCGATGTGTGTGTGTACTTACAGTCAGGGACGGCTTGTTCAATAGGGCGATATGGGCGACGCACTGCCAAACGGGAAAAGGAAGGGATTTTTTTTCTAATCAATTATATCACGGCAACAGTAGTTATCAGTGTTCACGTCTGATCTGCCAGCCACTAAATGTCAAATCAGGCTAAAGTCGTGCTTCAAATGGCCCCGCCCGTTTTTGGGGCGATTTCAGTCAAGTTGAAAATCGCCCAGAAGTCTCTCATAGCCTGTCATGTAAAATCTATTTTTTTCAAATTTCAAAGCTTTCAATACAATCTCTATGGGTGTCTGTGGGCTTGCACTTACGCGCTTTCGTCATACGTGACGTAACCATGAACGTAGCTAAGAAAATGGCGGCTAGCAGCGTCTCTGTTGCGACCTGCAGTGTGGCGTTATTTTATGTTTTTAATTTGTAGACTTAGTTTACAAACATTCTGCCAACCATGGATTTCCAGTGGTTGGTTTTGGACTGATCTTGTTGATCGTGTACATACCCGCTATGAACGGACTAAATAATGAAAACGCTGCTGGCAGCTGAATCCCAATACAGCTGGGAGACTTGGCTGGATGACAGAGTCCCGGACAGAGAAGTGGAGCCGGCCACCTTCACCCTGGTCAGAGCGGACCGCGATCCTGGTAAGAGAGCGACTCTGTACCCCGACATTGAACTGCTTTCTGTGTCACTGCGACCTTACTATCTGCCCCGTGAGATCCCCCAATTGTTTGTTACCGTTGTGTACTGTTGATAATCACAAGTTTACTGGAGAACTGAGACCAAGTAGAGACTTTGGACAGGGTGGATAATGGTATAATAAAGGCAGTTTATTCAGAGGTAAAGATATCTGGAATCGCGTGCACGGACTCGTTCAGTCAAACTCTTAGGGAGAAGAGAGCCCCGAAAACATTGTGTGCAGACATTTTATACAATAAATGATGTAGGTTGAATCTAGTAGTTCTGATCTTCTGATTGGTCCTGATGAGTTGGGCGAGGTCCACTCCACTGTTGCATTGGCTCTGAGTCGGGTTCTCTGTCTTCAAATGTTCAGCCTAAAGAGAGGGGATTTTTGTGTGTGTGTGTGTGTGTGTGTTTAACAGTGATGATGTGTGTGCGTGTGTGTGTTATCAGTGATGATGTGTGTGTGTGTGTGTGTGTGTGTGTCCTCAGAGCAAGAACTCGTGAGTTGGAAGAACTGAGAGACCTATGGCGTGGGTGTTGTAATAATAATAATATGCCATTTAGCAGACGCTTTTATCCAAAGCGACTTACAGTCATGCGTGCATACATTTTTTTTTTTGTGTATGGGTGGTCCCGGGGATCGAACCCACTACCTTGGCGTTACAAGCGCCGTGCTCTACCAGCTGAGCTACAGAGGACCAGTTGTCCTTGGCCACCTGCTGACAAGGCTGACAAGATAGGACTCTTTTGTCCATTGTTATAGGATAGGAACAGCATTGATTGAAAACAAACGCCCAACACAAAATGGGTCATGCACAAGATTTTAGTCAGACCAAGCTATAACATTATATATTTACTACGACAGTACATTCAACCAAAAGCTAATATAACAAAGGCATCAGAGATTATTTATAATCTGTCACAGAAACTGGAATCCATCTCCCCAGATCAGTCAATAAATGCTTCTGGTATTGACTTATATGCTGCCCCTGTCTTCATGTTGTTGCTGGACATATCTTTTTTTAAATGTGTGTAGGTCACCTAAATCATCAGAAAAATTGCCCCTCCTGAGAATTTTTTCAGGAGCCGCCACTGCTTACAGTGCATTCGGAAAGTATCCAGACCCCTTGATTTTTTTCCACATTTTGTTACGTTACAGCCTTATTCTAAAATTGATTAAATTGTTTTAGTTCCTCATCAATCTACACAATATGCCATAATGACAAAGCAAATGTATTAAAAATAAACAACTGAAATATAATATTTACATAAGTATTCAGACCACCAGTACTGACTCAGGACTTTGTTGAAGCACCTTTGGCAGCGATTACAGCCTCGACTCCTCTTGTGTATGACGCTACAAGCTTGGCACACCTGTATTTAGGGAGTTTCTCCCATTCTTCTCTGCGGATCCTCTCAAGCGCTGTCAGGTTGGATGGGGAGCGTCACTGCACAGCTATTTTCTGGTCTCTCCAGAGATGTACGATCAGGTTCAAGTCCTGGCTCTGGCTGGGCCACTCAAGGACATTCAGAGACTTGTCCCGAAGCCACTCCTGCGTTGTCTTGGCTGTGTGCTTAGGGACCTTCGCCCCAGTCTGAGGTCCTGAGCGCTCTGGAGCAGCTATTCAGGGCATACATGGACACCATGCCCGTAATGGGTTAATGAACAGTGTATGACAAAGAGGAATGAGAGAAGTTGTTGATGGTGGTGGCTCCTGATTGACCTAGATCATATAGGCATTGCGACAGACAGAGCCTTTGTCACTCACTGACTGAGAACAGAGTTATTGCGGCAACAATGTCATGTCCTTGTCCATTCTGCCATTCTTCCCCTGAATACTATATAGAGAAGTGTCATTAGTCATTCCTGAATGTCTGTTGGAGAGGTGGTGCTCACACATGGACACAGTAACATAACACAAGCTAGTCTCCAGACGCAACATGCCAGTGCTAGTCTCCAGACACAACAAACAACAACAATCCTGGTTGTTATTACATACATGAAAGTGATCACCACCACCACCTATGAACTGTGGAGGTCAATATCAGGTCAACTAAGCACTTTGGAAGATTGCTAAATAACTATTTATTGACAGACATTGCTGAGGTTAATGTAAGGACTAGCAGGACAGACTGTGCCATCCTAACACAGTGACCCAGGCCTAGACATGACTCTGCATTAATAGAAAACTCAGAGTTACCCCAAGTATATGACAGAGGGTCCATGCCCACAACCTTGTAGTGATGTGGAAAACCAGGAGAACAACAAAGAGGCTGAGTAGAGCAGAGAAAACTGAGTGGTCATGTGTACTGCACTGCTGACAGAGATACAGCACAGCACAGTACTTTAACAGAAAGAGCAAGTGAGAGTGCATGCTTTACACTGCAGTAAGAGCAGGTATAGTATGTACTGTCAACTGCTAAGTTGTGGCAGCATTATCACATTTTTAATGTTATCCATTAAAGGCTAATGGACAATGTTTTCTTTTTGTTGTTTTCTCTGGATGCAATATAAAATTTAATTCAGAGTGAAATGGCATGGAATAAAAACAACTAAGCCAACTAAATAAGCTTTTTTAATTATTTGTTCTATTTTGCGCTTATCAATTGTTACATTTGAAAAGTGCTATTTATTTCCCAGAGGGAAACATAACAGAAAGAAAACAACAGAACAAGAAACCAAATTCCATATCTTATTGAAATGCATTATTCCATTAATTCCCATATTGATCCCCAGCAAAAGAGAATAAATTATTCTCTGAATTCAGAGTTTCCTCGTAACAGCATTCATTTATCAGCAGCCTCCCTCCCACTGTAGCCCACATTAATGTCTGGTCCCCCCACTGAAGAATTAAAAACATATTCTTCACTCAGACAGCACTTATCAATTATCAAATGCCAATAAATCTGAAACTATACCATTGATATATCAATATACACACCCAGGGACATTTCCACAGGGCATTAGTGGAGAATTTGAGGGGTTGGAGTAATGAAAGCTTGGCAACAGCGACATGGGAACAGTGTTTTAAGGGAAAATAACAGTTTTGTACTGTTATTTGCTGTGGTTGAGATTGATTGTGTTTAGAAGATGGCACATTAAAATGTTGAACCCAACTCTATTTTTCAATTTCATTCTGTTTCCTCTCATTCTAAAATAGCTATGTTCCTAATAGCAAAGCAATTGCTGTGATGTTGGCCTGGTCCGATTGGTGTAGTGGCGTTGGTTCGCCCAACATAAACTCCAAACACAACCACTACTAAACTACTTTCCAGACTTTGGGGCTTTTGGCGGGGACAGCCAGCCCTGTTTGGTGGATCTATTGGGGAATAATAATGATTGAATCTTGAAGTCTACATCATAGAGAAATGCAATGTATGATGGGGGGGTGATGGTTCTGTTACTTTGTTCTGTGGATATCTGCTCCTCAAAGCAGAGAGCCCCTTGTCGATTAATTGATTGTGAAATAATGAGAGCTCTTAACCACATGGCATTAAAGGACACCCACCCAGCTAACAACAAATGTTCCCACAACTTTAGAGAACATTCTCTTAAGAGACTCATTAGGTCATTACCTAACATTTTCATAGGAATATTCCAGTGATGTTCAAGGACTGTTTCCAAGAGACCATTCCCTTAATGTCAAATAGAACTTACCCAGAATACAGTGGGGGAAAAAAGTATTTAGTCAGCCACCAATTGTGCAAGTTCTCCCACTTAAAAAGATGAGAGAGGCCTGTAATTTTCATCATAGGTACACGTCAACTATGACAGACAAAATGAGAAAAAAAAATCCAGAAAATCACATTGTAGGATTTTTAATGAATTTATTTGCAAATGATGGTGGAAAATAAGTATTTGGTCAATAACAAAAGTTTCTCAATACTTTGTTATATACACTTTGTTGGCAATGACACAGGTCAAACGTTTTCTGTAAGTCTTCACAAGGTTTTCACACACTGTTGCTGGTATTTTGGCCCATTCCTCATGCAGATCTCCTCTAGAGCAGTGATGTTTTGGGGCTGTCGCTGGGCAACACGGACTTTCAACTCCCTCCAAAGATGTTCTATGGGGTTGAGATCTGGAGACTGGCTAGGCCACTCCAGGACCTTGAAATGCTTCTTACGAAGCCACTCCTTCGTTGCCCGGGCGGTGTGTTTGGGATCATTGTCATGCTGAAAGACCCAGCCACGTTTCATCTTCAATGCCCTTGCTGATGGAAGGAGGTTTTCACTCAAAATCTCACGATACATTGCCCCATTCATTCTTACTTTATACGGATCAGTCGTCCTGGTCCCTTTGCAGAAAAACAGCCCCAAAGCATGATGTTTCCACCCCCATGTTTCACAGTAGGTATGGTGTTCTTTGGATGCAACTCAGCATTCTTTGTCCTCCAAACACGACGAGTTGAGTTTTTACCAAAAAGTTCTATTTTGGTTTCATCTGACCATATGACATTCTCCCAATCCTCTTCTGGATCATCCAAATGCACTCTAGCAAACTTCAGACGGTCCTGGACATGTACTGGCTTAAGCAGGGGGACACGTCTTGCACTGCAGGATTTGAGTCCCTGGCGGCGTAGTGTGTTACTGATGGTAAGCTTTGTTACTTTGGTCCCAGCTCTCTGCAGGTTATTCACTAGGTCCCCCCGTGTGGTTCTGGGATTTTTGCTCACCGTTCTTGTGATCATTTTGACCCCACAGGGTGAGATCTTGCGTGGAGCCCCAGATCGAGGGAGATTATCAGTGGTCTTGTATGTCTTCCATTTCCTAATAATTGCTCCCACAGTTGATTTCTTCAAACCAAGCTGCTTACCTATTGCAGATTCAGTCTTCCCAGCCTGGTGCAGGTCTACAATTTTGTTTCTGGTGTCCTTTGACAGCTCTTTGGTCTTGGCCATAGTGGAGTTTGGAGTGTGACTGTTTGAGGTTGTGGACAGGTGTCTTTTATACTGATAACAAGTTCAAACAGGTGCCATTAATACAGGTAACGAGTGGAGGACAGAGGAGCCTCTTAAAGAAGAAGTTACAGGTCTGTGAGAGCCAGAAATCTTGCTTGTTTGTAGGTGACCAAATACTTATTTTCCACCATCATTTGCAAATAAATTCATAAAAAATCCTACAATGTGATTTTCTGGATTTCTTTTCTCATTTTGTCTGTCATAGTTGACGTGTACCTATGATGAAAATTGCAGGCCTCTCTCATCTTTTTAAGTGGGAGAACTTGCACAATTGGTGGCTGACTAAATACTTTTTTTTCCCCACTTTATGTGGTTACCATGTTCTCTGAATATTCCATCAACATCCCACCAAACATACATAGAACATGGTTTCCATGTTCTCAGTACATACTGTATGATATGAATGTTCTATACACGTCTCATGGGAACATTGCAAGAACATTCATGTGTATCAGTTGTCAGGACGTCGCCTGATGGTCAAGCCAATCAAGGCCCTGATTGGTGAACTACTGATCCATTCACAGCACTTTCACTGTTGGCAAGGTTAAGGACACACACACAGCAACAATTTTCTGTGTATGTTTGGTGGGACATTGATTGAATATTCTCCTAACCCTCAGAAAACTAGACACATGAATGTTCTTGCAACATCCCATGAAACATGTATAGAACATTAATATTGAATATTCTGAGAACATGTTAACCACGTTCTGGGTAAATTCTGTTTGTATTGTAGGTAGTTATCGTGGGTTGTTGTATGTAATTATTGTAGGTTAGTATTGTATTCGGCTGAGCCCGGTGAAGCACGAAGCTAGCTAGCTAACCCACTACCTGGACTAGCTGGCGGGTAGCTACTGGCAACTATTAGCAACGGTATAGTTGTTTCACACCTGAGAGTGCCTGAAATTACGCCAGCTGGCTGCCTACAATAATTACATACAATAATGCCTACCATTCAGCTGTTTTCTAACCTCATTGTCTGAACCGTTAACGTTAGGTAGTAAGTGGCTACTGTGCTTGAAATTTAGCTAGCGTGTTGCTACCTGGATAGCTACTAGTACAAAATAGCTGGAACGACCTAGCGAACAGACGGAAACTGGCTGAGTCAATTCAGTGGCTAGCTTTGCACTTGGCTAGCTAACAGTAGCTGCTAGCGGTAAGTCATAACCTACATTTGTGTTTTGTTTTTACATATTGGTAGCCAGAGTCGTTAGCCAGAGTCGTTCAAGGAATTCGGGACATGGGTGACTAGTTAACGTTAGCTTGGCTCTCTCTGTCACGGTTCCCTCAGACAGAACCCAGAAGCAGACCAGGACAAGGAGAGTTGAACGAAGGTGAGGGTTTATTACAGATTCAAAAAAGGTGCAGGATAATCCAGGGAACAGAGCGGGCGGCGTGGATGAGTTGTTGAGGGTGCAGTTGTTGGTCCAATGATGGCTCGGCAGCCGCCGACCATCAGGCAGAGGTAGGGTGAGGGTTCCGGACGAGTGACTGGAGATGGAACAAAAACGGAGGTAAGTCAACAATAAACCAACAAGGTACAAAACAACAAAACTAACGCTAGAAGCTCTAGGACTGATACTCAGATAAACCTACTGTTCATGGCTAACGATCCGGCAGGAACTGGATGTTTGGCCAGAGCCTAAGAAGGGTGATAATCAGGACCAGGTGTGCAGATTGCTGATGGGATGCAGGTGCGGAAAACAAGAGAGCTCCCCGGAGCGTTCCCGAACCCTCGGGAAACTGGAGATCACGAACAGGAAAAACTAGTCACCAGCCAGGACCCGACTCAGACTGCCGGGATCGTTACAGTACCCCCCCTCCGACGAACGCCACCGGGCGGACCTCCCGGAGCGCCAGGATGGAGGCGGTAGAAATCACTGATGAGGTCAGCATCTAGGACCTGTCGCCGCGGAATCCAACTCCTCTCTTCAGGACCATACCCCTCCCAGTCCACGAGATACTGGAAACCCCGGCCCCGCCGTCTGGAATCCATGATGCGACGCACCGTGTAGGCAGGACCACCTCCGATCATCCGAGGAGGAGGAGGAGGAGGCGGAGGAGGCAACAGAGGACTGAGGAAGACAGGCTTGAGGCAGGAGACATGAAAGGTGGGATGGACTCTGAGCGTCCTCGGTAGTTTGAGTCGAACTGCCACTGGATTGATCACCTTCTCCACCACAAACGGACCAATGAACTTCGGTAACAACTTCCTAGACTCAGTCCGTAAAGGAAGATCCCGTGTAGCCAACCAGACCCTATCTCCGATGGTGTAGGTGGGAGCGGGGATCCGGCGACGATTCGCCTGGAGCTGATACCGGTCCGAAACTCTAAGGAGTGCCTTTCTGGCCCGATGCCAGGTCCGGTGGCAACGACGAATATGGGCCTGAACAGAAGGCACTGAGAGCTCCTTCTCCTGAGAAGGGAACAAGGGAGGTTGGTAGCCATACAGGCACTGGAAGGGAGACATCCCAGTGGCAGATGTAGGGAGAGTATTGTGGGCATACTCAACCCAAGGCAACTGAGAGACCCAGGAGGTGGGGTTGGAAGAGACCAGACAGCGTAGCGTGGATTTCATCTTCTGGTTGGCTCTCTCCGCCTGACCATTGGATTGGGGGTGAAAACCAGATGTGAGACTGACTGTAGCTCCAATGGCCAAACAGAAGGACTTCCAGACAGCAGAGGTAAACTGAGGGCCACGGTCGGAAACGATATCACTGGGCAAACCGTGGACCCTGAAAACCTCCTAACCAGGATCTCGGACGTCTCCGAGGCAGAGGGAAGCTTGGCAATTGGCACAAAGTGGGCGAACTTGCTGAATCTGTCCACGATAGTCAGAACGACCGTGTTCCCCTCAGAAGCGGGCAACCCAGTGACGAAGTCCAGGGCCAGATGCGACCATGGTCGCCGGGGAATAGGAAGGGGGTGAAGTAGTCCAGAGCTGGGCCGATTGGTACTCTTATTCTGCGCACACACTGGACAGGCAGCAACAAAACCCCGAGTATCCTCGGCCATGGCAGGCCACCAAAAAGCGTCTGCGAAGAAACGCCATTGTCCGAGCCACGCCAGGGTGACAAGCCATCTTACTGGCGTGGGACCATTTGAGGACAGCAGGACGAACCCGACTCAGGCACAAACAACCGACCGGGTGGACCGTTACCGGGACCGGGCTGAGTCCGAAGGGCCGCCAGCACCTCCTCCTCAATCTTCCACATAACTGCTCCCACGACGCAGTTCCGGGGGAGGATTGTCTCGGTCTTGGACCCACTCTCCTCCGTCTTGGAGAACATCCGGGACAAGGCGTCCGCCTTGCCGTTCTTAGATCCAGGTCGGAACGTCAGGGCAAACTTGAATCGTCCGAAAAACAACGCCCACCTGGCCTGACGGGAGTTGAGACGTTTAGCCGATTGCACGTAAGCAAGATTCTTGTGGTCAGTCCAGACAATAAACGGTTGCTCCGCCCCCTCCAACCAGTGGCGCCACTCCTCCAAGGCAAGTTTCACCGCGAGAAGCTCCCGGTTACCCACATCGTAATTCCTCTCCGCAGGCGAAAGGCGACGAGAGTAGTAGGCGCAGGGATGGAGTTTACTGTCCGTGGAGCATCGCTGCGACAGGATGGCGCCAACTCCCACATCAGACGCGTCCACTTCAACGACGAACTGACGGGCCGTGTCCGGTTGAGAGAGAATCGGTGCGTTGGTGAATCGCCTCTTCAAATCCAGAAACGCTCGATCCGCCTCCGGATTCCACTTGAAGGTCCTGATACTGGAAGTCAAGGCAGTTAATGGAGCGGCCACACGGCTGTAATCCCGGATGAATCTGCGGTAGAAATTCGCAAACCCCAAAAATCTCTGGAGCTGCAATCTCGTACCGGGCTGGGCCCATTCCAGAACCGCTCTAACCTTCTCCTGGTCCATCCTAATCTCTCCCCTGGAGATGATGTACCCGAGAAAGGATGTCGTGTGGGCGTGAAACTCGCACTTCTCGGCCTTCACGAACAGGCGATTCTCCAACAATCGCTGCAGAACCTGCCGGACATGCTGGACGTGGTCGGAAGGTTCCTTCGAGAAGATCAGAATGTCATCCAGGTAAACAAACACAAAGAGACCGATCATATCTCTCAGGGACGTCGTTCACCATACTCTGGAATACCGCTGGAGCATTGGTCAGTCCAAACGGCATCACCTGATACTCGAAGTGACCCATCGGTGTATTGAAACCCGTCAACCACTCGTCCCCCTCTCTGATCCGGACCAGGTGATACGCATTGCGTAGGTCTAGCTTGGTGAACACCGTAGCACCCTGTAAGAGTCGAAGGCAGAACTCATCAAGGGCAGGGGATACTTGTTCTTGACCGTGATGTCATTCAACCCCCGATAATCAATACACGGTCGAAGAGAGCCATCCTTCTTACCCACAAAGAAGAATCCTGCCCCCAGGGGTGATGACGAGGGACGAACGAGACCAGCAGCTAGGGACTCCTTGATGTAGGTCTCCAACGCCTCACGTTCAGGTCGGGAGATACTGTATAACCTTCCCTTTGGGGTAGACAGCTCCAGGAACCAGGTTGATGGCACAATCATATGGTCGGTGGGGAGGGAGTGACAGAGCCTTCTGCTTACTGAAAACTTTCCCCAAATCGTGATATGTCTCGGGAACCAGGGACAAATCTGGGGGTTTAGCCTCAATCACCTGACTGGGAACCGAATGGGGGCAGGCAGTCCTGAGACAGTTAGCATGACAATCAAGGCTCCAACTCGTTACCTTGCCCGTCACCCAATCGAACGTGGGATTGTGTTCCTTCAGCCAGGGGTATCCAAGGACCAGAGGAACATGGGAAGACGGCAGAATGAAGAATGAAATCATCTCAGAATGATTCCCCGACAACCGCATCTTAACCGGTTCAGTCCTCATCGTGATACGTGCCAGACTACTGCCGTTCAGAGTGGTCGCTTCAATGGCTTCCGGCAATTGCTCCTTGGAAAGCCCCAGCTGTTCCACCAACTCGGCATCAAGAAAGCTTCCATCGGCACCTGAATCGATAAAAGCGTTAAGCGCTAAGCTCTGATTCCTGTTCACAAGGGTAGCCGGGAAACGGGGTCTGACAGAGGTACTGAGAGGTTGAAACTGGCTCGCTAAAAGTCCTCCCAACTTTAGCGAGCCGGGCAGTTTGACGACCGCCGGGAACAAGTGGAGATGTAATGTCCCGAGCTACCACAGTAGAGGCAGCAGTTGGTCTTACGTCTATGTTGACGCTCCTCCTTGGTTAACCCGTGCCGCCCCACTTGCATGGGTTCAGAATCGGGAGAGAGGACCTCTCCACTAATCCATTGTGGTGGAGAATGATCGACGTGTTCTGGTCCACCACCCGACCCGACTGGGAACTGAGAAGCTGATCGATTGGACGGACCCCATTGCTTCTCCCTCCTTCGCTCTCGGACTCGATTATCCACCCGAATAGACAAGGCTACCAAGCTGTCCAGGTCACTAGGCTCCGGATAGGAGATCAACTCATCCTTGAGCTGCTCCGACAGACCCTGGTAAAAGGCCGCTTGCAGAGACTCCTCGTTCCACCCACTCTCCACCGCCAACGTCTTGAACTCGATCACGAAGTCGGCCACGCTGCGAGTTCCTTGGTGAAGCGAAAACAGGCGCCTAGCTGCGTCCCTCCCTCGGACGGAATGGTCGAAGAGCTTCCTCATCTCGGCCGTGAACCCCTGGTATGAATCCATGCAGGGGTCTTGTCGTTCCCAAACGGCTGAAGCCCACTCCAGCGCTCGACCACGCAGCAACGCAATCACAAAGGCTATCCTAGCCTTGTCTGTGGCATAAGAGTAGGGCTGTAGATCGAACACTAATCCACACTGCATAAGGAAGGAACGGCATCTTCCCAGCTCCCCCTCATATCTATCCGGCGTCGGAACCTCGGGCTCACGGAAGGACACAGCTCCAGAAGCGGCAGGCGAGATGGGTGAAACCGGTAGTGGATCCTCCACCGGAAACTTGCGTTGGTTCTGGACCTCCGTCAGACCGGTAGAAAGGTTCCGAACTGACAACGCGATCTCCTGTAGTACCGTGCTATGATGGCCCAACATCTTCTCCTGATGGGTAATGGCATGGCGAACAGAGTCCAGGTCCGCTGGGTTCATTACTGGCCGGATCGTTCTGTCACGGTTCCCTCAGACAGAACCCAGAAGCAGACCAGGACAAGGAGAGTTGAACGAAGGTGAGGGTTTATTACAGATTCAAAAAAGGTGCAGGATAATCCAGGGAACAGAGCGGGCGGCGTGGATGAGTTGTTGAGGGTGCAGTTGTTGGTCCAATGATGGCTCGGCAGCCGCCGACCATCAGGCAGAGGTAGGGTGAGGGTTCCGGACGAGTGACTGGAGATGGAACAAAAACGGAGGTAAGTCAACAATAAACCAACAAGGTACAAAACAACAAAACTAACGCTAGAAGCTCTAGGACTGATACTCAGATAAACCTACTGTTCATGGCTAACGATCCGGCAGGAACTGGATGTTTGGCCAGAGCCTAAGAAGGGTGATAATCAGGACCAGGTGTGCAGATTGCTGATGGGATGCAGGTGCGGAAAACAAGAGAGCTCCCCGGAGCGTTCCCGAACCCTCGGGAAACTGGAGATCACGAACAGGAAAAACTAGTCACCAGCCAGGACCCGACTCAGACTGCCGGGATCGTTACACTCTCTGTGTGTTCGTGCCGTGAAAGGAGGGGTTTCTTCTTTGTCTGAAAGCAATGGCTAGCTAGTATGCTAACTATTCTAGCTAACTAACGGGCTGAATAAATTGACGACGGACTCGCTCAAGCTGTCGGGACTAACCCACAATGTTAGACACGGACACGAATGATCTGCTTGGCGTGTTGACACACTGGTGGTTTGTTGTGGCCGAGTATTGGTGCTAAACCGTGTTGTTGGAGTCCGGCATGCTAGCTGGCTGTTGCGTCTTATGACTATGTGCCCTGGACGATTTTCACGGAAGAATACTGTACCAAGTTAGCTAGCTAAATAAACTAAGTTAGTCTATTCCTAGAAAACATTGAACCGCTGTAGTTTACAACAATTATAGTTTCTGAGGTGGAAGTTGGGAGAGTTATATTTGGGTGTTGTGGTGAGGGAGGCCCCGCTCTCTCCTTTCCCAGATGTTTAGTTCATTTCATTCCGATCTCCTTTGCATTATTGTAGCCATTCTCTGCAGCCTGTCAACTATGCCTCTGTCTATCCCTGTTCTCTCCTCTCCGCACAGGCTATACAAATGCCTCACACCGCGTGGCTGCTGCCTCTCTAACCTGGTGGTCCCTGCATGCACCACCCACGTGGAGTTCCAGGTCTCAGGCAGCCTCTGGAACTGCCGTTCTGCTGCCAACAAGGCAGAGTTCATCTCAGCCTATGCTACCCTCCAATCCCTCGACTTCTTGGCGCTGACGGAAACATGGATTACCACTGAAAACACTGCTACCCCTACTGCTCTCTCCTCATCTGACCATGTGTTCTCGCATACACACCCCTCACAGTTCTGGGGGACTTCAACCTCCCTACGTCTACCTTTGACTCATTTCTCTCTGCCTCCTTCTTTCCACTCCTCTCCTCTTTTGACCTCACCCTCTCACCGTCCCCCCCCTACTCACAAGGCAGGCAATACGCTTGACCTCATCTTTACTAGATGCTGTTCTTCTACTAATCTCACTGCAACTCCCCTCCATGTCTCCGACCACTACTTTGTATCCTTTTCTCTCTCGCTCTCCTCCAACACTACTCACTCTGCCCCTACTCAGATGGTAATGCGCCGTCGCAACCTTCGCTCTCTCTCTCCCGCTACTCTCTCCTTTTCCATCCTATCATCTCTTCCCTCTGCTCAATCCTTCTCCCTCCAATCTCCTGATTCTGCCTCCTCAACCCTCCTCTCCTCCCTTTCTGCATCCTTTGACTCTCTATGTCCCCTATCCTCCCGGCCGGCTCGGTCCTCCCCTCCAGCTCCGTAGCTTGATGACTCATTGCGAGCTCACAGAACAGGGCTCCGGGCAGCCAAGCGGAAATGGAGGAAAACTAGACTCCCTGCGGACCTGGCATCTTTTCACTCCCTCCTCTCTACATTTTCTTCATCTGTTTCTGCTGCTATGGCCACTTTCTACCACTCTAAATTCCAAGCATCTGCCTCTAACCCTAGGAAGCTCTTTGCCACCTTCTCCTCCCTGCTGAATCCTCCTCTGCTGGCTATGTCCCTTCCGTCTTCAAGAGAGTGAGAGTTGCACCCCTTCTCAAAAAACCAACACTCGATCCCTCTGATGTCAACAACTACAGACCAGTATCCCTTCTTTCTTTTCTCTCCAAAACTATTGAGCGTGCCGTCTTTAGCCAACTCTCTTGCTATCTCTCTCAGAATGACCTTCTTGATCCAAACCAGTCAGGTTTCAAGACTGGTCATTCAACTGAGACTGCTCTTCTCTGTGTCACGGAGGCTCTCCGCACTGCTAAAGCTAACTCTCTCTCCTCTGCTCTTGTCCTTCTAGACCTGTCTGCTGCCTTTGATACTGTGAACCATCAGATCTTCCTCTCCACCCTCTCCGAGCTGGGCATCTCCGGCGCGGCTCACTCTTGGATTGCGTCCTACCTGACCGGTCGCTCCTACCAAGTGGCGTGGCGAGAAGCTGTCTCCACACCACGTGCTCTCACCACTGGTGTCCCCCAGGGCTCAGTTCTAGGCCCTCTCCTATTCTCGCTATACACCAAGTCACTTGGCTCTGTCATATCCTCACATGGCCTCTCCTATCATTGATACGCAGACAACACACAACTAATCTTCTCCTTTCCCCCTTCTGATAACCAGGTGGTGAATCGCATCTCTGCATGTCTGGCAGACATATCAGTATGGATGACGGATCACCACCTCAAGCTGAACCCTGGCAAGACGGAGCTGCTCTTCCTCCCGGGGAAGGACTGCCCGTTCCATGATCTCGCCATCACGGTTGACAACTCCGTTGTGTCCTCCTCCCAGAGTGCGAAGAGCCTTGGCGTGACCCTGGACAACACCCTGTCGTTCTCCGCTAACATCAAGACGGTGACCCGATCCTGTAGGTTCATGCTCTACAACATTCGGAGAGTACGACCCTGCCTTACACAGGAAGCGGCACAGATCATAATCCAGGCACTTGTCATCTCCCGTCTGGATTACTGCAACTCGCTGTTGGCTGGGCTCCCTGCCTGTGCCATTAAACCCCTACAACTCATCCAGAATGCCGCAGCCCGTCTGGTGTTCAACCTTCCCAAGTTCTCTCACGTCCCCCCGCTCGTCCGCACACTCCACTGGCTTCCAGTTGAAGCTCGCATCTGCTACAAGACCATGGTGCTTGCCTACGGAGCTGTGAGGGGAACGGCACCTCCGTACCTTCAGGCTCTGATCAGTCCCTACACCCAAACGAGGGCATTGCGTTCATCCACCTCTGGCCTGCTGGCTCCCCTACCTCTGCGGAAGCACAGTTCCCGCTCAGCCCAGTCAAAACTGTTCGCTGCTCTGGCACCCCAATGGTGGAACAAGCTCCCTCACAACGTCAGGACAGTGGAGTCACTCACCACCTTCCGGAGACATTTGAAACCCCACCTCTTTAAGGAATACCTGGGATAGGATAAAGTAATCCTTCTACCCCCCCAAAAAAAACAAAAAAAACATTGTAAAGTGGTTATCCCACTGGCTATAAGGTGAATGCACCAATTTGTAAGTCGCTCTGGATAAGAGCGTCTGCTAAATGACGTAAATGTAAAAATGTAAATGAAATGAAGGGAATGTTCTCCTAACTCTAATGTCAAAACATGCTAAATAGGTTCTCAGGAGGTTTTTGTTAACATTCATAGAATATTCCCCCAAGAAACGGAAAACTGGACACTAAAACATCAAGGGAACATTACATGTAACATTACAAAAATGTTCTCTCTCCCTAGAATTGTCTCATCTGCCTGTTTTTCCCCCTTTTCTCCGCCTGTCTTTCTGCCCCTTTTGTGTTCAAGCCTTTTCTCTTTCTCTTCCTCTTCCTCAACCATAACCCTATTATGTCCAATATTCCCCTCTGTCTCTCTATTCTTACTTTCCCTCTTTGCCTAAGTCATGAGGTTCATGTGTTCTATGCAATTAAGACTAATATCACCCACTGGGTAGAGTAGCAGAAAGATATAAAAGAGCCAGAACAAAGGGAGGGGACAATGGATGATCTGGGATGGGAGCTGGTCTGACACTGTTGCAAGTCATCTCCTACAGAATTAATTCTGAAGAAAAGTTCAAAAGACAAAAGATAAAATTGGGCCATTGCCACCGAACAAAAAAATAAATAATGTTTGTTTCATTATATTGCACTTATTCTTGTCAATATGCATAATGTCTCGTTATCCTATGCCAAGGAAATGAGGACTAAAATATTTTATTTAGCGGAACTTCTTATAACTTGCATCGGTAGACTAAAAACAATTTAGAAAACAGAGCACCTTCACATTCGCCCACAAGGACAATATGGTGGCATTACTCATGAGGAAACCTCTACCCACTCACACACAGAATGGAGATTACTAATTCACTTTTGTCCTCCCAGGCCTGCCAAATATATACCCGTGGACTGGCTAACTAAATAAATGATGGGAGAAGCATAAACAAAGAGACGCACAGAGACGGAGAGAGAAAGCTGCTCATTAGGTGACGAGCCGGAGGAACGACACCAGCGGGACACTTGGGCAGGGAGCAGGAAAGAACAATGATTGGAGGGGAGGTAACAGAATATCTAAGATGGCCCTGGAAAATGGTTTAATCAAGTTGGCAGCACTAGTGTGGCATGGAGGGGTGGGGACTGGAACTGGTTATAAGGTAAGAGGAGGGGGTAATGAATGGAGTGGGCCTATATGAATACTGTGAAGTTGATTCATTTGGTTTTGTAGATTATTGGACAAATATCAAGTACCTGTATTTGTTATTTTGAACAAAGACACCATAAAGAGGAGGAACAAAGATGTAAAATATGTAATAAGCAATAGGCACAGTGGGCCTTTCTATAAACAGTACTTGCATGGCAAAAGTAAGATGCAAGTAAATTCACAGTCATTTTCATCAACCATTGGCTTTCCAAACCCAAATTAAGTCTACTCATCCCAGTGGGAGGAAGTCACTCTAAATAAGTGCATATTGTAGATGAATACAATGAAAAGACATAAGGGTGTCATTAAAAAAATGTGCTGTGCAGTCTCCTAGATGTCCACACTGACCCTCAACAACATGTTGTTGGTACCAAATGCTGAACAGTGACAACTAGCAGCATCCATTATCTCTCATGGTAAGAGATATCCATTTGACAGCTAGTGACTCACCCTGAGTGTTTGGGGAGACCGGGGTGGAGCTCCTACTATGTCCACCTGTGCCATGTCCTCAGCATGCTCGTTGACACCATGGATGAACATGACGGTGCCGCTGTCCATCACGTCCCGTCTGGCCACCAGGTTCATCTCCTCATCAACCTGGAAGTCTGGGTGGGACACCTCAAACGCCACGCCCTCGTTCCCTGCACAGTCATCAAAGAACACTGGGGGGGAGAGAGAGAGAGAGAAAGGGGAATAAAAGACCACTGCTGTTACTAACACTGTTTAGACAGCTTTACTAGATGGTTGTCCCTTCACATATATTTATTGAGTTCCTGTGCATCACAGGGACTCTCTCCAATCTACATGTGCTGTCTCTGATCAGCAGTAGTCTCTTCCAGGGTTCAGTGATCCCTATGCGTGAATAACGTCACAGGAATGACTCACCTGCCATGGTAGCAATTCAAATTATCTAACCTTAGGCTCCCTCTCTGTCAATTACAAATACACACATGAACAGATACATATGCACACATACACACCTGCTAATGTTGTACCTACTGTTCCTTATACATACAGTGGGGAAAAAATATATTTAGTCAGCCACCAATTGTGCAAGTTCTCCCACTTAAAAAGAGGAGAGAGGCCTGTAATTTTCATCATAGGTACACGTCAACTATGACAGACAAAATGAGGAAAAAATATCCAGAAAATCACATTGTAGGATTTTTAATGAATTTATTTGCAAATGATGGTGGAAAATAAGTATTTGGTCAATAACAAAAGTTTCTCAATCCTTTGTTATATACCCTTTGTTGGCAATGACACAGGTCAAACGTTTTCTGTAAGTCTTCACAAGGTTTTCACACACTGTTGCTGGTATTTTGGCCCATTCCTCCATGCAGATCTCCTCTAGAGCAGTGATGTTTTGGGGCTGTCGCTGGGCAACACAGACTTTAAACTCCCTCCAAAGATTTTCTATGGGGTTGAGATCTGGAGACTGGTGAGGCCACTCCAGGACCTTGAAATGCTTCTTACGAAGCCACTCCTTCTTTGCCCGGGCGGTGTGTTTGGGATCATTGTCATGCTGAAAGACCCAGCCACGTTTCATCTTCAATGCCCTTGCTGATGGAAGGAGGTTTTCACTCAAAATCTCAGGATACATGGCCCCATTCATTATTTCCTTTACACGGATCAGTCGTCCTGGTCCCTTTGCAGAAAAACAGCCCAAAGCATGATGTTTCCACCCCCATGCTTCACAGTAGGTATGGTGTTCTTTGGATGCAACTCAGCATTCTTTGTCCTCCAAACACGACGAGTTGAGTTTTTACCAAAAATTCTATTTTGGTTTCATCTGACCATGTGACATTCTCCCAATCCTCTTCTGGATCATCCAAATGCACTCTAGCAAACTTCAGACGGGCCTGGACATGTACTGGCTTAAGCAGGGGGACACGTCTGGCACTGCAGGATTTGAGTCCCTGGCGGCGTAGTGTGTTACTGATGGTAGGCTTTGTTACTTTGGTCCCAGCTCTCTGCAGGTCATTCACTAGGTCCCCCCGTGTGGTTCTGGGATTTTTGCTCACCGTTCTTGTGATCATTTTGACCCCACGGGGTGAGATCTTGCGTGGAGCCCCAGATCGAGGGAGATTATCAGTGGTCTTGTATGTCTTCCATTTCCTAATAATTGCTCCCACAGTTGATTTCTTCAAACCAAGCTGCTTACCTATTGCAGATTCAGTCTTCCCAGCCTGGTGCAGGTCTACAATTTTGTTTCTGGTGTCCTTTGGCAGCTCTTTGGTCTTGGCCATAGTGGAGTTTGGAGTGTGACTGTTTGAGGTTGTGGACAGGTGTCTTTTATACTGATAACAAGTTCAAACAGGTGCCATTAATACAGGTAACGAGTGGAGGACAGAGGAGCCTCTTAAAGAAGAAGTTACAGGTCTGTGAGAGCCAGAAATCTTGCTTGTTTGTAGGTGACCAAATACTTATTTTCCACCATAATTTGCAAATAAATTCATAAAAAATCCTACAATGTGATTTTCTGGATTTTTTTTTCTCAATTTGTCTGTCATAGTTGACGTGTACCTATGATGAAAATTACAGGCCTCTCTCATCTTTTTAAGTGGGAGAACTTGCACAATTGGTGGCTGACTAAATACTTTTTTCCACCACTGTAGGTATGTGATACTGTAATGAGTGTGAATGTCTGCTTTCATTTACAGTTTTATTTTTTATTGCTTTGGTGCAATTTTCATAAATATGTGGTACATTTTCACAACGCTTAGTACAAAACTTAAAACAGATCATCAAAAAGGAAGCTGTTACAAAACTCTAAACACATTTTCTATTGACGAAGTAAAACACACAAAATCATACAGTCATCATTCAGTCTTTCATTCAGTCTTTCATCTAGAAATACATGTTTCACATTGCAATAAAGTAAATGCTTGTCACAATGTAATGCTCACATTACTTTTGATATGATTGTGTTCTCACTTGTTAAAGGCCCAGCGCAGTCAAAAACATGATTTCCCTGTGTTTTATATACAGTACCAGTACCAGTCACTACATTGTAGAATAATAGTGAAGACATCAAAACTATGAAATAACACATATGGAATCATGTAGTAACCAAAAAAGTGTTAAACAAATCAAAATATATTTTATATGTGAGTTTCTTCAAATAGCCACCCTTTGCCTTGATGACCGCTTTGCACACACTTGCCATTCTCTCAACCAGTTTCATGAGGTAGTCACCTGGAATGCATTTGAATGAACAGGTGTGCCTTGTTAAAAGGTAACTTGTGGAATTTCTTTCCTTCTTGATGCATTTGAGCCAATCAGTTGTGTTATGACAAGGTAGGGGTGGTATACAGAAGATAGCCCTATTTGGTAAAAGACCAAGTCCATAATATGGCAAGAACAGCTACAAAAAGCAAAGAGAAGCTACAGTCCATCATTACTTTATGACATGAAGGTCAGTCAATAAGGAACATTTCAAGACATTTTAAAGTTTCTTCAAGTGCAGTCGCAAAAACCATCAAGCGCTATAATGAAACTGGCTCTCATGAGGACAGCCACAGGAAAGGAAGACCCAGAGTTACCTCTGCTGCAGAGGATAAGTTCATTAGAGTTACCAGCCTCAGAAATTGCAGCCCAAATAAATGCTTCACAGAGTTCAAGTAACAGACACATCTCAACATCAACTGCTCATAGGAGACTGCATGAATCAGGCCTTCATGTTCGAATTGCTGCAAAGAAACCACTACTAAAGGACACCAATAAGAAGAAGAGACTTGCTTGGGCCAAGAAACACAAGCAATGGACATTAGACCGGTGGAAATCTGTCCTTTGGTCTGATGAGTCCAAATTTTTGGTTCCAACTTCCGTGTCTTTGTGAGACGCAGAGTAGGTGAACGGATGATCTCTGCATATGTGGTTTCCACCGTGAAGCATAGAGGAGGAGGGGTGATGGTGTGGGGGTGCTTTGCTGGTGACACTGTCTGTGATTTATTTAGAATTCAAAGCACACTTAACCAGCATGGCTACCACAGCATTCTGCAGCAATACGCCATCCCATCTGGTTTGGGTTTAATGGGACTATAATTTGTTTTTCAACAGGACAATGACCCAACACACCTCCAGGCTGTGTAAGGTCTATTTGACCAAGAAGGAGAGTGATGGAGTGCTGCATCAGATGACCTGGCCTCCACAATCACCCAACCGCAACCCAATTGAGATGGTTTGGGATGAGTTGGACCGCAGAGTGAAGGAAAAGCTGCCAACAAGTGCTCAGCATGTGGGAACTCCTTCAAGACTGTTGGAAAAGCATTCCAGGTGAAGCTGGTTGAGAGAATGCCAAGAGTGTCATCAAAGCAAAGGGTGGCTACTTTGAAGAATCTCAAATATAAAATATATTTTGATTTGTTTAACACTTTTTTGGTTACTACAATATTACATATGTGTCATTTCATAGTTTTGATGTCTTCACTATTATTCTACAATGTAGAAAATAGTAAAAAATTAAGATAAACCCTTGAATGAGTAGGTGTGTCCAAACTTTTGACTTGTACTGTACAGACTATGAGGTTGGAATAATACTGTGAAATTGTGAAAATTATGATAATGCCTTTTTAGTATAAGATATGTTTGAAAAGACCACCTGAACATGTCTACCTGTTTTGGTGGGATGGAGTTTTGGCCAGCATGCTGACATCACCAGGCGGTAAATTAGTTAATAGACCAATAAGAAAGAGTGTTCAAAACCTCTCTGCCAATAACAGCTAGTTATCGGTTTTCCCCTCCCCACTCAGACCACTCCCAGACTGTCCTAGCAGAATTATTGCTTGAGAAATTGCTCTTTGCTAAGAAGTTATTTTTTTCTTTTTGACCATTTTAACTGAGTACAATCACAGTAAGGTACTTAACTGTTACCCAGAAATTATTTGATATTGTGATAAAAACGGCTGCATTTTACTATTACTTAATCTGACTGCTCTTACAGATTTTTTCAATGACTTGGCACATTTTTCAGATGTAAGTGGTATATTTTCAAAACTCTAAGTAAAAACTCTAAACTGATAACACTTGTAATGCCCTCTATCTTATGTTCAGAACATTTGATTGTGCATTCATTGTGGTTTCACACATCTTCCACCCCTGAGTCATTCATGCAAAATCTAAGTTTTTCCATGAAATACCATGATAACATGTATTTAATCACCAATACATCAGATAATGATAGGCTCACAATTTAGTCATTGTAACTACCATTTAATCCAGTAGCATAAAATACAAGATACACATTTCAAAACTGTTCTTTTTGAAGTGCTGGTTAGAAAGAATAGTAGCTGGTAAATATCATTTTCCATACAGTATTTGAATAAAACTTGACATGCACAATTTTGTATTATTATTTGTATCCAATGGCTGGTTGTGAGCATGTTGAGAAATATGTCAGTCTTACAGTTTCATTATCCTTATACAGTATATACAGTACATAGGACAAATAATCAGAAATAGGCTATTGTGAAGCAGTTGGCTACTGTAGAAACGTAGCACGGTGTTGTATGCCATTTCTGCTCCACGCAACATTGTACAAGATCACCTTTTCTACATTACTTGTCAACTGATACAGTATCGCCTGTCTCTTTGTTGGAAATTCATCAGCTTTTGTAATATACAAACCAGGTATTTCCGTAGTGCATTGTACCCTACACTATAATTCCAAATGGTAGCACAAACAGTGGGGAGAACAAGTATTTGATACACTGCCGATTTTGCAGGTTTTCCTACTTACAAAGCATGTAGAGGTCTGTAATTTTTATCATAGGTACACTTCAACTGTGAGAGACGGAATCCAGAAATCCAGAAAATCACATTGTATGATTTTTAAGTAATTAATTTGCATTTTATTGCATGACATAAGTATTTGATACATCATAAAAGCAGAACTTAATATTTGGTACAGAAACCTTTGTTTGCAATTACAGAGATCATACGTTTCCAGTAGGTCTTGACCAGGTTTGCACACACTGCAGCAGGGATTTTGGCCCACTCCTCCATACAGACCTTCTCCAGATGCTTCAGGTTTCGGGGCTGTCGCTGGGCAATATGGACTTTCAGCTCCCTCCAAAGATTTTCTATTGGGTTCAGGTCTGGAGACTGGCTAGGCCACTCCAGGACCTTGATATGCTTCTTACGGAGCCACTCCTTAGTTGCCCTGGCTGTGTGTTTCCGGTTGTTGTCATGCTTGAAGACCCAGCCACGACCCATCTTCAATGCTCTTACTGAGGGAAGGAGGTTGTTGGCCAAGATCTCGCGATACATGGCCCCATCCATCCTCCCCTCAATACGGTACAGTCGTCCTGTCCCCTTTGCAGAAAAGCATCCCCAAAGAATGATGTTTCCACCTCCATGCTTCACGGTTGGGATGGTGTTCTTGGGGTTGTACTCATCCTTCTTCTTCCCCCAAACACGGCGAGTGGAGTTTAGACCAAAAAGCTCTATTTTTGTCTCATCAGACCACATGACCTTCTCCCATTTCTCCGCTGGATCATCCAGATGGTCATTGGCAAACTTCAGATGGGCCTGGACATGCGCTGGCTTGAGCAGGGGGACCTTGCGTGCGCTGCAGGATTTTAATCCATGACGGAGTAGTGTGTTACTAATGGTTTTCTTTGAGACTGTGGTCCCAGCTCTCTTCAGGTCATTGACCAGGTCCTGCCGCGTAGTTCTGGGCTGATCCCTCACCTTCCTCATGATCATTGATGCCCCACGAGGTGAGATCTTGCATGGAGCCCCAGACCGAGGGTGATTGACCGTCATCTTGAACTTCTTCCATTTTCTAATTATTGTGCCAACAGTTGTTGCCTAATCCCCAAGCTGCTTGCCTATTGTCCTGTAGCCCATCCCAGCCTTGTGCAGGTCTACAATTTTATCCCTGATGTCCTTACACAGCTCTCTGGTCTTGGCCATTGTGGAGAGGTTGGAGTCTGTTTGATTGAGTGTGTGACCAGGTGTCTTTTATACAGGTAACGAGTTCAAACAGGTGCAGTTAATACAGGCAATGAGTGGAGAACAGGAGGGCTTCTTAAAGAAAAACTAACAGGTCTGTGAGAGCCGGAATTCTTACTGGTTGGTAGGTGATCAAATACTTACCTCATGCAATAAAATGCAAATTAATTACTTAAAAATCATGTGACTTTCTGGATTTTTGTTTTAGATTCCGTCTCTCACAGTTGAAGTGTACCTATGATAAAAATTACAGACCTCTACATGCTTTGTAAGTAGGAAAACCTGCAAAATCGGCAGTGTATCAAATACTTGTTCTCCCCACTGTAGTGACTCTTTCCACTTTGTCCTATTGAAACACACTGGCTGATGGAGAATAATGATTTGGTATTTACAGCCACATCCATATAGGATTTGGTTTTACCTTCCAACATACATTTATTAGGTAAGAATATAGAAATTGACAGTGTTCAGCAGCAAAATAAATACACTGAGTGTACAAAACAGTAAGAACACCTTCCTAATATTGCATTGCACCCCCCCACCCTTTTGCCCTCAGAACAGCCTCAATTTGTCCGGGCATGGACTCTACAAGGTGTCGAAAGCGTTCCACAGGAATGCTGGCCCATGTTGATTCCAATGCTTCCCACAGTTGTGTCAAGTTGGCTGGGTGTCTTTTGGATGGTGGACCATTCTTGATACACACGGGAAACTGTTGAGTATGAAAACCCCAGCAGCGTTGCAGTTCTTGACATAAACTGGTGCACCTGGTAGCTGGTAGAGCACGGCGCTTGTAACGCCAAGGTAGTGGGTTCGATCCCCGGGACCACCCATACACAAAAATGTATGCACGCATGACTGTAAGTCGCTTTGGATAAAAGCGTCTGCTAAATGGCATATTATTATTATTATTATTATTATACTACCATACCCTGTTCAAAGGCACTAAAATATTTGGTCTTGCCCATTCACCCTCTGACTGGCACACATAAACAATCCATGTCTCAATTGTATCTAAGCTTAAAAATCCTTCTTTAAACTGTCTCCTCCCCTTCATCTACACTGAGTACAAAGGGAAACCCAGCCGCGAGCTGCCCAGTGGTGCGAGCCTACCAGACGAGCTAAATTACTTTAATGCACGTTTTTCGAGGCAAGCAACACTGAAGCATGCATGAGAGCACCAGCTGTTCCGGATGACTGTGTGATCACACTCTCCATAGCCGATGTGAGCAAGACCTTTAAACAGGTCAACATTCACAAGGCCGCGGGGCCAGACGTATTCCCAGGACGTGTACTCAGAGAATGCACGGACCAACTGACAAGTGTCTTCACTGACATTTTCAACTTCTCCTTCAAGTCTGTTATACATTTTTCAAGCAGACCATCATAGTCCCTGTGTCCAAGAAAGCGAAGGTAACCGGCCTAAACGACTACCGCCCGTTATACTCACATCGGTACCCATGAAGTGATTTGAAAGGCTGGTCATGGCTCACATCAACACCATCATCCCGGAAACCCTAGACCCACTCCAATTCGCAACAGATCCACAGATGACACAATCTCAATCGCACTCCACACTGCCCTATCCCACCTGGACAAAAGGAACACCTATATGAGAATGCTGTTCATTGACTACAGCGTTCAACACCATAGTGCCCAAAAAGCTCATCACTAAGCTAAGGACCCTGGGACTAAACACTTCCCTCTGAAACTGGATCCTGTACTTCCTGATGGGCCGCCCCCAGGTGGTAAGGGTAGGCAACAACACATCTGCCACAATGATCCTCAACACAGGGGCCCCTCAGGGGTTCGTGCTTAATCCCCTCCTGTACTCCCTAATCACCCACGACTGCGTGGCCAAGCACGACTCCAACACCATCATTACGTTTGCTGACGACACAACAGTGGTAGGCTTGATCACCGACAACGATGACACAGCCTATAGGGAGGAGGTCAGAGACCTGGCAGTGTGGTGCTAGGACAACAACCTCTCCCTCAACGTGAGCAAGACAAAGAAGATGATCGTGGACTGCAGGAAAAGGAGGGCCGAACACGCCCCCATTCACATTGACGGGGCTGTAGTGGAGCGGGTCGAGAGTATCAAGTTCCTTGGTGTCCACATCACCAACAAACTATCATGGTCCAAACACACCAAGTCAGTCGTGAAGAGGGTACGACAACACCTTTTCCCCCTCAGGAGACTGAAAAGATTTGGCATGGGTCCCCAGATCCTCCATTTTTTTTACAGCTGCACCATCGAGAGCATCCTGACTGGTTGCATCACCACCTGGTATGGCAACCGCTCGGCATCCAACCGTAAGGCGCTACAGAGGGTAGTGCATGCGGCACAGTACATCACTGGGGCCAAGCTTCCTGCCATCCAGGACCTATATACTAGGCGGTGTCAGAGGAAGGCCCAAAAACTTGTCAAAGACTCCAGTCACTCAAGTCATAGACTGTTCTCTCTACCACAACATGGCAAGCGGTACCAGAGCGCCAAGTCTAGGTCCAAAAGGCTCCTTAACAGCTTCTACCCCCAAGCCATAAGACTGCTGAACAATTAATAAAAAGGCCACCCGGACTATTTACATTGCTTTTACACTACTGCTATTCGCTGTTTATTATCTAGAAATATAAATTTTACACCTACCGCAAATCAAATCAAAATGTATTTGCCACATGCGCCGAATACAGCAGGTGTAGACATTACAGTGAAATGCTTACTTACAAGCCCTTAACCAACAATACCGTTTTTTAAAAGAAGAATGTAACATTAAAAAAAGTGTTAATTAAAGAAAAATAGAAAATAAAGGCAAATAGCTAAAGAGCAGCAGTAAAATAAAATAACAGTAGGGAGGCTATATACAGGGGTAATTGAGGTCATATGTACATGTGGGTAGAGTTAAAGTGACTGCATGAATAGTAAACAGAGTAGCAGCAGCGTAAAATAGGGGGATGGGGTGGGGTGGGGGGCAGTGCAAATAGTTAGGGTGGCCATGATTAGCTGTTCAGGAGTCTTATGGCTTGGGGGTAGAAGCTGTTGAGAAGCCTTTTGGACCTAGACTTGGCGCTCCGGTACCGCTTGCAGTGCGGTAGCAGAGAGAACAGTCTATGACTAGGGTGGCTGGAGTCTTTGACAATTTTTAGGGCCTTCCTCTGACACCGCCTGGTATAGAGGTCCTGTATGGCAGGAAGCTTGGCCCCAGTGATGTACTGGGCCGTACGCACTACCCTCTGTAGTGCCTTGCGGTCAGAGGCCGAGCAGTTGCACGTCTGGTGCCAGGTTTCCTCCAGACGTGATGCTTGGCATGTAGGCCAAAGAGTTCAATCTTGATTTCATCAGACCAGAGAATCTTGTTTGTCATGGTCTGAGAGTCCTTTAGGTGCCTTTTGGCAAACTCCAAGCGGGCTGTCATGTGCCTTTTACTGAGGAGTGGCTTCCGTCTGGCCACTCTACCATAAAGGCCTGATTGGTGGAGTACTGCAGAGATGGTTGTCCTTCTGGAAGGTTCTCCCATCTCCACAGAGGAACTCTGGAGCTCTGTCAGAGTGACCATCAGGTTCTTGGTCACCTCCTTGACCAAGGACCTTTTCCCCAGATTGCTCAGTTTGGCCGGATGGACAGTTCTAGGAAGAGTCTTGGTGGTTCCAAACTTCTTCCATTTAAGAATGATGGAGGTCACTGTGTTCTTGGGGACCTTCAATGCTGCAGACATTTTTTGGTACCCTTCCCCAGATCTGTGCCTTGACACAATCCTGTCTCGGAGCTCTATGGACAATTCCTTCGACCTCATGGCTTGGTTTTGGCTCTGACATGCACTGTCAACTGTGGGACCTTATATAGACAGGTGTGTGCCTTTCCAAATCATGTCCAATCAATTACATTTACCACAGGTGGACTCGAATCACATTGTAGAAACATCTCAAGGATGATCATTGGAAACAAGATGCACCTGAGCTCAATTTCGAGTCTCATAGCAAAGGTTCTGAATACTTATGTAAATAAGATATTTCTGTTTTAAAAATCTAAAAAATTTGCAACAATTTCTGTTTTATTTAATCAATTTTATAATAAGGCTGTAACGTAACAAAATGTGGAAAAAGTGAAGGGGTCTGAAAAGTTTCTGAATATACTGTACACGTACAAATTACCTCGACTAACCTGTACCCACGCACATTGACTCGGTACCGGTACCCCCTGTATATGTTTTATTGTGTTACTTTTTATAAAAAATTTTACTTTAGTTTATTTAGTAAATATTTTCTTAACTCTATTTTTAGAACTGCAATGTTGGTTAAGGGATTGTAAGTAAGCATTTCACGGTAAGGTCTACACCTGTTCTATTCGGCGCATGTGACAAATACAATTTGATTTGATTTGAGTTGATTGTAGTGGATTTAACAAGTGACATCAATAAAGGATCATAGCCTTCACTTGGATTCACCTGGTCAGTCATGGAAAGAGCAGGTGTTCATAATGTTTTGTACACTCAGTGTATTTTAACTCTGCACTATATCATTTTGGTTCAGCAGTTATCAGTTTTGAGCAGTTTGATTAAGTGATGGTTAATAGTATTGTTAACAAATGTCAAGAAAATCCTATCAAAAGTGAATATTGGATTTTGAAAAGCAGATACAGTACTTTGATTGAATATGCATCCAAATCGAAAGAGTGATTTGGTGCAGTCAATAAGTGACTGTGAATTTGTTTGTTGTAGTCAGTCAATTGAAAATGTGCTTAGAGTTGTGAAAAATTAGCCATTTTGATGATCTGTTTAGATGTTTGTGCTTAGAGTTGAAAAATGTACAACATACATGTGAAAATTACACCAAAGTGATTGAAAAAAACCTAATTGATAATCACTTAATCGATTGGTAAACCTTTATATTTTATACTGGTTTGTCTACTACAGATTTTGAAAACTACATAATGAAAAATTATGTTTCTAAAGTATAAACATATAAAGTATGATACATACTGTAATGTACTATTATGATGTCTCAATTGTCTCAGGGCTTAAAAATCATTCTTTAACCTGTCTCCTCCCCTTCATTTACACTGATTGAAGTCGATTTAACAACTGACATCAATAAGGGATCATAGTCTGGATTCACCTGGTCAGTCTATGCCATGGAAAGAGCAGGTGTTCATAATGTTTTGTCCACTCGGTGAACATTAACTAGGCACTGTAATTGATCATTACTTAACCATTTGGTAAACCTATATATTTTACACTTGTTTGGCTAGTACATATTTTGAGAACTACATAATGAAAATGTGTATGTTATAAAGTATGAACATATAAAGTATGATACATATTGTAATGGTCTATTATGATGATGACTGTTATGATTATACTTCACAGTAAGTTTAACAAAATCTGATATTGACAAGATCAGATAAGTACTGTATGTAACAAATGCATGAAGTTGCTGGGGTCTTTTAGATGGGGGGGGTGTTCACACTACTTTACTAAAATAGCATTGGCCAATACAGTACTGTAATATATATTGTTTACATAGCAGGCACTTTATTTTCAAAGTGACAACAGTGAGTCCATACATTTTTGTATGTGACCCGAGCGGGAATCAAACCCACAACGCTGGTGTTGCTTGTGCCATGCTCTTTTACTAACTGAGCCACACAGGACCACTACAATATATACAGTGGGGCAAAAAAGTATTTAGTCAGCCACCAATTGTGCAAGTTCTCCCACTTAAAAAGATGAGAGAGGCCTGTAATTTTCATCATAGGTACACGTCAACTATGACAGACAAAATGAGGAAAAAAAATCCAGAAAATCACATTGTAGGATTTTTAATGAATTTATTTGCAAATTATGGTGGAAAATAAGTATTTGTTCAATAACAAAAGTTTCTCAATACTTTGTTATATACCATTTGTTGGCAATGACACAGGTCAAACGTTTTCTCTAAGTCTTCACAAGGTTTTCACACACTGTTGCTGGTATTTTGGCCCATTCCTCCATGCAGATCTCCTCTAGAGCAGTGATGTTTTGGGGCTGTCGCTGGGCAACACAGACTTTCAACTCCCTCCAAAGATTTTCTATGGGGTTGAGATCTGGAGACTGGCTAGGCCACTCCAGGACCTTGAAATGCTTCTTACGAAGCCACTCCTTCGTTGCCCGGGCGGTGTGTTTGGGATCATTGTCATCCTGAAAGACCCAGCCACATTTCATCTTCAATGCCCTTGCTGATGGAAGGAGGTTTTCACTCAAAATCTCACGATACATGGCCCATTCATTCTTTCCTTTACACGGATCAGTCGTCCCTGGTCCCTTTGCAGAAAAACAGCCCCAAAGCATGATGTTTCCACCCCCATGCTTCACAGTAGGTATGGTGTTCTTTGGATGCAACTCAGCATTCTTTGTCCTCCAAACACGACGAGTTGAGTTTTTACCAAAAAGTTATATTTTGGTTTCATCTGACCATATGACATTCTCCCAATCCTCTTCTGGATCATCCAAATGCACTCTAGCAAACTTCAGACGGGCCAGGACATGTACTGGCTTAAGCAGGGGGACACGTCTGGCACTGCAGGATTTGAGTCCCTGGGGGCGTAGTGTGTTACTGATGGTAGGCTTTGTTACTTTGGTCCCAGCTCTCTGCAGGTCATTCACTAGGTCCCCCCCGTGTGTTTTTTTTTTTTCTCCTTTGGTTGCACATTTAACATGCTGGTAGAAATTAAGTAGAACGGATTTAAGTTTCCCTGCATTAAAGTCCCCGGCCACTAGGAGCGCTGCCTCTGGATGAGCGTTTTCCTGTTGACTTATGGCCTTATACAGCTCATTCAGTGCAATCTTAATGCCAGCATTGGTTTGTGGTGGTAAATAGACAGCTATGAAAAATATAGATGAAAACTCTCTTGGTAAATAGTGTGGTCTACATCTTATCATAAGATACTCTACCTCAGGCGAGCAAAACCTAGAGACTTCCTTAGTATTTGATTTTGTGCACCAGCTGTTGTTTACAAATATACACAGACCGCCACCCCTTGTCTTACCAGAGTCAGCCGTTCTATCCTGCCGATGTAGCGTATAGCCCGCTAGCTATATGTTGTCCATGTCGTCGTTCAGCCACGACTCGGTGAAACATAAGATATTACAGTTTTTAATGTCCCGTTGGTAGGATAACCGTAATCTTAGGTCATCCAATTTATTCTCAAATCATTGAACATTGGCTAATAGGATTGATGGGAGCGGCAGTTTACTCGCTCGCCGTCGGATCCTTACAAGGCACCCCGACCTACGTCCACGATATCTCCGTCTCTTTCTCATGCGAATGACGGGAATTTGGGCCTTGTCGGGTGTCTGTAGGATATCCTTCGCGTCCGACTTGTTGAAGAAAAATTACTTCGGCCAATATGAGGTGAGTAATCGCTGTCCTGATATCCAGAAGCTATTTTTGGTTATAAGAGACGATGGCAGAAACATTATGTACAGAATAAATTACAAATAACGTATAAAAACACACATAATAATACAATTGGTTAGAGGGCTGTAAAACGGCAGCCATCTTCTCCGGCGCCATTCGAAGAATATACTCTCTAGCCCTGGGAATTCTTCAACTGAAGGACACTGAACATCTCATTTATGCATTCAGTTTATAATGGAGAGCCAGACACAGTCTTCATACAGAGTTTACAATTGGGCCCTCTGATGGAACAGACTCTCAAGTGACAAGAATGGAAAAACACTCTTAGTTCATGAGTACCCATGGAATAACCTATATTCCTGCTCTCAACAGCTTGGACTATACACATTAAATGTACATGTACATCTGCTGGCACTTCCAGTAACCCTGGGCCTGATTCTGAGCTAATTGTAGTGTTGTACATTTCATGTTGAAAAACCCTCTTTAAAGGCCCAGTGCAGTCAAAATTCTGTTTTTCCGGTGTTTTATATCATATTGTACAACAGCTGATGAAACTAAGACTGTAAAAGTGTGCTGGTTGAAAATACAATCTACACAGGACCTTCTAATCTGCAGGTTTTGCATGGGTAGAGTTTCGGCTTGCCTGGTGACATCAACAGGCAGTAAATACCGGTAAGTTATTTGACCAATAATAAAGAGAGTTCCCAACCTCTCTGTTTTAATGCAGCATATAATTTGTAAAGTGAGGGGTGAAGGGGTTGGTAGGATCATCAACACACAATTGCCATCTGTAAATATGATTAAAAGCCAAATATGCATTCACACATGCACACACAGAGAGAAAGAGAGAGAAAGAGAGAGAGAGAGAGAGAGAGAGAGAGAGAGAGCGAGAGAGAGAGAGAGAGAGAGAGAGAGAGAAAGAGCCACGTATGCAGACTACGCACACACAACATACACAGCTATCCATGCAAACACCAGACACTATGTGCAACGGGCCATAAAATGCAGTTTTATATGGAGGGAGGCAGCGTTTTACAAGGAAGAAGCTGTGTGGAGGGAAATGATCCATTACGTTGCACTCTGAACTAAACACTCATAAATAATCCCTGATGGGTGACCAGGTCTGGCTCTCCAGGTAGCTTGTAAGAAACCTCCTTCTAACCCAGGCAGGTGGCTAGCAGTCCCACAGTTGGACGTGTTAGCAGGGGAGACTATGGGCAGGTCTGGTGAGGGAGACTGTGAGCAGGGCCAGTTGGCACACTGTGACACTGACAGTACAATGACAGAAGGGACTGATGGACAGTTAGAGTTACATGGTGGTGTGTCTCATGTGAAGTGTTGTTCTGTTCTGGTACTCCCACTGACCACTGTGACACTAACAAGCCCACACTGCCCTGCCATCATCCCTGTCATTATAATTATTGTTATTATGAGGAACGGGGGGCACAGCAGAACACAATGGCTGTGTATCTATACAAATTGCTCATCGTACATTTATTGCAATCCCTCTTTCTACCCCTCTTTTGTCTGTCCGTCTGTCTGTCCGTCCGTCCGTCCGTACGTACTTAAGGTTGGAGGATCTGTGAATGCTGCCATAATTACACCATTGCCCCTTGGCTGAGGACAGGAGATAGAAGGATGTTTTTCTCAAACATAGATGAAGCCTGTCTCTTTGTTGTGTGAAGCTATGGGGTGCAAGCTGAACTGGGCCTCTCCTGCTCTCAGACTATACTCTCAACACCTCAGGACCATCTGAAATTGGAAAACCCACACAGTTAGTGCTGTGTTCCTACAAAACCAATAGAAATCAAATCTATCAAAGTAGTCATTCAATGCACTTAACCTTTTCAACTCTGTAGTGGGGCTTTTTATCGTTCTCTCCACCACAGCCACTTTAAATCCCCCTCTGGCCACAATCACACACTCACTCTGGCTATGGACTGACAAGACAGAGGAGAGGAAGAGAGGCAAGGCTTCACCATGCTGGAGAAATGTGTTGTAGAGGTTGAGAGAGTCAACAATTCACTTTCAAGGGAAACAAACCACTATTTCTATATTCAACTATCATTGCTAACCCAAAGCATGACAGATGTGTTAATTTCATCCACATTTACTTCAATAACACGCACAGCTCTTTATAGCCAGCAAATTGTGCAGGGAACAGTGTCAGAAATTTCAAAGGCAGGCAGCGAGTGTTTGATGGTATTCTAATGTTGTCAGTTTTGGGGGGGATTTCAGCAGGAGCATGGTGGCCTGTGCTTTCATTTCAGGCAACAATGGCAGAAGGCCCCCTCGTCCTCTGAGAAGTGGCTCTGAGTTTAAAGCACTGCACAACACGGATTAGCTGGCTAAAACCCTCACTGAGGATGGTGTGGGCATTCTTTTTTTTACAGTCACCCAATTTGACATGAGTTCCTTTTAGGCCATAAAACCAATCATGGTAATATAAAATGCCTAGCTGTCCTCTCATGAATGGGCTTGGTCATTTAGCACACTGTAGCTAAGTAATATGGTATTACTGTATATCCACTGACTTACAATTTGTGCTTTTGGGAATTTCAGCCTGCAAAATTATTCTAATTAAACAACAGAGCTGGTCATGCAGCTCCTAGTTATTGTAGATGTTTAATTCCATTTGAAATGTCAATAAATAATTTACAAACAAATTAGTAGCAAGTAATGTCAATTTATTTTTGAAGCATATGTCAATACTTTTACCCAAAAACAGTTTCCTATGCTTTAACGAATGGAGATGTAGTTATATATGAAGCTTGACATTACTGCCTCCTTTCATCTAACAAGCATCCTGATCATTCACCGCTGTCTCTTGAAAGCATTACAGTTATGTTGTCTGCATCTTAAAAGGGTACGGAAAAACCACAACAAGTCTTTGAAAACAAAACAGGACGCTTCTGCTTGGCTTTGATCGAGGGAAATGGGCTTACATCTAACAACATGATCCACTCATATTTACTTTGGATTCCTTTTCATTTTCAGGAAAGAAATTCATTTTTTTCTGTCAAGTATTAAGGTTTTTCTGCTCAGTGTTTCTGCCTCCTAACTAAATGTCAAGACGTTATGATGGAGAGAGATGGGAATCTGAAGACTAATCTGAAAGGTGACAGTGTCTGCATCGGAGCTGATAGCTCTGTCCTATTAGAGTGTGCTCCACCTCAAAAGGCCTCGCAAAAACATGACACTAAGTAATCTGGCATTGCGCTGTGCTACTTTTGAAACTATTCAAACATAATTCCATATAATGCCAGACTTTCTTATTTTCAAGGAGCATTGTGTACAACACACCACAGCCTTTGAGAAGGAACAAGGCTGAGATTCTCCTGTGAGCAGAACGTCCCAGGAGGCATCCACACCAGCGTCTCACTTTTAAGATGACATTTCGAGAGCTAGAATCTAACTGGGGCTTTCAGACAAGTTCTACAAAAAAGTAGAAGCAGCATGTCTCTCTCTCTCTTTTTTTATCTTTCTATTTCTCACACTCTCACTCTCTGCCAAATATGAAATATGGTCGATGAAGATTAGTTAAAACAGACCACTGATCTTAGTGTAGCTCTTGGGACTTTACACACATTCTAAGCCAGGGAACAGAACAGGCAGACTTAAGAAAAAAAGAAACTCAAGTTATTCAAGTGCAACATGTTGAGTAACACATCTGACTTGCAAAAAATCACTATAATCATGTTCAAGTCTCTCTGCTGTGCCTTTTACAGTACATCTCTCCATTGCACCTAGCGCAATCATATAGAAACGGACATAGATATGTCTTCTTATTGAAAAATAGCACACACAGTGGCCTCCCGAGTGGCGCAGCGGTCTAAGGCACTGCATCGCAGTGCTTGAGGCGTCACTACATACCTGGGTTCGATCCCAGGCTGTGTCACAACTGGCCGTCACCGGGAGTCCCATAGGGCGGCATGCCATTGCTGGTGGAGGGTAGCAGATGTGGGGCTGTTGAGAGTAGCTTTGTGCATATTGTCCAGTAAGGTTGTGATGGTGTCCGAGTTCTCATCGAAAGAGTCCTGATGTTTCAAACCTCTGTAGCCAATGGAGTGGGCTGCTGCCTGATAGAGCACTGAGCTGATAGATGCCCACATCTGGTCCATGGGGTCCTCTGCAGAAAAGGCTCAGCCTCCTTTAGCCTTTCAGCGAGAGAGCGACGGAACTCATCCCTTACTGCAGCTTTCTCAAGCCGGGTACAGTGCAGACGCCTCTTACTGGACTTCCGTTGGGGGGGACGTACTCTCACCTGGAGTTTAGCCAGTAATGTACAGTGATCTGTCCAACATTCTGCACCCCTAATGACACGTGTCAGCAGGACAACATTAGTGTCAGAATGTCTCACTATGACGTAGTCATGGAGCGTGGGTGCATCCATTATGTTTTATATTTGTTCTTCTGCTGGAACAAGGTGTTAGAGACAATGAGATCATGCTCGGCACATAGAGTTAGCAGTCTCATGCCGTTCTCATTTACCTGGGCAACACCATGCCTACCCAGCACTCCGCTCCATATCCTGTTATTCTGTTCCACCCTAGCGTTGAAGTCACTCAGCAGAAAGATCTTGTCATTTCTGGGGATGCGGTGAAGGGCCTCATCTAGTGACTGGTAGAAGCAGTCCTTTGCCTCATTTTCAGATGGTAACGTTGGTGCGTATGCACACCCACATTCACACACACACTTACAACTTCATAACTTTAGTATTTCACAGGGAGGCTAGTGAAGTGTGCTAAGTATGAGCTGTTTTCAGACAACTTTGTATTTATCATCTCACTCTTTGTTGGCTAATGGTGTCTCTCGGTGTGTCCTCAGGGAGAGGTTACAGCAGTGGGGCGCAGAGAGGGGAGCAGGTGGGATTCATCACACAGTACATATCTACTTCATTGTCCGACCGACTGCTACACAGACAGACTAAAAGTACACTTAACTTTTTAATCATTGACAGCCTCAGACAGCATGCATGGCTGACCTTTAACTGTAGATGAGAGGACATTCTAACTGCTCTATTAAATGTGTTTGTCACCTTGGGATACGCACTGCATTCCAACTAACTGAACCGAAACGCAGTGAAGATGATTATTCTTTCTGAATGATTGTATAAGTCCCTTATGATGTCATTCCAACAAGAGATGTCAATTTGTTACTATGCAAACCACAGTGAGGTTTCACAGTTTGCATTATGTAATATGTCTATGTAATTACCATGTAAATACATGGTTTTAGAGACACTGAATAAAGTGGGACCAAAAGTCTCTCGTGGATTATCAAAGACAAATGCTTAAGCGTGTAGAGAACCAGCCTGCATCAGACGGCCCTTACACACACACACACACACACACAAACACTTCTTCATCCTCATACACACACAGGCCTGGCACGTGGGCTGCCAGAGAAGTGGGCTGTATGGCACGTCACATGCACAGATTCCAGGCAAGATTTAATTTTTTATCTGAGATCAACATGATGTTGTTATTCTCCCGAGTGGCGCAGTGGTCTAAGGCACTAGAGATCCTGGTTCGAATCCAGCCGCGACTGGGAGACCCATGGGGCGGTGCACAATTGGCCCAGCGTCGTCCAGGGTAGGGGAGGGAATGGCCGGCAGGGATGTACCTCAGTTGGTAGATTCCCACGGGGGGCCAGTTTGAAAAATTAAATAATAATGTATGCACTCACTAACTGTAAGTCGCTCTGGATAAGAGTGTCTGCTAAATGACTCAAATGTAAATGTAATGTTGTGGTATTCAAATAAGCCACACTCAAGTTATAACGCTGCCTAGGAGTAGAGGTTAATTGCTTTGTCTTATGACTGCAGCAAGCTTTTATTTAATTCTGTTACAGAAGGAGTAATTGATTGGGTCTCAAAATGGCAGCCTCTCTCATTCAGTCAATGATAAAGAAGCCCAATCAAACTGAAAAGTGTCTTTCTACACAGCAACAATAAGTTAAATACTGTACCTATCACTCACAATTTGGAAAAGCTCATTGTACTACCGTCACAATTAAGGTGTTGTTGCTTCCATAAAACTGCAAATATAAAAATGCAAATTGTTTTTTTTGTAAGGGAAGAACATACTTGACAGCATTGAGGTTGCTTAGTGGTAAAACACACTAGAGCACTATGCAGGCTGAGGCTACAACAATATATCCAACAGTCTTTGAAACTAAGGCTGACGTTTTGAGATTTTCTAGACAAAAATAACACCATGCTATTTTCCCTAATTCCTTTCTCCTGCCTTCCACACCGACACTATCTCCCTCTACCTCACATTCACACCATTAACAACAAACTCATATGAGCCTGGAATGAGTCATTGCTCCTTTGTATTCTAGCAGAGCCTTATTGAACTTCAATCCCTATATTAGTTCAGGTGACAGGAGACTAATTACACTAATTACTCAGTGGCTTTCTCAACGTGCACCTACAGATAAAATAATTATTAAATACCGATTCCTCAAATACATTTACTCAGAATCTAAAACTATATTTGTAAACATGCATATTTTCATACCTGTGTGATGAATTACAAAATTAGGTCAGTTATACCGTATGCTCATAATCCCACAAATGTCATGTTTTTGTAAACAAACAACAGTATAACTAGCAAAATATTTTTTTTTTATTGAGCTAAAATAAATATGCACGCATCATGCTATAATGGATGACATCCAGTATCTACTACCTAAATGAGTGATGGTGAGCACAGAAAACACCATAGAGTGGTGCATTATGGTTGACCTGATTACAACTACAGGACCATTGTAAATGCCCAAGAAAGGCCCAGGAACAAGGAGTTCAAAGTTTCATTACATCAGGCTTGGGTCGGCCTTGCTACCCAAATGTGCATCTAGGGCAAGAGAGGAGAGTGGTGTGTGTGTAATGATGGGGAAATGATGAGGCTCATGGTGATCAGTACCTCGTTATCTCTCTCGCTGTGTTACAGGCCATCCTCTACTCACCAGGCCACAGTGTCAGGGCCCAGCAATGAGAAAATACAGCACAAAAGCACACACATACAAGCACACAGTAATGAGCGATATACCCAAGCCCTGCTCATGGATCTCAGTACAGTTATTCTAAAGTCCAATTCTCACCTATATAAAGCAAGCATAGGACCAGTGACACAACTATTTTCACCCTCTTTAACCACTTCAGGTCAAATCATTGATGATCAGACACATCAGAACATGATGTAAGAGGACTATGGGCAATTCCATGGTAACGGAATTATGCTGAGACTCCGATCTTTCACTTTAAAATGTATGCCAAACAAAAACCATTTATTTAAAAGTTTAACAAACCATACAACTCTATGCACAATTACTACTCTGAACAATTTATACGGAACATTTAGCAAAAACACATTTACTGGAAAAACGGTGCAGATGCAAAGTTTGGTAACTCTCCCTCTGTTTTTTTATGCAACCACAATAGATTTTTGATTATTGAACTACAGTGAAGTGAATTACAAGTTTTAATCAGTTAATAATTTATCATTTAAAAAATATATAATAATATACAGTGTCATGTCATAGGTGGCACTCCATTCTTTCTGCAGACATCTTTGAATCTTAATTCGGAGTAGGTATTTAACAGAGTTTTTGGAAAACGTGGTTGCATAAAAAAACAGATAACATACAGTGCTAGTCAAAAGTTTGGACACACCTACTCATTCAAGGATTTTTCTATATTAAAAAAAATATTTTTTAGATTGTAGAATAATAGTAAAGACATCAAAACTATGAAATAACACAATGCCAAGAGTGTGCAAAACTGTCAAGGCAATATATATATATATATATACAGTGAGGGAAAAAAGTATTTGATCCCCTGCTGATTTTGTACGTTTGCCCACTGACAAAGAAATGATCAGTCTATAATTTTAATGGTAGGTTTATTTGAACAGTGAGAGACAGAATAACAACAAATAAATCCAGAAAAACGCATGTCAAAAATGTTATAAATTGATTTGCATTTTAATGAGTGAAATAAGTATTTGACCCCCTCTCAATCAGAAAGATTTCTGGCTCCCAGGTGACTTTTATGAACACACTTTTAAAGGGAGTGCTCCTAATCACAGCTTGTTACCTGTATAAAAGACACCTGTCAACAGAAGCAATCAATCAATCAGATTCCAGACTCTCCACCATGGCCAAGACCAAAGAGCTCTCCAAGGATGTCAGGGACAAGATTGTAGACCTACACAAGGCTGGAATGGGCTACAAGACCATCGCCAAGCAGCTTGGTGAGAAGGTGACAACAGTTGGTGCGATTATTCGCAAATGGAAGAAACACAAAAGGACTGTCAATCTCCCTCGGCCTGGGGCTCCATGCAAGATCTCACCTTGTGGAGTTGCAATGATGTCACGATCGTCATAATGAGTGGACCAAGGCGCAGCGTGAAATGCGTACATCTTTTTAATAGGTACTTTCCAACACAATACAAATAACAAAACAACAAACGATACGTGAAGTCCTCGGTCAATAACACAAACCTACACGGAACAAGATCCCACGAATCACAAGTGCACAAAAGACTGCCTAAGTATGGTGCCCAATCAGAGACAACAAGCAACAGCTGATTCTCGTTGCCTCTGATTGAGAACCACCCCGGCCAACATAGAAACACATAACCTAGAACAGAACATAGCAAACGAAACATAGACACTACACAAAGAAACTAACACCCTGGCTCAACATAGAAGAGTCCCCAGAGCCAGGGTGTGACAGTACCCCCCCCAAAGGTGCGGACTGCAACCGTGCCAACATAAACCCAACAGGGAAGGGGCCGGGTGGGCATTCCACCTCGGAGGCGGATCCGGCTCCGGGCGTGACCACCACCCTCTAACAACCACCCCGTAGCGCCCCTGCTCTGGTCTGGCCCCGCTGGCTGGAGCTGGACTGGACATCGGTGGAGCGGATTGCTTAGGCTCCGGTGTGGAGCAGCTGACCGGTACCTGACCAGGCACCGGTGAAACAGGCACGGGCTGTGCCGGACTGACGACGCGCACCACAGGCTTGGTGAGGGAAGCAGGGACGGGCCGGACCGGGCTGGCGACGGGCACCACAGGCTTGGTGCGGGGAGCAGGAACAGGCCGGACCGGGCAGGCGATGCGCACCACAGGCTTGGTGCGGGGAGCAGGAACAGGCCGGGCCGGGCTGACGACGCGCACCATTGGCTTGGTGCGGGGAGCAGGAATGGGCCGGACCGGCTGAGACGCGCACCACTGGCTTGGTGCGGGAGCAGGAACAGGCCGGGCCTGGCTGGCGATGCACACCATTGGCTTGGTGCGGGGAGCAGGAACGGGCCGGGCCGGGCTGGCGACGCGCACCACAGGCTTGGTGCGGGGAGCAGGAACAGGCCGGGCCGGGCTGGCGACGCGCACCATAGGCTTGGTGCGGGGAGCAGGAACAGGCCGGGCCGGGCTGGCGACACGCACCATAGGCTTGGTGCGGGGAGCAGGAACAGGCCGGGCCGGGCTGGCGACGCGCACCATTGGCTTGGTGCGAGGGGCAGGAACAGGCCGGGCCGGGCTGGCGACGCGCACCATTGGCTTGGTGCGAGGGGCAGGAACAGGCCGGACCGGGCTGGCGACGCGCACCACAGGCTTGGTGCGGGGAGCAGGAACAGGCCGGGCCGGGCTGGCGACGCGCACCATAGGCTTGGTGCGGGGAGCAGGAATAGGCCGGGCCGGGCTGGCGAAGTGCATCACAGGCTTGGTGCGAGGGACAGGAACAGGCCGGACCGTACTGGGAACACACACCACTGGCCTTGTGCGGGGATCAGGAATGGGCCGGACCGGACTGGTAACACACCTCAGTACCTCTCGCCGTGCCTCTACACTCTCCTTCCCTCCAATGACCAATGGCCCCCGTAACCTGGTGGCCTTCTCTCCTAGTCCACAAACTTGCCCTGTATCTGCCTCCAGCAGCCCCGTCGTCCATGATTCTTGGGGTTGCCTCTCGCCTGTCCGACGACGACACTGTTGGCGCCGTACCTCCTCTCTCGCCAGGGCTTTAACTTTAGCCCATGGCCCTTTGCCCGCGAACATATCCTCCCAGGACCACCATTGGCCCACCTGGGCCATCGCCAACCTCTCCAGCTCCTTACCCTTGGTCCTGTTTAGGTGGGATCTTCTGTCACGATCGTCATAATGAGTGGACCAAGGCGCAGCGTGAAATGTGTACATATTTTTAATAGGTACTTTCCAACACAATACAAATAACAAAACAACAAACGATACGTGAAGTCCTCGGTCAATAACACAAACCTACACGGAACAAGATCCCACGAATCACAAGTGCACAAAAGGCTGCCTAAGTATGGTTCCCAATCAGAGACAACAAGCAACAGCTGATTCTCGTTGCCTCTGATTGAGAACCACCCCGGCCAACATAGAAACACATAACCTAGAACAGAACATAGGAAACGAAACATAGACACTACACAAAGAAACTAACACCCTGGCTCAACATACAAGAGTCCCCAGAGCCAGGGCGTGACAAATGATCATGAGAATGGTGAGGAATCAGCCCAGAACTACACGGGAGGATCTTGTCAATGATCTCAAGGCAGCTGGGACCATAGTCACCAAGAAAACAATTGGTAACACACTACGCTGTGAAGAACTGAAATCCTGCAGCGCCCGCAAGGTCCCCCTGCTCAAGAAAGCACATATACAGGGCCGTCTGAAGTTTGCCAATGAACATCTGAATGATTCAGAAGAGAACTGGGTGAGACCAAAATTGAGCTCTTTGGCATCAACTCAACTCGCCGTGTTTGGAGGAGGAGGAATGCTGCCTATGACCCCAAGAACACCATCCCCACCGTCAAACATGGAGGTGTAAACATTATGCTTTGGGGGAGTTTTTCTGCTAAGGGAACAGGACAACTTCACCGCATCAAAGGGACGATGGACGGGGCCATGTACCGTCAAATCTTGGGTGAGAACCTCCTTCCCTCAGCCAGGGCATTGAAAATGGGTCGTGGATGGGTATTCCAGCATGACAATGACCCAAAACACACGGCCAAGGCAACAAAGGAGAGGCTCAAGAAGAAGCACATTAAGGTCCTGGAGTGGCCTAGCCAGTCTCCAGACCTTAATCCCATAGAAAATATGTGGAGAGAGCTGAATGTTCGAGTTGCCAAACGTCAGCCTCAAATCCTTAATGACTTGGAGAAGATCTGCAAAGAGGAGTGGGACAAAATCCCTCCTGAGATGTGTGCAAACCTGGTGGCCAACTACAAGAAACGTCTGACCTCTGTGATTGCCAACAAGGGTTTTGCCACCAAGTACTAAGTCATGTTTTGCAGAGGGGTCAAATACTTATTTCCCTAATTAAAATGCAAATCAATTTATAACATTTTTGACATGCATTTTTCTTTTTTGGGGGGGGGGTTATTCTGTCTCTCACTGTTCAAATATACCTACCATTAAAATTATAGACTGATCATTTCTTTGTCAGTGGGCAAACGTACAAAATCAGCAGGGGATCAAATACTTATTTCCTTCACTGTATATATATATCAGTAAAAACACGATAACTCATTGGTAGGTCTATCTTTACTTGCTACCTTTGTGAACTTTCATTGTCCCCCCTCCTCATGAGGGAGAGAAATGTGAAAATATCTTAAACATATGTGGGTTTTTTAGTAACGGAATTTCAAGGCACAAGGCAATGCTTCTTAAACTTACATGAGGCAAATCATTTCTCCCAAACTAAATATGTGTTGATATTAGTTGGCAGTTGAGGCTGCTGAGGGGGGGACAGCTCATAATAATGTCTGGAACGGAGCAAATGGAATGGCATCAAACATATGGAAACCATGTGTTTGATGTATTTGATACCATTCCACTGATATTGCTCCAGCCATTACCACGTACTGTCCTCCCCAATTAAGGTTCCACCAACCTCCTTTGGTTGGCAGGGGTCTTTACTCCAAACGTATTGTGTTTTGATGTATTTCTAATACCTTTGAATACTTTTTCTGGTAGATGTTTTCTAAGACCCCTTTTCCATATGTTTGACCAGAAATCAAAGCCATTACTTGTGCCTACTTTTTAAGATGGAAAATCATTGAAAAATGTATATATCACACCAAGAGCCATTCTTACATTTAGTGGAATAAAAGATGTGTGACAAAGTAAGCTTTGGGAAAATTCACATCACATAACACATACTGGCACAATGAGATGCAGCAGGCGGAACAAGAGACTCTGAGCAAGATGACACAGTGGGGACTACCTGTACATGGCTCCTTACACCACTGTTGTCCACGTGTTGTTTTCCTCTCCTCCCCTCCATCCTCACAATCCCTCACTCTCTCCCTCTCTGATTTAACTTGAGAGTTGGGAAACATAATGTTCTGCCATCAAAGACCAACAGCTAAAAAGAATCTTGGGCTTGTTAAATTTTAATAAGGTTCTCCAGGCAACACCCCCCAACCCCTCCCATAATTGCTTTGTTTATCTCCCCTATGGAGACGAGCACTCTTGTTTGTTATCGGCGTAGAGCGGCGGAAGTCACAGACAAACTGTGCTGGCTCCCTCCCCAAAACGCCCCAGAAGCCTCTCTTCTCCCACAAGCAGTAAAAACCCTCACATAATCACAATGGAATATTCCACTGCATGGCCTAATTATTAGATTTTTTTCCCCTTTTCCTTCATTATTTTGACAAAATGCATGTAGAGTCTGGAAAATGCACTTAATTTGACTTCATTGTGTGTGTTACAGGAAATTAGCTGAGCCTGTCAGACTGAATTGATTCATGCATTGTGTTATTAGAAATCATGTTGTCACATTGATTCAGTTGGTTAATGTATTTAAAGCCATATCAAGCGTGTGCATAGAGTATTAATATAGTTTGTCTCTATAAAATTCATCTGAACATTATAAACTGTCATGTTTGTTGAGAAAAAAACTATCCCTATTAACACTATGAGGGGTGGAGAAGGCTGCGGTGCAGGCTTAGGAGATCGGTAGGCTTTTCAGCTGGGACACATGCAGCGAATCAGCTGTCCTGACAGACGCACGAAAACCATTCCAGGGGAGAAAGACCTTCGTCCATAAAAACACTCAGTCCCTGCTTAGCAACCAATATAATAAATAATTTGTTTATTTGTCGGGAGGTGGATACCTTGAATAACTAGTACAGCACTAGAGTTAGCTATCCAGCCAATTTGCATTGGAGGTCCCTAAATCCTTGTTAACACTAACCACTCTCTAAACCCTCACGTCACATGGCTTTTGGAAGCGTTGTTAGAGACACCTTCCAGAAGAACACCTGAGACTAGAGGAACTCATGTAAACTTAATTGTTTGTGATAATAATTTCCATCACTGGATCAGCAGGAAACTCATAAGAGCAACTGAGGTGTTATCAACATTAGAACATATTTGCACCCATTTGTGCCTAATGAATGAGGTCGATGTAAACGCCTGAAAACAAACCCACAGACAATGTTCTCACTGGAACGCGAAGGTGCAAAACTCAGAACAGCATGAAACCCTACACAGACAGACAAAACCACTATGAAACTCAATTTGAAATGTACACTACCGGTCAAAAGTTTTAGAACACCTACTCATTCAAGAGTTTTCCTTTATTTGTCCTATTTTCTACATTGTAGAATAATAGTGAAGACTTCAAAACTATGAAATAACACATATGATGACAGCTTTGCACACTCTTGGCATTCTTTTAACCAGCTTCATGAGGTAGTCACCTGGAATGCATTTCAATTAACAGGTGTGCCTTCTTAAAAGTTAATTTGTGGAATTTCTATCCTTCTTAATGAGTTTGAGCCAATCAGTTGTGTTGTGACAAGGTAGGGGAGGTATACCAAGACCAATTCCATATTATTGCAAGGCAGCTGTTTCTGCCATCGTCTCTTATAACCAAAAAGAGCTTCTGGATATCAGGACAGCGATTACTCACCTCGTATTGGACGAAGATTTTTTCTTCAACGAGGCGGCCGCGAAGGATATCCTACAGACACATTACATTTACATTTTAGTCATTTAGCAGACGCTCTTATCCAGAGCGACTTACAGTTAGTGAAGACATATTTTTTTTATACTGGCCCCCGTGGGAAACGAACCCACAACCCTGGCATTGCAAACGCCATGCTCTATCAACTGAGCTACATCCCTGCCGGCCATTCCCTCCCCTACCCTGGACGACGCTGGGCCAATTGTGCGCCGCCCATGAGTCTCCCGGTCGCGGCCGGCTGCGACAGAGCCTGGATTCGAACCAGGATCTCTAGTGGCACAGTTAACACTGCGATGCAGTGCCTTAGACCACTGCGCCACTCAGGAGTGGCACCCGACAAGTGACACCCGACAAGGCCCAAATCCCAGTCATTTGCATGAGGAAGAGACGGAGATATCGTGGACGTAGGTCGTGGTGCCTTGTAAGGATCCGTCGGCGAGCGAGTAAACTGCCGCTCCCATCAATCCTATTAGCCAATCTTCAATCATTTGAGAATAAATTGGATGACCTAAGATTACGGTTATCCTACCAACGGGACATTAAAAACTGTAATATCTTATGTTTCACCGAGTCGTGGCTGAACGACGACATGGACAACATATAGCTAGCGGGCTATACGCTACATCGGCAGGATAGAACGGCTGACTCTGGTAAGACAAGGGGTGGCGGTCTGTGTATATTTGTAAACAACAGCTGGTGCACAAAATCAAATACTAAGGAAGTCTCTAGGTTTTGCTCGCTCTGAGGTAGAGTATCTTATGATAAGATGTAGACCACACTATTTACCAAGAGAGTTTTCATCTATATTTTTCATAGCTGTCTATTTACCACCACAAACCAATGCTGGCATTAAGATTGCACTGAATGAGCTGTATAAGGCCATAAGTCAACAGGAAAACGCTCATCCAGAGGCAGCGCTCCTAGTGGCCGGGGACTTTAATGCAGGGAAACTTAAATCCGTTCTACTTAATTTCTACCAGCATGTTAAATGTGCAACCAGAGGAGAAAAAAAAAAAACTCTATACCACCTTTACTCCACACACAGAGACGCATTCAAAACTCTCCCTCGCCCTCCATTTGGCAAATCTGACCATAACGCTATCCTCCTGATTCCTGTTTATAAGCAAAAACTAAAGCAGGAAGCACCAGTGACTCGGTTAATAAAAAAGTGGTCAGATGACGCAGATGCTAAGCTACAGGACTGTTTTGCTAGCACAGACTGGAACATGTTCCGGGATTCTTCAGATAGCATTGAGTCCACCACATCAGTCACTGGCTTCATCAATAAGTGCATCGATGATGTCATCCCCACAGTGACTGTACGTACATACCCCAACCAGAAGCCATGGATTACAGGAAACATCCGCACTGAGCTAAAGGGTAGAGCTGCCACTTTCAAGGAGCGGGACTCTAACCCGGACGCTTATAAGAAATCCCTCTATGCCCTCCGACGAACCATCAAACAGGCAAAGAGTCAATACAGGACTAAGTTTGAATCATACTACACTGGCTCTGACGCTCGTCGGATGTGGCAGGGCTTGAAAACTATTACAGACTACAAAGGAAAGCACAGCCGCGAGCTGCCTTGTGACACAAGACTTCCAGATGAGCTAAACCACTCCTATTCTCGCTTCGAGGCAAGCAACACTGAAGCATGCATGAGAGCACCAGCTGTTCCGGACGCCTATGTGATCACGCTCTCCGTAGCCGATGTGAGTAAGACTTTTAAGCAGGTCAACATTCACAAGGCCGCAGGGCTACACGGATTACCAGGACGTGTACTCCGAGCATGTGCTGACCAACTGGCAAGTGTCTTCACTGACATTTTCAACATGTTCCTGACTGAGTCTGTAATACCAACATGTTTCAAGAAGACCACCATAGTCCCCATGCCCAAGGACTCTAAGATAACCTGCCTAAATGACTACCGACCAGTAGCACTGACGTCTGTAGCCATGAAGTGCTTTGAAAGGCTGGTCATGGCTCACATCAACACCATTATCCCAGAAACCCTAGACCCACTCAATTGTGCATACCACCCCAACAGATCCACAGATGATGCAATCTCTATTGCACTCCACACTGCCCTTTCCCACCTGGACAAGAGGAACACCTACGTGAGAATGCGTTTCATTGACTACAGCTCAGCATTCAACACCATAGTGCCCTCAAAGCTCATCACTAAGCTAAGGATCCTGGGACTAAACACCTCCCTCTGCAACTGGATCCTGGACTTCCTGACGGGCCGCCCCCAGGTGGTAAGGGTAGGTATCAACACATCTGCCACACTGATCCTCAACACGGGGGCCCCTCAGGGGTGCGTGCTCAGTCCCCCTCCTGTACTCCCTGTTCACCCATGACTGCATGGCCAGGCACCGACTCCAACACCATCATTAAGTTTGCCGACGACACAACAGTGGTAGGCCTGATCACCGACAACGATGAGACAGCCTATAGGGAGGAGGTCAGAGACCTGGCCGTGTGGTGCCAGGATAACAACCTCTCCCTCAACGTTACCAAGACAAAGGAGATGATTGTGGACTACAGGAAAAAAAAGAGGACTGAGCACGCCCCCAATCTCATCGACGGGGCTGTAGTGGAACAGGTTGAGAGCTTCAAGTTCCTTGGTGTCCACATCACCAACGAACTATCATGGTCCAAACACACCAAGACAGTCGTGAAGAGGGCATGACATAGCCTATTCGCCCTCAGGAGACTGAAAAGATTTGGCATGGGTCCTCAGATCCTCAAAAAATTATACAGCTGCACCATCGACAGCATCCTGACTGGTTGCATCACCGCCTGGTGTGGCAACTGCTTGGCCTCTGACCGCAAGGCAATACAGAGGGTAGTGCGTACGGCCCAGTACATCACTGGAGCCAAGCTTCCTGCCATCCAGGACCTCTATACCAGGCGGTGTCAGAGGAAGGCCTCAAAATTGTCAAAGACTCCAGCCACCCTAGTCATAGACTGTTCTCTCTGCTACCGCAAGGCAAGCAGTACCGGAGTGCCAAGTCTAGGTCCAAAAGACTTCTCAACAGCTTCTACCCCCAAGCCTTAAGACTCCTGAACAGCTAATCAAGGCTACCCGGACTATTGGCACTGCCCCCCCACCCCATATTTTTACACTGCTGCTACTCTGTTAATTATGTATGCATAGTCACTTTAAATCTACCCACATGTACATATTACATCAACTACCTCAACTAGCCGGTGCCCCCGCACATTGACTCTGCACCGGTACCCCCCTGTATATACAGTGGGGAGAACAAGTATTTGATACACTGACGATTTAGCAGGTTTTCCTGTAATTTTTTATCATACGTACACTTCAACTGTGAGAGACGAAATCTAAAACAAAAATCCAGAAAATCACATTGTATGATTTTTAAGTAATTCATTTGCATTTTATTGCATGACATAAGTATTTGATCACCTACCAACCAGTAAGAATTCCGCCTCTCACAGACCTGTTCGTTTTTCTTTAAGAAGCCCTCCTGTTCTCCACTCATTACCTGTATTAACTGCACCTGTTTGAACTCGTTACTTGTATAAAAGACACCTGTCCACACACTCAATCAAACAGACTCCAACCTCTCCACAATGGCCAAGACCAGAGAGCTGTGTAAGGACATCAGGGATAAAATTGTAGACCTACACAAAGCTGGGATGGGCTACAGGAAAATAGGCAAGCAGCTTGGTGAGAAGGCAACAACTGTTGGCCCAATTATTAGAAAATGGAAGAATTTCAAGATGACGGTCAATCACCCTCGGTCTGGGGCTCCATGCAAGATCTCACCTCGTGGGGCATCAATGATCATGAGGAAGGTGAGGGATCAGCCCAGAACTACACGGCAGGACCTGGTCAATGACCTGAAGAGAGCTGGGACCACAGTCTCAAAGAAAACCATTAGTAACACACTATGCCGTCATGGATTAAAATCCTGCAGCGCACGCAAGGTCCCCCTGCTCAAGCCAGCGCATGTCCAGGCCCGTCTGAAGTTTGCCAATGACCATCTGGATGATCCAGAGGAGGAATGGGAGAAGGTCATGTGGTCTGATGAGACAAAAATAAAGCTTTTTGGTCTAAACTCCACTCGCCGTGTTTGGAGGAAGAAGAAGGATGAGTACAACCCCAAGAACACCATCCCAACCGTGAAGCATGGAGGTGGAAACATCATTCTCTGGGGATGCTTTTCTGCAAAGAGGACAGGACGACTGCACCGTATTGAGGGGAGGATGGATGGGGCCATGTATCGCGAGATCTTGGCCAACAACCTCCTTCCCTCAGTAAGAGCATTGAAGATGGGTCGTGGCTGGGTCTTCCAGCATGACAACGACCCGAAACACACAGCCAGGTCAACTAAAGAGTGGCTCCTTAAGAAGCATCTCAAGGTCCTGGAGTGGCCTAGCCAGTCTCCAGACCTGAACCCAATAGAACATCTTTGGAGGGAGCTGAAAGTCCGTATTGCCCAGCAACAGCCCCGAAACCTGAAGGATCTGGAGAAGGCTGTATGGAGAAGTGGGCCAAAATCCCTGCTGCAGTGTGTGCAAACCTGGTCAAGACCTACAGGAAACATATGATCTCTGTAATTGCAAACAAAGGTTTCTGTACCAAATATTAAGTTCTGCTTTTCTGATGTATCAAATACCTATGTCATGCAATAAAATGCAAATTAATTACTTAAAAGTCATACAATGTGATTTTCTGGATTTTTGTTTTAGATTCAGTCTCTCACAGTTGAAGTGTACCTATGATAAAAAGTACAGACCTCTACAGGCTTTGTAAGTAGGAAAACCTGCAAAATCGGCAGTGTATCAAATACTTGTTCTCCCCACTGTATAGCCTCCCTACTGTTATTTTATTTTACTTTTGCTCTTTTTTTCTAAACAATTTTTATTAAAAATAAATGCACTGTTTGTTAAGGGCTGTAAGTAAGCATTTCACTGTAATGTCTGCACCTGTTGTATTCGGCGCATGTGGCCAATAAAATTTGATTTGATTTGATTTGATAAGTTCATTAGAGTTACCAGCCTCAGAAATTGCAGCCCAAATAAATGCTTCACAGAGTTCAAGTAACAGACAAATCTCAACATCAACTGTTCAGAGGAGACTGTGTGAATCAGGCCTTCATGGTCAAATTGCTGCAAAGAAACCACTGCTAAAGGACACCAATAAGAAGAAGAGACTTGCTTGGGCCAAGAAACACAAGCAATGGACATTAGACTCTCCAAATTGGAGTATTTTGGTTCCAACCGCAGTGTCTTTGTGAGATGCGGTGTGGGTGAACGGATGATCTCTGCATGTGTATTTCCCACCGTAAAGCATGGAGTAGGAGGTCTTATGGTGTGGGGGTGCTTTTCTGGTGAAACTGTCTGTGATTTATTTAGAATTCAAGGCACACTTAACCAGCATGGCTACCACAGCATTCTGCAGCGATACGCCATCCCATCTGATTTGGGCTTAGTGGGACTATCATTCGTTTTTCAACAGGATAATCACCCAACACACCTCCAGGCTGTGTAAGGGCTATTTTACCAAGAAGGAGCGTGATGGAGTGTTGCATCAGATGACCTGGCCTCCACAATCCCCCGACCTCAACCAAATTGAGATGGTTTGGGATGAGTCGGACCGAAGAGTGAAGGAAAAACAGTCAACAAGTGCTCAGCATATGTGGGAACTCCTTCAAGAATGTTGGAAAAGCATTCCAGGTGAAGCTGGTTGAGAGAATGTCAAGAGCGTGCAAAGCTGTCATCAAGGCAAAGGGTGGCTATTTGAAGAATCTCAAATCTAAAATATATTTTGATTTGTTTAACACTTTTTTGGTTATTACATGATTATATATGTGTTATTTCATAGTTTTGATGTCTTCACTATTATTCTACAATGTAGAAAATAGTAAAAATTAAGAAAAACCCTTGAATGAGTAGGTGTTCTAAAACTTTTGACCGGTAGTGTATTTTCTCACTTATCCGAAAGGAAGATGAGAGCGGTGGGTGATGATTTTCTAACACAGAGCCAGTATCTTGTGAGCGCATCCATCACAGTCACCTCCTCTTATGAGACTGTTCCCATCAGTCATTACATGCCCCTTTCCAACAGGGGAGGAAATTGCCTGTACCTATGATGCAGAGAGAGCAAGTCATTTTACATGGCGGGGCCTGCATGGCTGATGGGAACAGTCTCATAAGAGGAGGTGATCGTGATGGATGCGCCCACCGCTAGGGCCAGGCTAACAGACAAGCTCCCACTCTGGCTGAGTCATCCCTCTCCCACACCATTACCACTCCTCTCCCCTCTCTTCACTAGGAGGCAACCCACTGGGCACAGACGTCAGTTCAACGTTTAGTTTTGATTTACATTTGGTTGAGTTATCAACTAGCGTGAATTCAACATGAAATCAACAAACAACCCTGCCATTGGATTTAGGTGAAAAATTTGGCGAAAAAAAAGACAACGTTACCTTACGTCAATGACTTTTTGCAAATCCAATCTGTTTTCCACGTTGATTCAACGTCATCACCTACATTTTTTTTTTTTGAAATGACATGGAAACAACATTGATTCAACCAGTTTTTGCCCAGTGGGAAGCTGTCTAACTCCCCAAGACTGTGGAGCTCTGGACAGCTGTTGACAATGCCAGGACAAACTGCACCATGTCACTGTCGAATGAAGAAGCACTGATGAAGAGGAGCAGACCTACAGATAACAATGCCACAGGAAAGACAGAAACAGGCAATTTAAAGATACTCAGACATGGAAAAAAGACTCAGAGAAGCTGAAACAATCCTCTGTGTCTCAGGAGAGGGATTCGGAAATGTTTTCTCTTCACCTCTCTTTTCAAACGAATTCAGTGAGAGCTGAATAAGTTATGCTGAGTGCAAGGTTAGAGACAATATGCATATGTGCACCCGAGTTCTTACGAAAGCTATCACAAAGTATTAAAAAATAGATTAAATTCAGGTCTAAACTGTAACATTTTGACAGAAAGCCAACACCTGTAAGACGAAACCACCTACTGTGCAGCTTTCTGAGAAAGAATCCGACACCATTTCCTGCTCTCTCACCACAGGAATGAACTGCTCACTCAGACTTAACTATATACTAACCCACACATATCGCTCAAACAGAACTACAGAAGTAAACAAACACACAAACCAGCATCAGTAAATATTTCACCCTACTTTCACAATAGTTTGAGTTTTTTAAGCACCACGCAGTGCACAGCCCTGTACGTCCTGTGCTGATGCCTCACACATATTGTGTGGAAATAGGCATTCAGCCAGGACGGGTTGTGTCAGCTCTCCGCTCCAGACCTCCAGTCCGCCTCCACAGTCCGGCCCGGCCCGTTCCGGCTCCCCGCACCAAGCCAGTGGTGCGTGTTCCCAGTCCAGCCCGGCCTGTTCCTGCTCCCCGCACCAAGCCAGTGGTGCGCGTCGCCAGCCCGGTCCGGCCTGGTCCTGCTCCCCGCACCAAGCCAGTGGTGCGCGTCGTCAGCCCGGTCCGGCCCGTTCCTGCTCCCCGCACCAAGCCAGTGGTGCGTGTGTCCAGTCCGGCACGGCCCGTGCCAGTTCCACCGGTGCCTGGTCCGGCACCGGTCAGCTGCTCCACTCCGGAGTCAGAGCAATCCGCTCCACCGGTGTCCAGTCCAGCTCCGGCCAGCGGCTCCAGTCCGGAGCCGGTAAGGTTTGGTCCACCGTCGTCGGGTCCAGCTCCAGTCAGCGGGACCAGACCAGGGGCGCAACGGGGAGGTGGAGAAAAGGTGGTGGTCACGCCCGGAGCCGGATCCGCCTCCGAGGCGGAATGCCCACCCGGCCCCTACCCTCTTGTGTTTGTGTGGCGTGGTCGCAGTCCGCGCCTTTGGGGGGGGTACTGTCACGCCCTGGCTCTGGGGACTCTTAAATGTTGAGCCAGGGTGTGGATTTTTATTGTTTAGTTTTCTATGTTTTTGTTCTAGATCGTGTTGATCTATGTTGACCAGGGTGGTTCCCAATCAGAGACAGCTGTAGCTTGTTGTCTCTGATTGGGGACCATACTTAGGCAGCCTGTTGGCACCAGTTAGTTTGTGGGATCTTGTTCCGTAAAGGTTTGTGTTGTTGTAACCTCAGGACTTCACGTATTGTTTGTTTTGTTGTTTTGTTCGTGTGTTGTGTACTAAATAAAATGTACGCTTATCACGCTGCGCCTTGGTTCCACGAGTCATCAGTCAACGTTCGTGACAGTGCTTCAACTTTCTTAGTTGTTGATGAAATTGACTCACTATGCTGTTTACTTTCTGAATCTACGTCATATCGCTGAGTCTACTTTTAAATTGTGTAGAAATGCAGTAAATGAGCTTCAACTTTATAAAAATAACTTACCAAAACATAGGTTTAGTTGAAATGACGCTCCTGGTAAGTTGGTGAAAAGGAAAAAAGGTTTTATTTCAACTAATTTTTACATTCTGTCATAAAGAGCACATGTTAAACTTGATAAAAAAACACGATTTTCCATCTCAAGAGGCTAAATTAAAAACATATTACGGTAAGTGCCAAAATAAAGTAACAGGGTTGACCTTAACAGGGTTAACGATTTTATCTTAAATCAGCCATAAATCCCCACATGACAGTGGGAATGGAAGCTAGTTGTGTGTAACAGGGAGCGGCAATTGAATGCACGCATCACACATTGTTTTTAATTCTGATAACAATTCTAGCCGGTCTATCTATGTAACAGGGTTGACGTTTTATGCTCGACCTGCTCCGTTTCCCACCACAAAACACCAGAAAATTGCCAAAAAGAGTACAACCAGCTCACCTGCTATTCAACTATGATCTAATAAGATGTTTCAAGTTCCTTCAGATTTTTTTTTTATTAAGGATTAGTTTCACCATATTAAAACGAGAGATCAGTTCACGTACCAGTTTTAATTTAATTTTTTTACCTTAAAATGAATCACTAATCACATAAATAAATAATCATCTTCAGAAATGACTTTGTCAAAGGAACAAAATAACTAGGACTTAAAATGATTGTGAAAACTTTGAGAAATGTTGGGGTTAAGTAGGTTAAAATCTTGCTAGAAGTGGATGCACAGATGGACATGTCTTTATTCATATGTCTTTATTCATATAAAAAATCACATTGTAGGATTTTTAATGAATTTATTTGCAAATTATGGTGGAAAATAAGTATTTGGTCAATAACAAAAGTTTATCAATACTTTGTTATATACCCTTTGTTGGCAATGACACAGGTCAAACGTTTTCTGTAAGTCTTCACAAGGTTTTCACACACTGTTGCTGGTATTTTGGCCCATTCCTCCATGCAGATCTCCTCTAGAGCAGTGAAGTTTTGGGGATGTCGCTGGGCAACACAGACTTTCAACTCCCTCCAAAGATTTTCTATGGGTTGTGATCTGGAGACTGGCTAGGCCACTCCAGGACCTTGAAATGCTTCTTACGAAGCCACTCCTTTGTTGCCCGGGCGGTGTGTTTGGGATCATTGTCATGCTGAAAGACCCAGCCACGTTTCATCTTCAATGCCCTTGCTGATGGAAGGAGGTTTTCACTCAAAATCTCACGATACATGGCCCCATTCATTCTTTCCTTTAGACGGATCAGTCGTCCTGGTCCCTTTGCAGAAAAACAGCCACAAAGCATGATGTTTCCACCCCCATGCTTCACAGTAGGTATAGTGTTCTTTGGATGCAACTCAGCATTCTTTGTCCTCCAAACACGACGAGTTGAGTTTTTACCAAAAAGTTCTATTTTGGTTTCATCTGACCATATGACATTCTCCCAATCCTCTTCTGGATCATCCAAATGCACTCTACTAAACTTCAGACGGGCCTGGACATGTACTGGCTTAAGCAGGGGGACACGTCTGGCACTGCAGGATTTGAGTCCCTGGCGGCGTAGTGTGTTACTGATGGTAGGCTTTGTTACTTTGGTCCCAGCTCTCTGCAGGTCATTCACTAGGTCCCCCCCCCGTGTGGTTCTGGGATTTTTGCTCACCGTTCTTGTGATCATTTTGACCCCACGGGGTGAGATCTTGCATGGAGCCCCAGATCGAGGGAGATTATCAGTGGTCTTGTATGTCTTCCATTTCCTAATAATTGCTACCACAGTTGATTTCTTCAAACCAAGCTGCTTACCTATTGCAGATTCAGTCTTCCCAGCCTGGTGCAGGTCTACAATTTTGTTTCTGGTGTCCTTTGACAGCTCTTTGGTCTTGGCCATAGTGGAGTTTGGAGTGTGACTGTTTGAGGTTGTGGACAGGTGTCTTTTATACTGATAACAAGTTCAAACAGGTGCCATTAATACAGGTAACGAGTGGAGGACAGAGGAGCCTCTTAAAGAAGAAGTTACAGGTCTGTGAGAGCCAGAAATCTTGCTTGTTTGTAGGTGACCAAACACTTATTTTCCACCATAATTTGCAAATAAATTCATAAAAAATCCTACAATGTGATTTTCTGGATTTTTTTTCCTAATTTTGTCTGTCATAGTTGACGTGTACATATGATGAAAATTACAGGCCTCTCTCATCTTTTTAAGTGGGAGAACTTGCACAATTGGTGGCTGACTAAATACTTTATTTCCCCACTGTATGTGGTTCCATGGGTTCATCAAGGGTGTGAGTCTGTGTGTGTGTGTGTGCGCATGTGCATGCGTGTGTGCGAAATTGCACCAAGTGAATGCATAATTTGGACCCCAACAGACTACTTAAGGTAAGGCTTTGAAAATGTATATTTTGTGGGACACTGTATTTAGACATCAAAACCCTTTTCATGTTTCTACATTATATCTATATTTATAATATACTGAGTATCACAAGCACTGCATGGATTTGATCCAAACCAAATGCATCAAGAATACCAAACGAGTACCATGTTTATACTGTAGTAGAACATTTGGTTAGAGAACGTTCTATAGCGCCAACTGATTTCTGAATTAATTTCAGGCACAGAACAGCAGGAGAACGCTGGACACAGGAGGTTATTAATTGTGACAGTTTGTAGATGCTCAGAAAACGCAACTCTTTAAATTCTTCTTCAAAGCTGCAATTGAAAGCTCATGTTACTAATTGATGAACACCCTCCTTGGTGAACAGGCTGTCTTGAATTAAACATGTTTGGTTATTTATTCCCGGAGTGTTGTTGTGAATGAAGTTTGTTCGTTCTAGCAGATGTCTCGTAAGTAGGTTAGTGAGGCGATCACTGCAGATTTTTCTGAGGGAAGCGGATCAAATGGCAGTCAAACTGTGTGGTGCTTGCAGATGGGATCCTGGCATGGTTGGCCCTGTGCTCCGGATGCTCTCTTTGGCCAGGCACTCAGGCTGTGTCTCTCACCAGCCAATGGTGCCCGCTCTCAGCTAGCTGCAGGTGTGGCAGCACGGCGGAGAGATGGAAAAATCCCCCACACTCAATAACAACACTTCCCTGCTCCCTCTCCACCATAGTACAGTAATGTATACATCTCTTCCTGCTCCCTCTCTCTTCTCTTCCTCCCAACCTTCTCTCTCCCTCAGCAGAGTCCCTCACTTCCTGCCCCACATAACAGTCCCGCCCCGGGTCACTGTGCCTCAGTAGGTCAGTGTGCCTTAGTAGGGAGAGGGTCAAGTGCCATGGAGGATCCTAGCCTGGTTGTACCCATTCAAACACAACAGGATCACTCCCCTCCGAAACCTTTTTTTCTGAGGGAAACACTCGCTCTCACCATAATGGCCTTTGTAATTACTGTCGTTTGTCAAAAGCACACCTGATTTATAGTCAATTAAAAATACACCGGAAAAGAGGCAGTGGGTCCTGCTGGAAAAGAGGCAAGTGATTAATGTAGCAAAATTACTACAGCCATGAGAGTGGCATGATCTGAATATGAATGCTGCCATGCAGAAAACACTGGGAACCCCAGTCCTCAAGTCAACCATGTCCTTCAGATATCACCTGGAGTTAGAAAGCAGAGCAACAGTAGGAGAGTTCAGATACAGTGAGGGAAAAAAGTATTTGATCCCCTGCAGACTTGTTGGAAAGGTGGCATCCTATGACGGTGCCATGTTGAAAGTCACTGAGCTCTTCAGTCAGGCCATTCTACTGCCAATGTTTGTCTATGGAGATTGCATGGCTGTGTAATCGATTTTATACACCTGTCAGCAACGGGTGTGGCTGAAAAAGCCGAATCCACTAATTTGAAGAGGTGTCCACATACCTTTGTATATATACAGTGAGGGAAAAAAGTATTTGATCCCCTGCTGATTTTGTATGTTTGCCCAGTGACAAAGACATGATCAGTCTATAATTTTAATGGTAGGTTTATTTGAACAGTAAGAGACAGAATAACAACATAAAAATCCAGAAAAATGCATGTCAAAAATGTTATAAATTGATTTGCATTTTAATGAGGGAAATAAGTATTTGACCCCTCTGCAAAACATGACTTAGTACTTGGTGGCAAAACATTTGTTGGCAATCACAGAGGTCAGACGTTTCTTGTAGTTGGCCACCAGGTTTGCACCCATCTCAGGAGGGATTTTGTTCCACTCCTCTTTGCAGATCTTCTCCAAGTCATTAAGGTTTCGAGGCTGACGTTTGGGCAACTCGAACCTTCAGCTCCCTCCACAGATTTTCTATGGGATTAAGGTCTGGAGACTGGCTAGGCCACTCCAGGACCTTACTGTGCTTCTTCTTGAGCCACTCCTTTGTTGCTTTGGCTGTGTGTTTTGGGTCATTGTCATGCTGGAATACCCATCCACGACCCATTTTCAATGCCCTGGCTGAGGGAAGGAGGTTCTCACCCAAGATTTGACGGTACATGGCCCCGTCCATCTTCCCTTTGATGCGGTGAAGTTGTCCTGTTCCCTTAGCAGAAAAACACACCCAAAGCATAATGTTTCCACCTCAATGTTTGACAGTGGGGATGGTGTTCTTGGGGTCATAGGCAGCATTCCTCCTCCTCCAAACACGGCGAGTTGAGTTGATGCCAAAGAGCTCAATTTTGGTCTCATCTGACCACAACACTTTCACCCAGTTCTCCTCTGAATCATTCAGATGTTCATTGGCAAACTTCAGACGGGCCTGTATATGTGCTTTCTTGAGCAGGGGGACCTTGCGGTTGCTGCAGGATTTCAGTCCTTCACGGCGTAGTGTGTTACCAATTGTTTTCTTGGTGACTATGGTCCCAGCTGCCTTGAGATCATTGACAAGATCCTCCTGTGTAGTTCTGGGCGGATTCCTCACCGTTCTCATTATCATTGCAACTCCACGAGGTGAGATCTTGCATGGAGCCCCAGGCCGAGGGAGATTGACAGTTATTTTGTGTTTCTTCCATTTGCGAATAATCGCACAAACTGTTGTCACCTTCTCACCAAACTGCTTGGCGATGGTCTTGTAGCCCATTCCAGCCTTGTGTAGGTCTACAATCTTGTCCCTGACATCCTTGGAGAGCTCTTTGGTCTTGGCCATGGTGGAGAGTTTGGAATCCGATTGATTGATTGCTTCTGTGGACAGGTGTCTTTTATACAGGTAACAAGCCGAGATTAGGAGCACTCCATTTAAGAGTGTGCTCCTAATCTCAGCTCGTTACCTGTATAAAAGACACCTGGGAGCCAGAAATCTTTCTGATTGAGAGGGTGTCAAATACTTATTTCCCCCATTAAAATGCAAATCAATTTATAACATTTTTGACATGAGTTTTTCTGGATTTTTGTTGTTGTTATTCTGTCTCTCACTATTCAAATAAACCTACCATTAAAATTATAGACTGATCATTTCTTTGTCAGTGGGCAAACGTACAAAATCAGCAGGGGATCAAATACTTTTTTCCCTCACTGTATGCAGGTTACACTAACAGCTATGGACTTTACTATGACACTAGCGGTCTAGTAAAAGGTTGATCGATAGACTTATTGTCACGCTCGTCGAACAGAGAGGACCAAGGCGCAGCGTTGCGGGTGAACATATTTATATTTATTGACTAGATCACACGATCAAAACAAAGAACGAAACGTGAAGTCCTTCGATACACAAACCGAAAGGAACAAGAAACCACAAAACACAAAGTGCAAGACAAACAGTTAAATATGGCTCCCAATCAGAGACACCCAGCTGACACTTGTTGCCTCTGATTGGGAGTCCCTCAGACCAACATAGAAAATTAAACATAGACTTACACACCCTGGCTCAACATAACATAGTCCCCAGAGCCAGGGCGTGACAGTACCCCCAAAGGCGCGGACTCCGGCGCGCCAAACAACCACAACAGGGGGAGGGACCGGGTGGGCACTCCGCCTCGGCGGCGGATCCGGCTCGGACATGACCCCAGGCACGGGTTGTGCTGGACTGACGACGCACACCCCTGGCTTGATGCGTGGAGGAGGAACGGGCGGACCGGGCTGACGAAGCGCACCCCTGACTTGGTGCGGGGAGCAGGAATGAGCCGGACCGGGCTGACGACGCGCACCACTGACCCGGTGCGGGGAGCTTGGACGGGCCGGACCGGGCTGGCGACGCGCACCACAGACTTGGTGCGGAGAGCAGGAACGGGCCGGACAGGGCTGACGACGCACACCACTGGCTTGGTGCGGGAAGCTTGGATGGGCCGGACTGGGCTGGCGACGCGCACCACAGACTTGGTGCGGAGAGCAGGAACGGGCCGTGCCGGACTGACGACGCACACCACTGGCTTGGTGCGGGAAGCTTGGATGGGCCGGACTGGGCTGGCGACGCGCACCACAGACTTGGTGCGGAGAGCAGGAACGGGCCGGGCTGGGCTGTCGACGCACACCGTAGGCTTTGTGCGTGGAGCAGGGACAGGCCGGGCTGGGCTGTCGACGCACACCACTGACTTGGTGGGAATGGCAGGAACAGGCCGGGCTGGGCTGACGACGCGCACCACTGACTTGGTGGGAATGGCAGGAACAGGCCGGGCCGGGCTGACGACGCGCACCACTGACTTGGTGGGAATGGCAGGAACAGGCCGGGCTGGGCTGACGACGCGCACCACTGACTTGGTGGGAATGGCAGGAACAGGCCGGACCGTACTGGGGACACACACCACTGGCCCCACGCAGGGATCAGGAACGGGCCGGACCGGACTGGTAACACACCCCAGTACCTCTCGCCGTGCCTCCACACTTTCCCTCTCCTCTGTGCCCAGTGGCCCCCTAACCTGGCGGCCTTCTCTGCCAACGCTTTGCACCGCTCTAACCCGTACACCTGCTGGCCCGACGTCGTGAGCCCCCCTAAAAATTTCCTGGGGGTCTCTCCTCCCTCTTGCCAGACTCGCAATCATCTCCTCCCACGTCCATCCTCTCTCCCTCGTCACGCTGCTTGATCCAGTCGAGGTTGCCACGGAGATCTGCCAGCGATGGCTCCTGAACACGCTGCTTGGTCTGGTTAAGGTGGTTTCTTCTGTCACGTTCGTCGAACAGAGAGGACCAAGGCGCAGCGTTGCGGGTGAACATATTTATATTTATTGACTAGATCACACGATCAAAACAAAGAACGAAACGTGAAGTCCTTCGATACACAAACCGAAAGGAACAAGAAACCACAAAACACAAAGTGCAAGACAAACAGTTAAATATGGCTCCCAATCAGAGACACCCAGCTGACACTCGTTGCCTCTGATTGGGAGTCCCTCAGACCAACATAGAAAATTAAACATAGACTTACACACCCTGGCTCAACATAACATAGTCCCCAGAGCCAGGGCGTGACACTTATAGACTATTTACAAAGCAAACCTTAAAAAAAAACAGTTGGCTTTGTGGCAAACAACTCCTATTTTGAAGGTCCTTCAAATTAACCGTCAAGTTGACAAATGCAGCATGAGGCAATGCAAACATAGTATTGAAAAATGACTACTTCCAGCGCCACCAACAAAGTATACATGCACTGTATGGGAATGCAGCTGAAGTTATGTGCAGGGAAAAATAGACAGAATATAAATCGTAAATGTTCTCTTTAATATTCAACATGATAGAGGATTTTGTTGGGGGTGAATAGGTCTCAAGGTTGGGTGCGCTTATCAACTGAACAAATCTTGAAAGCTTCCATTTGTGTGTGTGTGTGTGTGTGTGTGTGTGTGTGTGTGTGTGTGTGTGTGTGTGTGTGTGTGTGTGTGTGTGTGTGAGTGTGTGCCTGGAGCACAAGGACAGAGTACTTTATCATGTAAACTCAAATCTTGAAGCAGAACCTCAAGAAGTAAAAATAAAACAGATGAGAGAGCATGTTACATGTATCAAATGTATCTAAAACCAGTAGGCTATACCAGAATCAAAGTACTTTTAAATTGGCCCGATGATCAAGTCAGAGTGAACACAGGCAAGAGACAGGGATCCTGCCAGAGAGGAGGTCTTATGAGCTCAATACAGTTAATAAGCCATGGGCTCAGAGCCAGTAAGGAGAGGGCTCTATCCTCTATCCTCCACTGTCCATTATGCATAGGAACAGTCCCTCATAAAGCTAATGGAGGTGTGGCTCTACCTAGTATAATGCTGGAAGGGAAGGTTCAACAACCTCAATAACTGCATTGCAATTATGTACTGTATATGAAGCAATGAGCACAACTTTATGAGATGCCATTGTAAGTGATACATCTCTTCTTCATTGTTTTTCTCTGTGAGACATCAACTGGTGAGAAAGTTACACTTTCAACTTGAACTCCAACTTTAGTTCTGGCACAGTTAAAGTGATTTTTATTGCAGTGCTGCCTGAAGTATTTCAGTGCTGAGAAGTCGAAATTGGTAGAAATGTGAGCGGCTGCCTTTGGTTTGTGATTTTCTGGGGATGTGTTTGAAAGTGATATTCTAAATCCCGTTGGTAGTGGTGTTCTGTATCAGAATAAAGTTAGTTTTTGTACTGTCACATTTTATTTCAGCGAGGTATAATGCCTTACTGATACTGTAGCTCATGTTGAGTTGGTGAGAGTGTGCTCAGAGAGATTACAGGATCAATTTCATTGGGTTTTCATAAATTGAGCTACATTTAATTTTGTATTCATTACCAAACAGAGGAGACATACATTTCCAATCTGTCCAACTCTAAAACTCCAGCACTAAAACTAACATACCTGATTGAACTCCTCAAAGTCTATTCTATTAAAGGGACTCTATAACTTTTTCCATTTAAAAGCAAATTATTTTCATTTTGAGTTTTGCCTTTCAGACCAAGCTTACCGTGAGAAAAGGTTAACTATGCCTTCAAAGAATACGCTGAAGAATTCAAAGAATATGCTGGCCTCACATAACATTTAAGTCAGTTCATTTAGGTTCAAGACACTGAACCTTTCTGCGTCCAACTAGTTTAGAGTCTGACAGAAAGCTGAAAGCTGCCTACTATACCAGAAGCAAAATGAGTCTGGAACAATGTGTTTTATAGTATCTTAGATTGAGCTATTCCGAGGACGTCTGCTCGTGTGTGTATGCTTATCATCACTTCATCAGTCACCTGGGCACAGGGGCGGGACAGGGGCGGGATGGGACAGGGGCGGGGATAACTTAATCTGTATTCACGCCACCTGCTCTCTGTACATTTGCTTATGGATTTTCATTTTCATTTCTGCCATCAATTATTCATGTGATTAGGTCCTGTCCATCTGGAAGTAATGGTACTTGAGCATGAATGTGGCTGTGTGTCTGTTGGTTGCTGCCTGGTTTCTAACAGCACCCATTAGAAAGATGGATGTCCTTGACCTAGGCCTTCCAAAAAGGTAGCTACCCCCTCCAGACCGCCCCTATCCTGGTAATTACAAGACTACCCTGCCTGAATACGGGCGAGGGACAGGAGTGAAGCTGGGCCGATTTAAATAAATCTGCATGTGTCACCTGCAAAGCCAGCACCCAGGCTGAGTCAGTGTCTCGCTGGCTGGCTGACTGGCTCACTGCACAGCCTCACTACACAGCCTACCTGCAGCTCACAGGGGCTCAGTCTGCTTTGTGCTGCAGTGTCTAATGAATCTAACTGCATCCCTCTATCCTTGATTCCCTGCAGTCTGCATGTTTATGCTATAGCCCAGCATACAAACTCTTTATCTTCTTAATAAACTATTTCAGCAACAGTGCATCTCCTCCAACTGGGCTAGAATATATTTTAGACAAGAGAAAGCTGTGTGTCAAAGCTTTTTTTCATTGAACATGCGTGCACAAGTATGTGTGTCTCGGGGGAAGGTGTGTTGTGAAGTAGACTATCTGCTTGTGTGTGTGAGGAAATGTTTGTGAGCTAACCCCCCATGGTGTGTTGTGTTTCTGCTGACAGGAGCATATTCAAGGTAATGGAAGTTTACTGTTCTCCCAGAGTGGTGCACTAAAACAGAACTAAGCTCTGTCTCACTGTGCGCGGATCGCTGGACCTCAAGATGACAAAATGCCTCAATGCTTCTCCCACTCAAGCAGAATGAAATACAAATATTGAAAGACAAAACTAGGGCAAAGAGTTGTCATTTTACAGTAGAGAATATAAAATATGTATTGCTGTTCTGAAAAAGCAGCACTCTCTCTGCAGTGCCAGTTCAGAAGTGTGTTCTATAGTCAAATGCCACTATAAACCATGACCTTTCAGTCATGAATTAAATGTCAGGCTGTGACTGCATGTACATACACACGCCACACTAATTTATCACTTGATTTATCACTAAAGAGACTAATTCAATCTTTAAGTGGAACTGACAGCGTTTAAGCAACATCAAGTCCTATTATAATCTGTTCATATACATACACCCCTAGGAAGAATATGACACCTTTTTTATTTTAGAGTAAGACATTTGTGAAAATTCTATAGCAATATAGAGTGGGAAAGCGGCTGTTCATTTGGACAATTAATAGAAACTGCAGTAAATAAAACCTAATAAAAGCGTGTCAGTCTTGTCCAGGACCGGACTCTACACAGACTGGTGCGCCATAGCCAATCAGAGCTACAGTAGGCCTATATGCAAATAAGCCATTTGCCACATGGGCATGCCATCATTCACTTTGAACTGGACTGTGTGTTTGCAGGCAGTAGCAATAGCACAACTTTAGATCATCAGAAAGCATTCACCAAAATCCACATAATACACCTGAATGAATTTCTGCAAATATGTAAATACCAGGGGAGTCCTCATACATTTGGGAACTTTACAGTCCTATTGTTCAAACAACCATGAAAAGGTAGGCTCTCTCTCCACACAGACATGTCCCCCCACATTCTGAAATTGCATTTTTGTCCCCCCCAGTTTTATAATTGGAATGTGATACAAAACGAGGTACGGGTGCTTTAGGACCATGCGGACGCCTCCGAACAGTCGGGTAGGCTGTTTGGAGTGTTTATCCGACTGGATAAATAAAATAAATAAAATTAAGTGATGCCCCCCCACTTCTAAAACCAAAGTTGCGCCCCTGGTTATGCACATCAAAAACAACAAGATCAACAATTAATGTTAGCAAGAGTGAGATGAGCTCAAATCTAATGAGGGAACAGTAGATAAACCCACTAAAACTTTTTCAGCTTGTACAGTGCCTTCAGAAAGTATTCATACCCCTTGGCTTATTCTACATTTTGTTGTGTTACAGCCTGAATTCAAAATGGATTAAATATTTATTTTTGTCACCCATCTACACACAATACCCCATAATGACAAAGTGAAAACATGTTTTTAGAATTTGTTGTGAAATGTATTGAAAATGAAATACAGAAATATCTAATTTACATAAGTATTCACACCCCTGAGTCAATACATGTTAGAATCATCGTTGGCAGCGATTACAGCTGTGAGTCTTTCTGGGTAAGTCTCAAAGAGCTTTGCACACATACAGATGTTCCTCATTTAAAAGTTGCGTAATAAGGCAGTATAGAGTGCAGTATGCTGTGATAATCTTCGGTGTGTCGCAGTGCTTGCCTTTAATACTAATTTTAACCACCAGAGGGCATATTTGATCACAAAAACATTGGAATAAAGTAGGCTAATGCAATTGATTGCATCAAATGGTTGTTTACTGAAACCCCCAAGTCATCCAATTGTTATAATACATTTGAAGCAGTAGCCTACCCACGTGTGTTCAACTTTTTCAGCCTCGTTTCGCGCTGCTTTGAGACAAGCGTGGAGACTCGTCTTGATAAATCAATCAATGTCCGATTTTTATTTTCACTGAATCTCTGTTTGGCTATTGATTAGGCAACAATTAGGCTGTGGAAATGTTAGCTAAATTAAGGCGAGTGTTGCTCATGGCAACCGTAAAGTCTGTCTGTAAAGGGTATTAGACAAGAAGAAGGGGAGGGGTGTTTATTAAATAGATGTTAATGCATGTATTAATTACAGTCATTTACCTCATTCTCGGAGTGGAAACGTTGTTTGCAGAGTTCACAACCTGATACACTTGTGAGAAACAAGTTTTGGTTTATTTCATAACCGTAATTTACGAGATTTGTCAATTTGTTCATTGTCTTTTGTTTGGAGTGCTCCATGTTAGCAATGAGAATGTGTCTGGTTTCTCTGTCATGATAATGTTGAGGGAGCGCACGCACCTGAGAACGCATAGAACTACCTGGCCTGCTGTACGGAAATGTAGGAAAGTGTTTTTTAACATCCATTGCAAATGATAATATATGAAAACTATAGTTCCTCACAGTAAGCTATTTGAAAAATCTTATGTCGCGCGTCACTACTTCACAGGAGCGCCATTTGAACGTAAACTTTTATTTATTTATTATAATGCGTTTTTGGCCAGAAATGCCTTCTGGAACATGTGAACTTTCATGTGCCTTAATATCAAACTGGTATGCCATCTGTAAATACGAATAAAATGGTTAGATTACGAGCATAGTTGATTTAGCCATAGAAAAAGACAGCAACCTTCCCACTAGCCATGATTGGCTGAGATAATGAGTGGGATGGACATGCCGAGAGATGAGTTCGGATTGGTCTGCCATGTAGACCACTTCTGTCTATAATACGAGCTGGTCAGTATGTGTAGGTAATCCTTCCTATCCTGGCTTTTAAAAAATATATCACATAGTAGAACTGCATAAGTGTTGCTCTCCACTTTCTGGAGTACCGAGTTTTGAAATCAGTGGAATTAGAGTATGATAGCTAAGGAGATGGAGAAAATGTTGGCGTTTGATTGCAAATATGCAGATAAGGTCGGAAAGAGAACACACAGAAGGCTGTTGTATAAAACGCCTGTCTCCGGATTACATCGTCAAACTAAGGGCAACCATAGCATCCGTGACAGAGAGGGAGAAGCATCCATCCATGTATATGGGTAAGAGAGTCTAGCTAGATACATTTTCAGATATTACACGTTTCTAATTTAGTCATAAATTAGTTTTCATTTCAAGTTAAAGTGTACTGTTAGCTAGCTAGCTAACGTTAGCTGGCTGGCTAGCTAGCTAAAGTTACGTGTATAATTTGTGTAGTAATATTATTTGTATCTCAGAGCCATTTGCATTGCTAGTTATAGCCTAATGTTAGCTAGTTAACATTGAACCTGGTTGGTTAGCTACCTGCAAATTCATGCAGGGTAGTAATGTTATGAGTTGGGATTATTGTTAATTGTTTAGCTAGCTAGCTACATGTCTAAACAAAAGATTCCACTATGCAAGTAACTATTTCAATTGAATATTTATGATGTCAATGCAACAACTGTCGATAGACATAGCTAGCTAGACACATCTCCCGAGTGGCGCAGTGGTCTAAGGCACTGCATCGCAGTGCTAGCTGTGCCACTAGAGATCCTGGTTTGAATCCAGGCTCTGTCGTAGCCGGCCGCAACCGGGAGACCAATGGGGCGGCGCACAATTGGCCCAGCGTCGTCCAGGGTAGGGGAGGGAATGGCCGGCAGGGAGGTAGCTCAGTTGGTAGAGCATGGTGTTTGCAACGCCAGGGTTGTGGGTTCGATTCCCACGGGGGGCCAGTATGAAAAAATTAAATAATGTATGCACTAACTGTAAGTCACTCTGGATAAGAGCGTCTGCTAAATGACGTAAATGTAAATGTAAACATACCTGGTAAATTCTACCCTGATTTCAGAGCACTCTTGTCTAAGTGTGCCAGAGCGCAGAATAACTGACGAATTTACGAACGCTCAACACCTGTTAAATATGGCCAGTGTCAGTAAACGTTGGCAAAAAAAGCGTAATTAAATTGTTGCCAGCAGCACAGTTGCAGTCACCAACGCTCTGGATAACATAAAAACAGCCTAACCATCTCTGCTAGGGCGAGTAAAACGTTCAGAGTGAGCTGTTCTCTCATTTATGTCTGGAAGAAGCTAGCCAACGTTAGCCAGTTAGCTTGGATGCTTGACTGCTGTTGTTAGGTCAGAACGCTCGGATCAACCCTACTCTTTGGCCAGAGCGTCCAGTGTGCGCTTTGAACTCTCTAAGAGCGAAACGCTCTGAATTTACGAACGGACAATCTGACAACGCTCTGAGTTTACGAATGCCCAGAGCACAGTCTGCCACTCCAGATTACATTTACGAACACGCCCGTAGTATAAGCCAGCCTTTAGCCTTGAAATCTTTGGTTGTTTAGTACATAGCCTCACATGTGTCTCCTTAAAGAGATGGGTGGGGCTAAAGCTTAAGAGGCTGTGAATGATGCTGAATGGATGTAGACAAAGAAGAGCTCTCCAGTATGTTGATGAACAAATACTTTAGATTGTTCTTTCTATTGGATATATAAATCCTTACCTATTATAAGGTTGATTTGCTGAATGTTTTCAATAAAAAATTATAGGCCTTAACCAGTGTTCTCTGTAGACACACAGAGGCATTCACTTACGGTATTTGAGGGGGATTTTTCACACATAGGCCAGATTAATTTGTTACTAATTGATTACCGGTATTTATGCTTTGTCACACTAACGTAAAGTGTGAAAAGCGATAATACTGCTTTTGCTTGCCTGGCTGAGTGAAAGAGCTGATGTCAGGGATAAAGTGAACAAACTCAGAAACCAACGGCAAAGTTACTATTTATTTGTTAAGGCATGGCCATTTAGAAAGCTATTTTGCAGCATAAAGCTATATTTGGCAGCATAAAGCTGAGTGACTGTGATGGGTGATTTCGAAGGAGGCAGGCGCAGGAGGGTAAATCACAGAATAACAGGATTTATTCCAAAACACAAAGTTACGCAGAAATGCGTCAAAACACTCCAGTGCGCAAAACAGGCGCACTGGAAATAACAGGGCACACAGGGAAATATCCCGGCACTACAAAATACACGGAGCTCCACCGAGCTTCTCTACCCTCTACAATAAACAATCACACACAAAGACAAGGGGGCAGAGGGAACACTTATACCAGTACTGATGAGGGGATATGAACCAGGTGTCTGTAATAAACAAGACAAAACAAATGGAATGATGAGATGAGGAGCGGCAGTGGCTTGAAGGCCGGTGACGACAAATGCCGAAGCCTGCCCGAACAAGGAGAGGAGGCAACTTCGGAGGAAGTCGTGACAGTGACTCAATCATTCATGGCTGTCATTCAAAATAAGTTATACTATAATGCAGGGTTAAAGACACATTCTTTCTGATCATCTTTAGCATACGCAGCCTCTCTCCTCTCGCTACAACTCATTTTGTTTGTACTATTATGTGGATTATAATAAATTGACATATTTGTAGGGGTTGATGCATTTTTTGTAAAGTCAAATTAGGTCTGTGATATTGAGTTAGAAATGTAAAACTTTAGAGGACTTAAGCCTCGAATACATTGCAAGTTTGCCCTTTTTGGCCATTAGGCTACACTTTACAATAGGACAATATTTGCACATTATTTTTGGAATAATTCTTCAAGCTCTGTCAAGTTGGTTGTTGATATGGTAATATTTTATGTATCATTAAGGAAAATGATGGGAAATGTCAAAGATAAAATATAGTAAACATGATTTACATTTTATAAGTCCAGATGCATGTCTAAATAAGGAATATAGTCAATACAATGTGTAAACATGCTTTGATGAATGTATGTATTTTATTTTTAAAAGTGTCTGAGCCATGCCACCAATATAATGACATAAGGGAAAGAGGCAAAAGCGCCCATGGCCTTTTGGAGTAAACAACATGTGTTATTGGACTTTCAAAGATAATAGTGGCGTGGAAGTTAAAGATGTTAATCAGTGATCTTAAGGGGAGTAGCTTTGTAAGCTATGTATACATGACTGTGCATTTGTGTGTGTATATAAGAGACCTCTAAGCCAAAGAGAGACAGCCGTTCCATGGAGTGGCTCAGCTTTGTTACGCAATAATAAAGTCTAATTTCTGGATTCTCTTGAGATATATTTTTGAGTTGACTATTTTTTAGTAAAATATTTCTACGACATATTTGGCGAGCTAGCCAGGAGTTGAAAAAAAGGGTCCAGAGACAGTGTACATCTGCAGTTATGAAACGGCTTGGACGGACCATACAAACAAAAGTGGACGCTTTTAAAAGGTAAGCCAAGTTCTTACTTATATAGTATAAACGTTTGTGTGGTTCGATCCGGGGCACGGCATCAGCTGCAGAAATACCAAGTAGGTCTCTCCAAATTTAAGAACCAGAAAATTAGAGACTGGGAGCTTTTGAATTTAAGAATACATGTCGATGTCACTCTGTTGTTCGTCTGAACCGTCTGTTCAATTGATTTGATTCATTTGATTCATCCTGCTGATCGCTCTGTCTGGGTCATTTCGGCACGGGCGGTTGTCCATCTGGTTGAGCGATCAGACAATAACATGTTAAGTCCTACGAATACCGCTATAAACGTGTCGAGGAAGTGTATCGTTTATAGGCTGCTTAGGTAGGCGAAATCCTGTGCAATACTGCTTCTTTTCTGTGTCGAGGAAGTGAATCAGAGAAGAAGGGAAGAATTTACAGGTCGCTTAGGAAAGCGTAGTAAAAGTCCAGGTGTGTCGAGGAAGTGTATCACCTAGGGGGCTAAATAAATAGAAATCCTGTGGATACCGCTTTGGAGAGCTAAAATTAGCGCTCCAGAGAGCTGAACGGGCAGGTGGCTAGCTAAATTTGGGACCTACGGTTACCGCTCTAATGAGGAATTCATTGTTAGAGGTCTGCTCGGGTAGGTGAGGCATTATCCTGTGTTGTGGTGATGCCAAATATAGGCAGGGTCAATCAGGTAAAAAAGTTAGGTCATCCTGAGTAGGTGAACTAAACAAAAGTGGGGAGCAATGTTTATGAATAAATACACCCAGTTCAGGGAGCTCCAGGACAGTAGGTAAATGAATATGGAAAATTTTGGGAATTTGGGAGTCCTGAATGTTTGTATGAAGTTGTTCCTGGGGGTGGATGGGCCTACCATGGTTACAAAGCCTAATAGAAAAACTTGGAGGTTAATTTAGAGGAAAACCTTCCAAACTTGTATCCAATACCTGACTGGGCTCTGGGTACTCATCAGGATGGGTCAAACAATGAGGAATATATATTGGTTTAAATATATGCATATGAAAAGTAACCACATATGGCAAGGATAAGAATAAGTAAATGTGCATGCTTACATTCATTTTAAAATTAATCTTTGTATTATTTGGGACATTGTTGGAATGTCCCAAAGGGGGGATTATATGGTAATATTCTATGTATCATTAAGGAAAATGTTGGGAAATGTCAAAGATAAAATATAGTAAACATGATTTACATTTTATAAGTCCAAATGCATGTCTAAATAAGGAATATAGTCAATACAATGTGTAAACATGCTTTGATGAATGTATGTATTTTATTTTTTAAAGTGTCTGAGCCATGCCACCAATATAATGAGATAAGGGAAAGAGGCAAAAGCGCCCATGGCCTTTTGGAGTAAACAACATGTGTTATTGGACTTTCAAAGATAATAGTGGCGTGGCAGTTAAAGATGTTAAATCAGTGATCTTAAGGGGAGTAGCTTTGTAAGCTATGTATACATGACTGTGCATTTGTGTTTGTATATAAGAGATCTCTAAGCCAAAGAGAGACAGCCGTTCCATGGAGTGGCTCGGCTTTGTTACGCAATAATAAAGTATAATTTCTGAATTCACAAGCTCCAGTCTCTTGAGAGATATTTTTGAGTTGACAATTTTTTTGTCAAATATTTCTACGACATTGATCATTACTAGACAGCCATTTTCAAGTCTTGCCATAGTTTTTCACACTGATTTAGGTCAAACTGTAACTAGGCTGCTCAGGAAAATTCAATGTCGTCTTGGTAAGCAACTCCAGTGCCTTCAAAAAGTATTCACACCCCTTGACCTTTTCCACATTTTGTTGTGTTACAGCCTGAATTTAAAATGCATTAAATTGAGATTTTGTGTCACTGGGCTAGACACAATACCCCATAATGTCAAAGTGGAATTATGTTTTAAGACATGTTTACGAATTAATTACAAATGAAAAGCTTAAATGTATTGAGTCTTAATTATTCAACCCCTTTGTTATGGCGAGCCTAAATAAGTTCAGGAGTAAACATTTGCTTAACAAGTCACATAATAAGTTGCATGGACTGAACAGAATGCATGTTCTGGAATATTTTTTATTCTGTACAGGCTTCCTATTTTTCACAGGTTAGTATTGTGGAGTAACTACAATGTTGTTGATCTATACTCAGTTTTCTCCTATGACAGCCATTAAACTATGTAACTGTTTTAAAGTCACCATTGGCCTCATGGTGAAATCCCTGAGCAATTTCCTTCATCTCCGGCAACTGAGTTAGGAAGGACGCCTGTATCTTTGTAGTGACTGCGTTTATTGATACACCATCCAAAGTGTAATTACTAACTTCACCATGCTCGAAGGGATATTCAATGTGTGTTGTTTTTTTAAACCCAAAATTGCACTAATAAACGATGGGGAATAGTAGCCTATTCGCCCTTCTGCAGCTTGCCTGCCAATGCATGCTTGTCCAAACCCACGTTTTGACAACTGAATGTGAACTTGTCTGCCTGCCCGCCCATTTGATTGATGCCAAATACATTTGATTGACAACTAAGAGATATGCTAACTGTGGATAAGTTGTTGAAGTTCAGCATAGCTAGCTAGCAAAGTGATTCACATTTCTTACTAGCTAACCAGATGACACCTGCATCTCTAGCTGTAGCCACCAAGAAATGATATGCGGGAAAAAGTTGGACACTCACCCATTCGTCCAATGACATGACATCTTCTCAGCAGCTAGCTAGCTAACATTAGGCTCTGTGTTTTTAGCTTGCTAAATAAATATCTACATAAATAGATATGCTAGCCTATTAGCCACGTTATGACAGACTTGTGATCAGTGCCCTTGCTAGTGTCATGACTTGCCCTCATGGGCTGAGGATCAAAGATGCCAGCTAGGCAAAGGTTTGAACACCCACTCTCCTGGGAACCAGTTTTATGACCGGTCGTAAATTCCTTGCAGAAACGTTCTTTTCCGTACCATGCAGTATTGGGAGAGAGAATTTAGCTGTGGAACAAAGGAAGTCTTCCCACCAAGACTCCAACATCCAAAGGTGGATAGTGAAACAATATTCCTACTTCAAAGAATGTGGGAAATGGTCGGTGGGGACATAAAGAACAATAATGTAAAATGCGTTACTATGTTGTGATGTCATTAAAGACGGTGGAACAACATAACTGTATCTCTGGGGGTGTACACTTCCCAGTTATGAGGTTTGCATCTAATTGTTGTATAAAACGAATGATTAAGTATAATTATCCTTTTGTGAAGATAAAAATGTGATTTTAGCATTCTAGATGAGATGATTGTTTTCCATATTGATTTGTTCTCAGTCAGTGGCCACACCCAGATGAGCACAAACATGATGAAATGCCCCCTTTTCTACTTAAGTATATAACCCCTCCTGACGAAATTCACCTCAGACCAAGCAGATTACGGTGTAAGCCGGATGTTGCAAATGGCTGAATTTCTACCAGACCAGGAAGTGTGAAGCTGAAGCTACACGGCTTAAAATGGTTAGACCAAGAAGACCAGGAAGCCCCACGGCTTTAAATGATTAAGCAGACCAGCAGACGTGAAGCGTGAGCTAAACGTTACAAAATGGTTAGACCAGAAAGACCAGAAAACATGAGACGGTAGTCCATACGTTTGAAATGGAGAAACTCTGAAACTCTCAACCTTTACACAAGGTGAAGAAAAAAACAACACAGTAGACTTTATCATCTCAGTCTGCAGCTGGCATGTATAGTCGTCTAGAGAACTTTCACTAAAGACACGAGTCGGGAAGGACAATCCGTCTCAGACAACCATTGGTACATCTGAAGTATCTATTCTAACCACCACTATGACCAGAAACTCTACCAAGGACATTGGGATCTCTGGTGGGCAAACCAGAGTCCGACATCATCAACTCAACTATCGAGGACAGCTACACGTCAATACATGTTGCATTTCTAATCTGAATGAGCGGGTGCTAAGCATTTGTATTTCCGTGAGTATAGCTAAGAAATGTCCGATAGGTGAATTCCTTTGTCTCTTCCTTCCCCCCCCCCCCCTCTCTGAATCCACCATCGTGTTATAACCAAACTGTCCTGTTTTGTTAGTCCACTAGACTGTATTTACTGTATAATGTTAGTGTTTTATGTATTCTGGAATTGTTATTGAGTTAGTTAGTAAATAAATAATTGAGCCAATTTGTGTATTGCTGATTCATCAATAAGGTTAGGGTTCTTGCAGGTTCAAGGATTATGCTACGTTCAGAATGAGACTGATAAGAGGTAATTATTTAATAAGTGACTGTTAGCGATATATAACATATATATCTAAGAGTTTAATTCGGGAGATGGTAACTCATTAATCAACTTCTTCAGTGGTACCCCAAATTCCTAATGAGTTAATTGTTACATGATTAATTTAAATCGAGTGACAATTAAACATAGTTAGTTGATTCGATAAATAACAGTCATACATTAAAATAAGTCACGTCACGACACTAGTTTAATTTTATTGACCTTCCCAGCCTTAGCTACATTTGTCTGTTTTCAAAATATTGAGTCATTGAAACTGAAACAGTGTATCTCGAATGGCTGGAGGCAGCAAACAATGTACTAGGCCAGCCGTGATTTACAACCTGATAACAATATGTGTTGGATTGCCAAGAAACGTATTGGTGAATTATCTATATTAAGCATGCATTGAACTGCATCCATCTATTCTGCCAACAATGACTTACTCTACATCATGGAATTTTGAGTCAAATATAACCTATTTTTAAAACCTGTAGCACAAACTGGGAATGTGATACTTTTGACTGATATTACGATTGTCTGTTTGTTTCATATCTGCAAAGTTGTTAAAACGCTGTCAGTTCCACTTTAATTACAAATTCTCAACATTGCAATCTTTTATTGCTGCTGAGAAGAAACACAACACTTCACACTCAGGCTGCTGTGTAACCTGTTGACATCCCTGTCACTCTCAGAGAACTAGAAGACAAGCAAGCAGCCATAACTCATCTCACTGAGCAGCAGGAAGCTAGCGAACAGACATGACTGGAAATCCCACTGGAGATGGAGACCAGCAGGCAGACATTACTGCCGATCCCAGAGGAGCGGAGGACCAGTGAATTGTGACAGTTATGAGAGGGGCTGTTGGAAGAAGAAAGGGAGGGATCTCCCAGTACAGGGCTCTGTGGAGGCCATACAGAAACACTGTCAAGATGACCAGGCCTCCTCCCCACAGACTCAATATAACTGCTGTCTCCATGGTGATGACCTTGGTCATGAACTCACTGACTCCTCTCAATTCCATCTTTATGGGTTTGTTTGTAAATCCACTGAGATCAAATAGACTTCTGTAAAGAATTCCCTTCATTCTACCATTCTGTAAAACAGCTCTATTGGTACTGAGGATGATAATATAATATAATATAATATATATAATATTTAGCAGTCGCTTTTATCCAAAGCGACTTACAGTCATGTGTGCATACATTTTTACGTATGGGTGGTCCCGGGGATCAAACCCACTACCCTGGCATTACAAGCGCCATGCTCTACCAATTGAGCTACAGAGGACCACTGATTGAGACCTCTCGATCACAATGTTAGTTCAGAGATATTGAGCAAATTCCTGCGCAACACTTAAAATGTAAATCGGGTTGACTGTCCGGGTGATGTGTTTTTTTCCCTCAACAGCAGAGTGTTTCTCAGTTAAAGCCACCACAACTCACGGCAGCCTACGGGTGAGGATCGCTTAGCAAGCTTTTGTAAACATCACACAATCAAGGAGAATAATTCATAAGCACAGAAACATTTTGTTGTTGTGTTTGGAAGCCATTGCTTTTATTTCCTGTTTTTAATAAGAATGTACATGAATTATACTGAATGTTGGGAACATAACAGCCAGCCCACACAGAATCACCTCTTCTACAACCCCAGGGGAAACCGCCTGACGCTAGGAGCTAGACAATGAGCAACTGTAGAGCTACAGTCTGCATGAAAATGTGTGTGCGCGTATGTCCGTGCGTGCATGCATGTGTGTATGTGTGTCCATGAGTGAGACAGTAAAGGAAAGATGGATATCAGTAATGAAAGACATTTGTATCTGAAGTGTTGTGCACCTGCTTGACTTGCTCTAATCCTCCATATGTCAGGATGGTATCAGGTCTCTCACTCACCTTGTGTGAGAGGATGGTTCTTCTGGAAACCTCCATTGTACTCCACCTGGTACTCCTTCAACTGGAAGCCAGGCACGCATCCCTTCTCCCCCCCCTCCTGGGCTCCAATATGGACAACCTGACAGACAACAGAGAAGAGAAGGACAAAGCTCAAGTTCAACTTTAATGACAATTAACATCATTAGCAGAAGACGGCGTCATTCACTTTTGTCTTTATCTGCACAGAAAAAAAGCTATTACCCAGAAAATCGAATTATAAAGAACCTCCACACAAACATAGAAAGGGTCAGAGAGAGTTTTTTGGGTGGAATAACATAAAATAAGGGCTTCGTGTTTTTTGGAAATGCATTAAGAATAATTGTTATTTCCTGCAGAGAGCTCTTCAGATCCTCACAGAACATTTGGATAGTAGGTTTTTAAAAGCCAGTAAATGGCTGTGTGTTTAGGCAGAGAGCAGAGTGGGTAATGCTGAGAGGGAGCACAGAAAATACAGGATTTTATTGGTATATCTGGTAGACTGGGTGGTGGCGGAGAGCAGTGGAGGGAGGTTCTAGAGGCTTGGCAGCAGCCTGCCAGTCCTGGCCCACCTACGTGTCCATCCACCTGTCTCTTCCAGTCCCCTCACCTGCCATTATCACTCTTTCACCCCACTTTCACTCTATCCATCCATTCATCCATCCATCCATCCATCCATCAATCACCTGTCTAGTGGAGCGAGGGAGCAAGCGTTCTCACAGACTGTGTATTTAAGACACATACACCACATGACCAAAAGTATGTGGACACCTGCTCGTCTAACATATCATTCCAAAATCATGGGTATTAATATGGAGTTGGTCCCCCCTTTGCTGCTATAACAGCCTCTACTTTTCTGGGAAGGCTTTCCACTAGATGTTGAAACATTGCTACGAGGCTTCCATTCAGCCACAAGAGCATTAGTGAGGTCAGGCACTGATGTTGGGCGATCAGGCCAGCCTCGCAGTAAGCGTTCCAGGTCGAGGTCAGGGCTCTGTGCAGGCCAGTCAAGTTCTTCCACACCGATCTCGACAAAATTTCTGTATGGACCTCGCTTTGTGCAGGGGGGCATTGTAATGTCGAAACAGGAAAGGGCCTTCCCCAAACTGTTGCCACAAAGTTGGAAGCACAGAATCAGGCACTGATTGGCTTCCAGTTGAAGCTCGCATCCGTTACAAGACCATGGTGCTTGCCTATGGAGCAGTGAGGGGAACGGCACCTCCGTACCTTCAGGCTCTGATCAGTCCCTACACCCAAACGAGGGCATTGCGTTCATCCACCTCTGGCCTGCTGGCTCCCCTTCCTCTGCGGAAGCATAGTTCCCGCCCAGCCCAGTCAAAACTGTTCGCTGCTCTGGCACCCCAATGGTGGAACAAGCTCCCTCACGACGCCAGGACAGCGGAGTCACTCACCACCTTCCGGAGACATTTGAAACCCCACCTCTTTAAGGAATACCTGGGATAGGATGAAGTAATCCTTCTACCCCCCCCACTGGCTATAGGGTGAATGCACCAATTTGTAAGTAGCTCTGGATAAGAGCGTCTGCTAAATGACTTAAATGTAAATGTAAGAATCATCTAGGATGTCATTGTATGCTGTAGCATTAAGATTTCCCTTCACTGGAACTAAGAGCTAGCCCAAATCATGAAAAACAGCCCCAGACCATTATGCCTCCTCCACCAAACTTTACAGTTGGCACTATGAATTGGGGCAGGTAGCGTTCTCCTGGCATCCGCCATAGCCAGATTCGTCCACTCCGGCCGACGCTTGGCATTACGCATGGTGATCTTAGGCTTGTGTGCGGCAGCTCAGCCATGGAAACCCATTTCATAAAGATCCCGATAAAACACTTCTTGTGCTGACGTTGCTTCCAGAGGCAGTTTGGAACTCGGTAGTGAGTGTTGCAACCGAGGACAGACGATTTGACGAACTGACTTGTTGGAAAGGTGGCATCCTATGACGGTGCCATGTTGAAAGTCACTGAGCTTTTCAGTAAGGCCATTCTACTGCCAATGTGTGTCTACGGAGATTGAATGGCTGTGTGCTCAATTTTATACACCTGTCAGCAACGTGTGTGGCTGAAATAGCCAAATCCACTAATTCGAAAGGGTGTCCAGATACTTTTGTATATAAAGTGTACATCCTTTAATAGTGTCACTTTATCTCATCACTGTTCAGACAAGAGGTCATACATGGGTCATGTGAAATTATCACCACACGCACCCATGGAATGACATGGTGTCCTTCAACTTATTCCATTCACATTGTTTCATACTACAGCCATGACAACCGTCACAGTGCAGAATTATTTGCAGTTTCTGATGGTAGCTCCTATACAAAACTGTACAATAATGCTCTCATTGCAGTCTGAACACTATTAATAGTGCACATACAGTGGCTTGCGAAAGTATTCACCCCCCTTGGCATTTTTCCTATTTTGTTGCCTTACAACCTGGAATTAAAATGGATTTTTTGGGGGGTTTGTATGATCTGATTTACACAACATGCCTACCACTTTGAAGATGCAAAATACATTTTTTTGTGAAACAAACAACAAATAAGACAAAAAAACTGAAAACTTGAGCGTGCATAACTATTCACCCCCCCAAAGTCAATCCTTTGTAGAGCCACATTTTGCAGCAATTACAGCTGCAAGTATCTTGGGGTATGTCTCTATAAGCCTGGCACATCTAGCCACTGGGATTTTTGCTTCACTGTGGGGATGGTGTTCTCGGGGTGATGAGAGGTGTTGGGTTTGCGCCAGACATTTTCCTTGATGGCCAAAAAGCTCAATTTTAGTCTCATCTGACGAGAGTACCTTCTTCCATATGTTTGGGGAGTCTCCCACATGCCTTTTGGCGAACACAAAATGTGTTTGCTTATTTTTTTCTTTAAGCAATGGCTTTTTTCTGACCAGTCTTCCATAAAGCCCAGCTCTGTGGAGTGTACGGCTTAAAGTGGTCCTATGGACAGATACTCCAATCTCCGCTGTGGAGCTTTGCAGCTCCTTCAAGGTTATCTTTGGTCTCTTTGTTGCCTCTCTGATTAATGCCCTCCTTGCCTGGTCCGTGAGTTTTGGTGGGTGGCCCTCTCTTGGCAGGTTTGTTGTGGTGCCATATTCTTTCCATCATTTAATATTGGATTTAATGGTGCTCCGTGGGATGTTCAAAGTTTCGGATATTGTTTTATAACCCAACCCTGATCTGTACTTCTCCACAACTTTGTCCCTGACCTGTTTGGAGAGCTATTTTGTGTATGTCCATTACATGAATTCCAAATAAAATTTCATTTAATTACTAGTTGTAATGCAACAAAATAGGAAAAACGCCAAGGGGGATGAATACTTTTGCAAGGCACTGTATCATAACACCCCTGATAACACAACATCATATTGTGACTCACATGGAAATGTTATTGGCATTTCAATTATTACATAACCTATTGTGTAACACAAAAGAAACCATCCTTTTTTAAATGTAATTTATTACAAGAGGGGAGAATGTCTCTAGAATAAATACAGCCTCTTCAGGGACATATATATCCACTACTCCAGTCACTGGTTCCTCTCTGTTGTTGTTGAACCAAAAGTTCAATGTAATTAAGACATCACTCAAAAATGTCAGAATGCTTCTTTCCGTCACTGTAATGGCTGACTGACTGGAGGAGAGAATAAGAGAGATCACAGAGAGAGATAATGACAACTGCTCAGGTAGCCAGCCAGGTGGAGAAATAGACTGATCACTCATCATCAGATCAGGGATATGGAAGTGGATGTGATAATTATGGGATATGATGCTGTTTTTTGATGACGTAAAGGAGATTTATGTAAATAAATGAGCCTGATTATCATGTAAGAGGGAGGATATATGCTAATAAATGAGTTTAGGATTCCAGAGGTCATCATTATGCTGTACATGTACATGAGTTCTCATACCACAGGGTGGCTATGGGGATGTGCAGTAATGGCACAGCAGGGGAATATAAAGCAGAGGACTTCTTGCAGAAGGCTTAGGCTGATGTCTGATTGTACTTCTGGTATTGATGGTTGGTAACCATGAGTTTAGTAGTCCTTAGTAGAGGTGGGGGTCAATCATAAACATTTGATGGTCATTTTGGACTGGCTAGATACCTGGACTGTGGGATCATTTTAACTATGGCTAACCATTTAGCTATACAGTAATATGGAGATGAGGTGTACAGTCTGCTGAGGATAATATGGGTTTGGCAGGGCCTCAGGTATAGAGCCCATTATATGTAATGTATCTGCTAATATTCACTATTTCCTGCCGGTCTCAAAATGTTAATTCAATTCTATTTGGGGGCCTCTGTCAGAATATATATAATTCTTGTTAGTCACATTTATGGGCCAGCCGGCTTGACGAGGGCCTGGCGACATGCAGTGACTAGACTGTCACTGTTGCTCCACCTCGGCAGGGGATCAACAATATCAGAGCAAATTAAAAGGAAATAAGACAACATACAGTAAGAGCATCTCCAACAGCAGGACGGCAACAACATTAGGGGATAAGACGACAGTGGCCATATCGTCATGTGCTCGCCTGAGCATTTGCCAGGCACAATAGGATGACAGCGCCATTTTGAAGGATGTTCCAGTGAAAGACAGACAGAATGGTCATAATAGTCACTACGCATCTGCCTACTACGGTGGATAACTTTTCTACCCGGCCCCCTGCACTCTCTGTGTTAAATTAACATGAAAATCTGAAAGATAAAGAGAAAATGTGGAGTCTTTTATGACAGTGACCATGCTGAGAGGAATATGTTGGAACGTGTGTGTATGGGCCGCTAGTGTGTGTGTGTGCGTGCACGCGAGTGTGTGTGTGAATGTATGTGTTAGTTGAGTGTACAGTGCACCGGAGTGTGTCTGGGCAAGTGGGCATGGGTGGATTTGGAAGTACTGTGGGCTTAGGGAGCGGGATAAAATGAATGTAAAATATTTGTTTTATTTGCAGGTGCACAGTGGCTATGAACACAGGAGTGGGCAGGCAGGTGTGAAATAGAAGTGTGAGAAAGAGTGTATGTGCAGCCATATGTGTGTGTGTGTTTGTGTGTGTGTGTGTGTGTGTGTGTGTGTGTTTGAAGTGAGATGGAAGAAAGCAGGACACATGGGTATTCTGCAGGCCTTACTTCATCTGGGAGGTGTCATGCTGCTTGTGGGGAGCTTCACATTCTGTCTGAGGAAACCACCTGCTGTCTGCATCAGCCCAGCACAGAGGATAAACATACACACGCATGAGCACGCAAATATACACACACACATACACTGAATCTGTCACCACACACACATCCCCTGGGCCTACAGATGTCTCCTGGTGGGAGCGGTGGAGATACTAATTGATTTGTTCACATTTTATCCTCCATATCATGTTTTTTAATGTCTGTGTGAAGACAGCATTGTTTTGGTGTGATTGGCTCAGCAAGACTACACAGCCAAACACAACATGGGAGGATTACTGCTCTAGTCACATCTGCTCAACAAAGGAGTTTTGGTGAACAAACATGGTTTCAACATACAAAATATTATTTCCAAGCTACATAACTGAAAGTTTTTTTTTACATATACGACAGAGTGAGAGAAGGAGAGAGACAGAAGGACAGAAGGGGGGTAGAACAATACAGAGAAAAACAGAAATGGAGAGAGAGCATGTAGTATTATAATGTAATAATATCATATCCTTGGTTGTGTGAGTTAAGAAGCCTCAGTGGAAATAGTCATTTAATGGGCTTAAACAACAAGTCATGAGAGATGTGTTTGTTATGTTGGAGGGAGAGCAGTGGGGTGAGATGGAGAGCTTCAATCCTCATCCATGTCTGTCCTGAAACTCCTGCTGGTAATAAGCCTAATGTGACATGTGATGCTCTCTATCAATAAGAGGCCCGCTCACACTGAGACAGGATTAGCAGAGACACTGAGAATGACACTTACAGCCACAATTCTCTGAGTTGACATTTTTATTAGGGGCCAAGCACATATTTCATGTATATTCACTCATCACTAATGCTAAAAAATGAAAACACAGCTGAAATCCTAAATGGACACCGTAGAGAGCGGAAACTAGCTCACTCAAGGCAGTTTCCATGGTTCAGTCTGATCCTTGGAATAATCAAGCAGCCCAACGTTTGGGTCTTGTACACTCTTAGAGAAAATAGTTATTCGGCTGTCCCCATACGATAACCCTTTTTGGTTCCAGGTAGAACCCTGTGGAAAGGGTTCTACATGAAACCCAAAAGGGTTTTATCTGGAACCAAAAGGTTTCTACCTGGAACCAAAAAGGGTTCTTCAAAGGGTTCTCCTATGGGGACAGCCGAAGAACCCTTTCAGGTTGTAGATAGCACCATTATTTCTAAGAGAACAGTGGCTTGCGAAAGTATTCACCCCCCCTTGGCATTTTTCCTATTTTGTTGCCTTACAACCTGGAATTAAAATAGATTTTTTGGGGGTTTGTATCATTTGATTTACACAACATGCCTACCACTTTGAAGATGCAAAATATTTTTTTTGTGAAACAAACAAGAAATAAGAATAAAAAACAAAAAACTTGAGCGTGCATAACTATTCACCCTGATCTGTTTGGAGAGCTCCTTGGTCTTCATGGTGCCGCTTGCTTGGTGGTGTTGCAGACTCTGGGGCCTTCAGAACAAGCCTGGTTCCTCTCTAGGTTTCTTCCTAGGTTTTGCCTTTCTAGGGAGTTTTTCCTAGCCACCGTGCTTCTACACCTGCATTACTAGCTGTTTGGGGTTTTAGGCTGGGTTTCTGTACAGCACTTCGAGATATTAGCTGATGTAAGAAGGGCTATATAAAATAAAATTGATTGATTCAGAACAAGAACAGGTATATATACTGAGATCATGTGACAGATCATGTGACACTTAGATTGCACACAGGTGGACTTTATTTCACTAATTATGTGACTTCAGAAGGTAATTGGTTGCACCAGATCTTATTTACAGTGGTCCTCTGTAGCTCAGCTGGTAGAGCACGGTGCTCGTAACGCCAGGGTAGTGGGTTCGATCTCCGGGACCACCCGTACACAAAAAAAATATATGTATGCACGCGTGACTGTAAGTCGCTTTGGATAAAAGCGTCTGCTAAATGGCATATTATTATTATTATTTAGGGGCTTCATAGCAAAGGGGGTGAATACATATGCACGCACCACTTTTCCGTAATGTATTTTTTAGAATTGTTCTGAAACAAGTACTTTTTTTCATTTCACTTCACCAATTTTGACTATTTTGTGTATGTCCATTACATGAAATCCAAATAAAAATCAATTTCAATTACAGGTTTTTATGCAACAAAATAGGAAAAATGCCAAGGGGGATGAATACTTTTGCAAGGCACATGCATCTACTGTATTTCCCTAAATCTATGGCTACAACATGGCCCTAATATAATGTCTGCAGTATATTAACAAAGTGTTCAACAGCAGTGTTAACTCCTGGGCATAGTTTCTGCTGGGGGGTATAAATTCATTACATCACCCTACTGTAAGTATCAGTATCTGAGTGTGCAGCTGGCACTGAAAGACAATGTCCACACTCTGGTCCAAACTAGTTCAGCTCATTGTAAGTGATATAGTAAATCTTTATGAGAGCACACACTACTCTCCACAGCATCCGTCCCTGGTCCCAGAGAACACTAGGGAAACAGAGCTGTAGAATAGAGAGGAGACTGCTCTCTCTGTTAGCTTGATACAGTGCCTTATACTATACAATCAAATATAGGGACCACACTGGCAGAAAAGCAGGGAGAGGTCCTTTGCTTCCTATGGATTTTTTTGCAGCGGAAAAGTAAACACGGCAACCTATTGAAAAACACTTCTTTGCGGAGTGTTTATTTGTGTTTTATTCCTTTAAGTGCACCAAGGAATGCTTTCCTGGAATAAAACATCTATACCCCCTGCTTTTCCAACCCTTTAACATTGATCACATGACGATGGGAATGCTACTTCAGACATGAAGCGGGAACGAGGACCAACAGAACAAATAGCTACAGTATTATGATTATTGAATGTCCTGGTCGTATGGTCTACAGTAGTCTTGTTAAACAGGAGATGTCTTTTTGTCCAACTTTTTTTTATAAATTAACTCACTAGCGGCCAGTGTGGCCATGTCTATTAGGTCATGTCATTATGTGTGGTCTGCAAAGTGTGACCATGTCATTTGATGTGATAGATCTAACTATCCAGTGTGACAGTAACCCCACTAATGACAGCTAGAATGGTCTGTCCCGTTATATGAGTGGTCAGCAGAGTGACAGTCCCACTGCTGGTAATGACTATCTGCATTGACAATTTTTTTAGTCATCACATACAGTGCCTTGCAAAGGTATTCATCCCCCTTGGCATTTGTCCTATTTTGTTGCATTACAAGCTGTATTTTAAATTGATTTTATTTGGATTTCATGTAATGGATATACACAAAATAGTCCAAATTGGTGAAGTGAAATGAAAAAAATGACTTGTTTCAAAAAATTCTAAAAAATACATTACGGAAAAGTGGTGCGTGCATATGTATTCACCCCCTTTGCTATGAAGCCCCTAAATAAGATATGGTGCAACCAATTACCTTCAGAAGTCACATAATTAGTGAAATAAAGTCCACCTGTGTGCAATCTAAGTGTCACATGATCTGTCACATGATCTCAGTATATATACACCTGTTCTGAAGGCCCCAGAGTCTGAAACACCACTAAGCAAGGGGCGCCACCAAGCAAGCGGCACCATGAAGACCAAGGAGCTCTCCAAACAGGTCAGGGACAAAGTTGTGGAGAAGTACAGATCAGGGTTGGGTTATAAAAAAAAAATCAGAAACTTTGAACATCCCATGGAGCACCATTAAATCCATTATAAAAAAAATTAAGAATATGGCACCACAACAAACCTGCCAAGAGAGGGCCGCCCATCAAAACTCACGGACCAGGCAAGTAGGGCATTAATCAGAGAGGCAACAAAGAGACCAAAGATAACCCTGAAGGAGCTGCAAAGCTCCACAGCGGAGATTGGAGTATCTGTCCATAGGACCACTTTAAGCCGCACACTCCACAGAGCTGGGCTTTACGGAAGAGTGACCGGAAAAAATACATTGCTTAAAGAAAAAAATAAGCAAATACATATGGTGTTCACCAAAATGCATGTGGGAGATTCCCCAAACATATGGAAGAAGGTACTCTGGGCAGATGAGACTAAAATTGAGCTTTTTGGCCATCAAGGAAAACGCTATGTCTGGCGCAAACTCAACACCTCTCATTACCCCGAGAACACCATCCCCATAGTGAAGCATGGTGGTGGCAGCTTGTGGGGACTGGGAAACTGGTCAGAATTGAAGGAATGATGGATGGCGCTAAATACAGGGAAATTCTTGAGGGAAACCTGTTTCAGTCTTCCAGAGATTTCAGACTGGAATGGAGGTTCACCTTCCAGCAGGACAATGACCCTAAGCATACTGCTAAAGCAACACTCAAGTGGTTTAAGGGGAAACATTTAAATGTCTTGGAATTGCCTAGTCAAAGCCCAGACCTCAATCCAATTGAGAATCTGTGTTATGACTTAAAGATTGCTGTACACCAGTGGAACCTATCCAACTTGAAGGAGCTGGAGCAGTTTTGCCTTGAAGAATGGGCAAAAATCCCAGTGGCTAGATGTGCCAAGCTTATAGAGACATACCCCATGAGACTTGCAGCTGTAATTGCTGCAAACGTTGGTTCTACAAAGTACTGACTTTGGAAGGGGGGTGAATAGTTATGCACGGTCAAGTTTTCTGTATTTTTGTCTTATTTCAGGAAGAAATATTTTGCATCTTCAAAGTGGTAGGCATGTTGTGTAAATCAAATGATACAAACCCCCCAAAAATCAATTTTAATTCCAGGTTGAAAAATGCCAAGGGGGGTGAATACTTTCGAAAGCCACTGTACGCTGCTGCTACTGTTCATTATCTATCCTGTTGCCTAGTCACTTTATTCCTAGTTATATGTATATTTATCTACTGTACCTCAATTACCTCGTAACCCTGCACCACAGGAGGCTGCTGAGGGGAGGACATCTCATAGTAATGACTGGAACAGAGCTAATGGAATGGATTCAAACACATGGAAACATTTCATGTGTTTGATGTATGATACCATTCCACTAATTCCGCTCCAGCCATTACCATGAGCCTGTCCTCCCCAATTAAGGTGCCACCAACATCCTGTACCCTGCACATCGACTCGGTACTGGTACCTCGTGTATATGGCCAAGTTATTGTTACTCATTGTGTATTTATTATTACATGTTTTATTTTTCTATTATTTCTCTATTTTCTTTCTCTCTGCATTGTTGGGAAGCGCCCGTAAGTAAGCATTTCACTGTTAGTCTACACCTGTTGTTTACGAAGCATGTGACAAATACAATTTGATTTGATTTGATTTCGCCTGGTAGGGTTGGCTTGTATGAGTGGATGGGCTGCAGAATGGCAGTCCCATTATGGTAGTGGTCCAGGAGGTGTGACAGGGCAGCAGTGTGATTAAGGGAGTGGCTGCATTGATGAGCGCCGGAAGCAGAGCAGAGTCACTTGGCAGAGCCAGCTGTAAATGTCAGCTTTGGAGGAAATCAATAAGGCAATATGAATCCTCAGGAAAGCTGATAGGAGATGGCCCCTGGTCTCTGGTGTGACTCTTGACTGGCTATGTGAGTTTGTATGCCATGTGTGAGAGAGCATAGTGAGTGTGTATGTGCGGGCCTGCTGGCAGGTGTGTGGGTGCCTATATGTGCATGCCTGTGTGCATGTGTGGTCTCTGTAAATCCAAAGGAGAACTTATTTCTGTGTCCAGCATGTGTTTGGCTTTCTTCCTCATACATCTTGACATCTCTGTTTGATCTGTGACCAGCTCTCCACTCTTCTTCTCTCCCTGCCATCAGTATGCTCCCTCCCTGCTGGACTGACCGGCCCAGATATCTCCCTATGTGTTTGGCCACCCTTACAAAAAAACATGAACTAATCACATGTGAAAATCACGTGTGGGGTGGCAGGTAGCCTAGCGGTTAAGAGCGTAGAGCCAGTAACCGAAAGGTCGCTGGTTTGAATCCCCGAGCTGACTAGGTGAGAAATCTGTTGATGTTCCCTTGAGCAAGGTAATTAATTGCTCTCAATAAGAGTGTCTACTAAATGACTAAGATGTAAGGACATTTGTAAACAAATTACACGTTAAATACTGAAAATCAGATATGCAGTTTCACATATAAGAAAATTCCAACTATGAAAATCACACTTCCACATGTGGACTTGCAGATTCACATGTGGGTTTGAATTCATGTTAATTCTCCTCACATGGGAAAAGATGATGTTAACATGTTGCAGTAGCAGTGTTTCCACCAGTGGAATTAGGGTGACCACATCTAAAAGCCCAAATGCGGGACAAGGGAATGTTTTTGCAGGACATTCGCGTTACAGTCTACATGTGAAACCAAAAACATGTTATTCTCCTCACATGTGAAAAGTTGGTGTTAACATGTGAACTCTAAATTTAATACATGTGAAAATATGATTTCACGTGTGAAATTTAAGCTCAACATGTGAAAACAGCTATTTCAAAATGTACAAAAAATATCGATTACACATGTGAAACTGCAAATTTGACATGTTCTTTCTTGTAAGGGCAGCCATCCAGCCATCCATCTAGCCAGCAAGCAAGCCAGCCATCCATGCATCCACTCACTCAGCCAGCCAGCCAGCCAGCCATCCACCCAGCCATCCACAGGCAAAGAAGATGAATACGCCTCCTCCATCTCCTCACACTGCTGCCCCTCAGGCCTGGTCCTTTTGACTGTGGTAAATGTCAGTACACACCCCAGACTAAGCTTGGCTGACCCATGCCTGGACCCATGCCTGGCCACTATACTACACCCCAGACTGAGGAGAATCAATCAGAGTGGGGCAAAAAACCTGCAGCTGGCCAGCCAGCAGGAGCACCTGTGTCTTTGAACCATATGGAGCCTGGACACAGCACCATCCCTGCTGGGCCTGTGAATGAGGACTGCAAGCAATAAACACATATCCAGGAGGGGAGGCGAGAGTAGAGAGAGCAACTACCACATGTAGCCTACAATACTCTAGCACTAGCCTTTATCAAAGGCGCATTTCTATGTCCAGTGTATGAAACATTCAGAACACCTTGTAGAACGCTATCCAGAGAGGTTATTCTATAATAATATAATAATAATAATATGCCATTTAGCAGACGCTTTTATCCAAAGCGACTTACAGTCATGCGTGCATACATATTTTTTTGTGTGTATGGGTGGTCCCGGGGATCGAACCCACTACCTTGGCGTTACAAGCGCCATGCTCTACCAGCTGAGCTACAGATGTCATCTTCTGAGCATAGAAAATGCACCGCATGGTGTCCATGACCTGTTGACTCCTCCATGAGAGACAGGGAGGTTGGGTGCTCCTCATTCACCATTCCATAGAACTCAGTTGAATCACGAGGGAGGGCCCATCTTTGCAGCCTTTCTGTGCTGAGATGCTTGACTGTGAAATTAAAGGTATAGGTAGAGATGAGGTCTTTGTATGCCATGTACTGAACAATGCCAGTTCACTTTGACCTATGTAGAGGTTGTATGGGATGGGTTTTGTGCTGACTCAAATTGAGGGTCATGAAAGGATATGTGAGATTAAAAAGTGTGTTTACCAAGCCTTTTCTATTTATAGTCAAAGTGAAAAGCAGTTTTACCAGAAAACACACAGTACAGTGTTGCATTGTCCACTGCTGCCTAAAGAGTAGAGGTGAGTGATTTGGCGTATTGAGTCACACTGAGATTCTGAACAGCATGGTACTGTCAGACAACTCTAACTCTATCTCTAACATTAACAGAGCAGTACAGTCTAGAACAGGGTTCCCCCACTGGCTGAATTTGGCCAGCGGGTGATTTTATTAGGCCCCCCAAGTTTTCAGAGCATAAATAAATAAATACATTGAGTGTAAAAAACATTAGGAACACCTTCCTAATATTGAGTTGCACCCCGTTTTGCCCACAGAACAGCCTCAATTCGTTGGGACATGGACTCTACAAGTTGTCGAAAGCGTTCCACAGGGATGCTGGCCCATGTTGACTCCAATGTGTCAGCTTCCTGCCTCCTGTTTGTCTCCGGGCCTCTAGAGGTCATCTGTGTTCCCCTCTGCCTTAGTTCTTCCTCGTGTGTCCTAATTAGCTTGATCCAGGTCACCTGTGCCTTGTTTCCCCTTGTGTATTTTAGCTGTGTGTTTTCCCCTTGTTTCTCACTTGGTTATTGAGTCCTGGCTATGTGTCTCCTGCTTTGTTCCACCGTGTCTTTCCAAGTAAGGTTTTCTAAGTTATCTTTAGTTTGTTTTTCTCCCCTCGTGGAGTTATTTTGTTTTGCCTCCTGTTTTGTTAACATACCTCTTTCTGAGAAGAACTTTTGTTGGACTATTTGTGAATGGCGAAGAACCTTTGTTTTTGCATTAAATCTACTGGCCTGGAGTATTGCCTTGGGTGTTTCATTTGGGTCCTACTACACCTCCTCTGTGGCTAAGGGGTATTACCCCCAGCTCTCCACATCTGAGACCGGAGTTCTAGCACGGCATTGTGACAGAATAACCAAGTCAATCATGGACCCAGAAACACTCAGTTCCCAGGACCTGTTGGCGGTGATCACTCGACATGAGGCTTCTTTCCAGCGCCATGAAGCCGTTCTCAGCCGACAAGAGGAGCTGATGGCTAGACATTCTCAACTCCTGGCCGAAATGATGAGTTCCCTTCACCAGCTCTTTGAACGCCTCCTTGGTCCTCTCCCTTCCCCCCAGGTCACCTCCCAGTGACGACAGGCCTTCTCGGTTGGCGGAGCCCCGACTACCACCTCCCAAGCCCTTTTCTGGGGATCCAAGCTCTTGCCAGGGTTTCCTCACCCAATGCTCCCTCACCTTCGAGCTCCAATCCTCAAGTTTTCCCACAGACCGTTCCAAGATTGCCTACATCATTACCCTTCTTTCAGACAAGGCGCTCGCCTGGGCCTCTGCGGTGTGGCAGTCCCAGGAGGCCTGTTGTGATTCCCACGCTGCATTTGTAGAAGAGTTCAAGCGGGTGTTCGATCATCCTGTCAGTGGGCGGGAGGCTTCCAAGCGCCTACTGTCTCTCCGTCAGGGCTCCCGAAGCCACGGCAGATTTCGCCATTGATTTTCGGACCATAGCAGCAAGGAGCGGATGGAATGATGAAGCGCTGAGGGTCTGCTTTCAGGGAGGGTTATCTGAGCCCCTTCAAGATGAGTTAGCCACCCGAGAACCAGCTGGAGATCTCGAGTCCCTCATAGCCTTGGCCATCCGCCTGGACAATCGTCTAAGAGAGCGGAGAACGGCTCGCCGCCAGGTGTCTCAGTCCCAAGTTCCTCGGAGCAGCTCTGTTTCTCCTGTTTGGACTCCGTCATTCAGAGCTTCCCCGGCTCCTGAACTGCTCCAGGATTCCCCGGAGAGCATGCAGTTAGGCCGTTCCAGGCTTTCTCCCAATGAAAGGGAACGTCGCATTAGGGAGCGTCGGTGCCTCTACTGCGGGGTTGCCGGCCACTTCCGATCCACTTGCCCCGAGCTTTCGGGAAACGCCAGTCCCCGCCCAGCTACAGGAGGGCTGTGATGGGGAGAATTAGAGCTCCTCCTACTAACGCTGTCCTGGCTATTCCAGCCACTCTGTCCTGGGAGGGCCACCAGCATCGGGTCCAGGCTATGATCGATTCCGGTGCCGCAGGTGATTTCCTGGATGTAACCTTGGCTAAGGAACTTAAGATCCCTACCCAACTACTTCCTCATCCCCAGGCAGTTACAGCCTTAGATGGCAGACCTCTGGAACCAGGAAAGGTTACAGAGGCGACTCAGTCCCCTGCGACTTACCATCTCTCAACACCAGCAGGAGGAAACCTTCTATCTCATTGACTCTCCCGAGTATCCTATTATCCTGGGTCACCCTTGGCTATGCAGACATAATCCCCAGATCGACTGGCCTACTGGCACCATTCTAAGCTGGGGTCCCACTTGCCAACTCACCTGCATGCTTCAGAGTCCCTCAGCCCCTAGTACCCAGTTTCAAGAGTCTGTTGACGTCTCCCTAGTCCCCAGTGTTTACCATCGGTTCAAGGCTGTGTTCAGCAAGGCCCGGGCTACTTCCTTACCGCCTCATCGCACGTATGACTGTGCCATTGATCTACTCCCTGGGTGCTGCCCTCCTAGAGGTCGGATCTTTTCCTTGTCCTCCCCGAGCACGCAGCTATGGACACCTACATTAAGGAGTCCTTGGCAGCCGGCCTCATCCATGCCTCTACTTCCCCGGCTGGGGCGGGCTTCTTTTGTTGAAAAGAAGGACGGGGGTCTTAGGCCTTGTATTGATTACCGGGGACTCAACAAGATCACGGTTCGGAATCGATATCCTCTTCCTCTCATGGCCACTGCTTTTGAGCTGCTTCAAGGGGCTTCCATTTTTTCTAAACTGGATCTCCGCAATGCTTACCATCTCGTGCGGATCCGGCAAGGTGACGAATGGAAGACGGCGTTCAACACGCCCACGGGGCACTATGAATATCGGGTGATGCCGTTCGGGCTCACCAATGCCCCCGCAGTATTCCAAGCCCGGATTAATGATGTTCTCCGGGATATGCTTAATCTGTTCGTCTTCGTGTACCTGGACGATATCCTCATCTTCTCGAGGTCACTGAAGGAGCATGAGGGGCATGTTAGCCGGGTTCTCCAGAGGCTCCTTGACAATCACCTCTATGTTAAACCTGAGAAGTGTGAATTTCATGTTTCTCAGACTCAGTTTCTCGGGTTTATTGTCACTCCCGGGCACCTATAGATGGATCCCAAGAAGGTCGAAGCGGTCCGCAGCTGGCCCACACCTGCCACGGTCAAGGAGGTTCAACGGTTCATTGGCTTTTCTAACTTCTATCGGAAGTTCATCAAGAATTTCAGCTCAGTGGTAGCCCCCTTGACGACGCTTACCAAGGGAGGAGGGACCAAGGTTCACTGGGGTCCGGAAGCAGCAGGGGCCTTCGAGGATCTCAAGCGCCGCTTCACGTCTGCTCCGATTCTGGTGACTCCTGACCCAGAAAGACCTTTCGTGGTGGAGGTGGACGCCTCAGAGGTGGGGGTGGGAGCCGTCCTGTCACAGAGGGGTGAGGATGGGAGATTACACCCTTGTGCCTTCATGTCTCGCCGCCTGTCTGAGGCCGAGCGCAACTACCACGTGGGGGATCTAGAGTTGCTTGCAGTAAAACTGGCCTTGGAAGAGTGGCGCCATTGGCTTGAGGGGCTCAGCACCCGTTCCAGGTTCTCACAGACCACAAGAACCTGGAATATCTCCAACAGGCTAAGCGGATGAACCCTCGGCAAGCACGATGGTCCCTTTTCTTTAATCGATTCCAGTTCCTCCTGTCTTACCGACCTGGCACCAAGAACGTCAAGCCGGATGCCCTGTCTCGAGCCTATTCTCCCGAGGTACAAGAGAAGCCCTTGGCATCGATTATTCCGAGGTCTAGGATCGTCGCACCTCTTCAGTGGGAACTAGAAAGAGGGGTACGAGAAGCCCTTGTCCATGAGCCCGATCCAGGCGGTGGTCCTGCCGGTCGCCTGTACGTTCCTCTCTCTGTTCGGGCCGCGTCTTGCAGTGGGGTCATGAGTCGCCCCTTGACATGCCATCCAGGCAGTGCTCGCACACTGGAATTCCTCCGACGGCGGTTTTGGTGGCCGTCCATCAAGAAGGACGTGCAGGTCTATGTTGAGGCCTGCCCGGTGTGCAACCAGGGAAAGTCGACGCGCCAGCGACCCCAGGGACTGCTCCATCCCTTACCTATTCCTCGAAGGCCATGGTCACACCTTTCTCTGGACTTTGTTACGGGACTTCCTCCATCCCAGGGCAACACCGTCATCCTAGTGATCGTTGACCGGTTCTCTAAGGCTGCCCGGTTTATTCCCCTGCCCAAGCTGCCCTCGGCTAAGGAGACTGCTGAGCTCCTCATGAACCATGTCTTCCGGATATTTGGCATTCCCCTGGACGTGGTCTCTGACCGAGGTCCCCAATTTCGTCCCGGTTTTGGGGGGCCTTCTGCAGGCTTATTGGGGCCACAGCCAGCCTATCGTCAGGGTTCCATCCAGAGTCTAATGGCCAAACGGAACGGATTAATCAGGATCTGGAGACCACCCTGCGGTGTATGGCGGCCAGTAATCCCACGTCTTGGGCCACCTATATCATTTGGGCTGAATATGCCCACAACACCCTCCAGTCTTCAGCCACCGGATTGTCCCCCCTTCGAATGCCAGTTCGGTTACAACCCTCCATTATTTCCAGAGGAAGAGGCGCAAGTTGGTGTTCCCTCGGCCCAGCGCTTTGTCCAACGCTGTAGGCGGACCTGGAAGAAGGCCAGGTGTATCCTCCTTCGGACCTCCCAGAGATACCAAAGTCAGGCTAATCGACACCGCCGGACGGCCCCCTAGTTTCCGAGCTGGTCAGAGAGTTTGGTTGGCCACTAAGAACCTGCCCCTCCGGGTCGAATCCAAGAAGCTTTCCCAGAGATACATCGGCCCTTTCCGCATTGCTAGAAAGGTTAACCCTGTTTCGTATCGTTTGGTTCTGCCTCGCTCCCTTAGAGTTAACCCCACTTTCCATGTTTCACTCCTTAAACCTGTCTTGTCTTCTCCTTTTGCCCCCCACGCAGACCCCCGCCACCTCCCAGGATCATTGACGGCCAGCCAGCCTACACAGTCCGCCGGATACTGGACTCCCGGAGGGTCCAGAACTCTCTGCAGTATCTGGTGGACTGGGAGGGCTACGGGCCAGAGGAGCGCTCCTGGGTTCCAGCCAGGGACATCCTGGACCCAGGTTTGATCCGAGATTTTCGCACCCTGGGGCCGGGTGTTCTGGAAGGAACGTCAGGAGTCGTTCCTAGAGGAGGGGGTCCTGTCAGCTTCCTGCCTCCCTGTTTGTCTCCGGGCCTCTAGAGGTCATCTGTGTTCCCCCTCTGCCTTAGTTCTTCCTCGTGTGTCCTAATTAGCTTGATCCAGGTCACCTGTGCCTTGTTTCCCCTTGTGTATTTTAGCTGTGTGTTTTCCCCTTGTTTCTCACTTGGTTATTGAGTCCTGGCTATGTGTCTCCTGCTTTGTTCCACCGTGTCTTTCCAAGTAAGGTTTTCTAAGTTATCTTTAGTTTGTTTTTCTCCCCTCGTGGAGTTATTTTGTTTTGCCTCCTGTTTTGTTAACATACCTCTTTCTGAGAAGAACTTTTGTTGGACTATTTGTGAATGGCGAAGAACCTTTGTTTTTGCATTAAATCTACTGGCCTGGAGTATTGCCTTGGGTGTTTCATTTGGGTCCTACTACACCTCCTCTGTGGCTAAGGGGTATTACCCCCAGCTCTCCACATCTGAGACCGGAGTTCTAGCACGGCATTGTGACACAATGTTTCCCACAGTTGTGTCAAGTTGGCTGAATGTTCTTTGGGTGGTAAACCATTCTTGTTACACACGGGAAACTGTTGAGCATGAAAAACCCAGCAGCATTGCAGTTCTTGACACATTCAAAATGGTGCACCTGGCACGTACTACCATACCCCGTTCAAAGGCACTTCAATCTTTTGCCATGCCCATTCACCCTCTGAATGGCACACATACACAATCCATGTCTCAAGGCTTAAAAATCCTTCTTTAATCTGTCTCCTTCCCTTCATCTACACTGATTGAAGTGGATTATTTATTTATTTAAAAAAAATTGGGGGGGTCATTTAGCAGACACTCTTATCCAGAGTGACTTACAGGAGCAATTAGGGTTAAGTGCCTTGCTCAAGGGCACATCGACAGATTTTTCACCTAGTTGGCTCGGGGATTAGAACCAGTGACCTTTCGGTTACTGGCACAACGCTCTTAACCACTAAGCTACCTGCCGCCCCAGATTTAACAGGTGACATCAAAGGGATCATAGCTTTCACCTGGATTCACCTGGTCAGTCTATGTCATGGAAAAACCAGGTGAGCTTTGAAAGTTTCTTCAAGTGCAGTCGCAAAAACCATCACGCGCTATGATGAAACTGGCTCTCATGAGGACCACCATGTCACGATCGTCAGGGAGAGACCAATGCGCAGCGTGATGAATGAACATGTTTACTTTATTAAATTAAAGCACGAACAAAACAACAAACGACTCGTAACGTCCACGGTGACAATGACCGAACACGGAACAAAAACCCACAAACACAAAGTGAAAAACAGACAGTTTAAATATGGCTCCCAATCAGAGACAACCAGCCAACAGCTGACACTCGTTGCCTCTGATTGGGAGTCACTCAGGCAAACATAGAAAATGAAGAACTAGAACCCCCAACATAGAAAATAACCACATAGAATGAACACACCCTGGCTCAACAAATAGAGTCCCAGAGCCAGGGTGTGACACACCACAGGATTGGAAGACCCAGAGTTACCTCTGCTGCAGAGGATAAGTTCATTAGAGTTACCAGCCTCAGAAATTGCAGCCCAAATAAATGCTTCACAGAGTTCAAGTAACATCTCAACATCAACTGTTCAGAGGAGACTGTGTAAATCAGGCCTTCATGGTCGAATTGCTGCAAAGAAACCACTACTAAAGGACACCAATAATAAGAAGAGACTTGCTTGGGCCAAGAAACACGAGCAATGGACATTAGACCGGTGGAAACTTGTCTTTTGGTCTGTAGTCCAAATTGGAAATTTTGGGTTCCAACCGCCGTGGCTTTGTGAGACGCGGTGTGGGTGAACGGATGATCTCCGCATGTGTATTTCCCACCGTAAAGCAGGTGTTATGGTGTGGGGGTGCTTTGCTGGTGACACTGTCTGTGATTTATTTAGAATTTAAGGCACACTTAACCAGCATGGCTATCACAGCATTCTGCAGTGATACGCTATCCCATCTGGTTTGGGCTTAGTGGGACTATCATTTGTTTTTCAACAGGACAATGACCCAAGGCTGTGTAAGGGCTATTTGACCAAGAAGGAGAGTGATGGAGTGCTGCATCAGATGACCTGGCCTCCACAATCCCCCGACCTCAACCAAATTGAGATGGTTTGGAATTAGTTGGACCGCAGAGTGAAGGAAAAGCAGCCAACAAGTGCTCAGCATATGTGGGAACTCCTTCAAGACTGTTGGAAAAGCATTCCAGGTGAAGCTGGTTGAGAGAATGCCAAGAGTGTGCAAAGTTGTCATCAAGGCAAAGGGTAGCTATTTGAAGAATCTCAAATATAAAATATAGACTGCTCAAAAAAATAAAGGGAACACTTAAACAACACAATGTAACTCCAAGTCAATCACACTTCTGTGAAATCAAACTGTTCACTTAGGAAGCAACACTGATTGACAATACATTTCACATGCTGTTGTGCAAATGGAATAGACAACAGGTGGAAATTATAGGCAATTAGCAAGACACCCCCAAAAAAGGACTGGTTTTGCAGGTAGTGACCACAGACCACTTCTCAGTTCCTATGCTTCCTGGCTGATGTTTTGGTCACTTTTGAATGCTGGCGGTGCTTTCACTCTAGTGGTAGCATGAGACGGAGTCTACAACCCACACAAGTGGCTCAGGTAGTGCAGCTCATCCAGGATGGCACATCAATGCGAGCTGTGGCAAGAAGGTTTGCTGTGTCTGTCAGCGTAGTGTCCAGAACATGGAGGCGCTACCAGGAGACAGGCCAGTACATCAGGAGACGTGGAGGAGGCCGTAGGAGGGCAACAACCCAGCAGGAGGAGCAGGAGGAGCACTGCCAGAGCCCTGTAAAATGACCTCCAGTAGGCCACAAATGTGCATATGTCTGCTCAAACGGTCAGAAACAGACTCCATGAGGGTGGTATGAGGGCCCGACGTCCACAGGTGGGGGTTGCGCTTACAGCCCAACACCGTGCAGGATGTTTGGCATTTGCCAGAGAACACCAAGATTGGCGAATTCGCCACTGGCGCCCTGTGCTCTTCACAGATGAAAGCAGGTTCACACTGAGCACATGTGACAGATGTGACAGAGTCTGGAGACGCCGTTGAGAACGTTCTGCTGGCTGCAACATCCTCCAGCATGACCGGTTTGGCGGTGGGTCAGTCATGGTGTGGGGTGGCATTTCTTTGGGGGGCCACACAGCCCTCCATGTGCTCGCCAGAGGTAGCCTGACTGCCATTAGGTACCGAGATGAGATCCTCAGACCCCTTGTGAGACCATATGCTGGTGCGGTTGGCTCTGGGTTCCTCCTAATGCAAGACAATGCTAGACCTCATGTGGCTGGAGTGTGTCAGCAGTTCCTGCAAGAGGAAGGCATTGATGCTATGGACTGGCCCGCCCGTTCCCCAGATCTGAATCCAATTGAGCACATCTGGGACATCATGTCTCGCTCCATCCACCAACGCCACGTTGCACCACAGACTGTCCAAGAGTTGGCGGATGCTTTAGTCCAGGTCTGGGAGGAGATTCCTCAGGAGACCATCTGCCACCTCATCAGGAGCATGCCCAGGTGTTGTAGGGAGGTCATACAGGTTGTTTTAAGGACATTACATCAAAGTTGGATCAGCCTGTAGTGTGGTTTTCTACTTTAATTTTGAGGGTGACTCCAAATCCAGACCTCCATGGGTTGATACATTTGATTTCCATTGATCATTTTTGTGTGATTTTGTTGTCAGCACATTCAACTATGTAAAGAAAAAAGTATTTAATAAGATTATTTCATTCAATCAGATCTAGGATGTGTTATTTTTGTGTTCCCTTTATTTATTTGAGCAGTGTATTTTGATTTGTTTAACACTTTTTTGGTTACTACATGATTCCATATGTGTTATTTCATAGTTTTGATGTTTTCACTATTATTCTACAACGTAAAAAATAGTAAAAATAAAGAAAAATCCTTGAATGAGTAGGTGTGTCCAAACTTTTGACTGGTAGTGTATATATATATATATATATATATATATACACACAGTATATATATATATTTTTTTTTCTTTTTTTATATATGTATTTTTTTTTTTTTACATCAGCAAATCAGCTCCAAGTGACTTACATTTTGGAAATATCTTACAAAGTACTCCCATGCATAATATAGATATACAGTCGTGGTCAAAAGTTTTGAGAATGACACAAATACTAATTTTCACAAAGTCTGCTGCCTCAGTTTTGATGATGGCAATTTGCATATACTCCAGAATGTCATGAAGAGTGATCAGATGAATTGCAATTAATTGCAAAGTCCCTCTTTGTCATTAAAATAACTTAATCCCAAAAAAACATTTCCACTGCGTTTCAGCCCTGCCACAAAAGGACCAGCTGCTATCATGTCAGTGATTTCTCGTTAACACAGGTGAGAGTGTTGACGAGGACAAGACTGGAGATCACTCTGTCATGCTGATTGAGTTAGAATAACAGACATGGTTACCTGCAAGGAAACACGTGTCGTCATCATTGCTTTGCACAAAAAGGGCTTCACTGGCAAGGATATTGCTGCTAGTAAGATTGCACCTAAATCAACCATTTATCTGATCATCAAGAACTTCAAGGAAAGAGGTTCAATTGTTGTGAAGAAGGAGTCAGGGCGCCCAAGAAAGTCCAGCAAGCGCAAGGACCGTCTCCTAAAGTTGATTCAGTTGCGTGCTCGGGGCACCACCAGTGCAGAGCTTGCTCAGGAATGGCAGCAGGCAGGTGTGAGTGCATCTGCACGCACAGTGAAGCGAATACTTTTGGAGGATGGCCTGGTGTCAAGAAGGGCAGCAAAGAAGCCACTTCTCTCCAGGAAAAACATCAGGGACAGACTTATATTCTGCAAAAGGTACAGGGATTGGACTGCTGAGGACTGGGGTAAAGTTATTTTCTCTGATGAATCCCCTTTCTGATTGTTTGGGGCATCCGGAAAACACCTTGTCCGGAGAAGGCAAAGTGAGTGCTACCATCAGTCCTGTGTCATGCCAACAGTAAAGCATCCTGAGACCATTCATGTGTGGAGTTGCTTCTCAGCCAAGGGAGTGGGCTCACTCACAATTTTGCCTAAGAACACAGCCATGAATAAAGAATGGTACCAACACATTCTCAGAGAGCAACTTCTCCCAACCATCCAAGAACAGTTTGCTAACGACCAATGCCTTTTCCAGCATGATGGAGCACCTTGCCATAAGGCAAAAGTGATAACTAAGAGGCTCGGGAACAAAACATCGACATTTTGGGTCCATGGCCAGGAAACTCCCCAGACCTTAATTTACGTATACATTTACGTCATTTAGCAGACGCTCTTATCCAGAGCGACTTACAAATTTGTGCATTCACCTTATGATAGCCAGTGTGACAACCACTTTACCATTTATTTTTATTTTTTATTATTAATCCCATTAATTTTATTATTAATCCCATTGAGAACTTGTGGTTGATCCTCAAGAGGCGGGTGGACAAACAAAACCCCACAAATTCTGACAAACTCCAAGCATTGATTATACAAGAATGGGCTGCAATCAGTCAGGATGTGGCCCAGAAGTTAATTGACAGCATGCCAGGGCGGATTGCAGAGGTCTTGAAAAAGAAGGGTCAACACTGCAAATATTGACTCTTTGCATAAACTTAATGTAATTGTCAATAAAAGCCTTTGACACTTATGGAATGCTAGTAATTATACTTCAGTATACCATAGTAACATCTGACAGAAATATCTCATAACACTGAAGCAGCGAACTCTGTGAAGACCAATACTTGTGTCATTCTCAAAACTTTTGACCACGACTGTATATGTGATCATATACAAATTTAAGTAAGGTTTGAAATGATTATGCTTTAGTCAATTTATTATAGCTGTGTAATGATGTAATTTCATAGTGTTGTGTGACCCAGGGGAGAGTTGGTAGATAAGTGGCTTGGTGCCACAGAGTCTGCATTCTTTATGTTAAAGGAGATTACTGATGTTGATCTTAGAAATGATTGATGGACAGGATATATGACTTGGGGGTAAAGAGTAATAACATCAAAGAAAGGGAGTGCCCATGGAGGTTTACCAGATGTTAGTGAAGAGACTTGTAACAGAGTGTATATATAGAGAGAGTGGATCTTAGTTCTGGAGTTGGAAGATGGCAGAGGCAGGGCTATGTCTTTATTCTGTTATAACTAACCATGGTACCATATTAAATATATTATATGAACTCCCCATAAAAAGTGTCTAAGTACATCCTTACATTCGTAATCACTTGATAACCTAGAAACTCATCATAACAAGCTGCTGGGGTTTATTGCTGTCAATTTGCAATCTACAAATTATTTGTAATTATGTTCCGGCCCCCTGACCACCCGCTCAAGAAAAAATCGGCCTGCGGCTGAATCTAGTTGATGATCCCTGGTCTAGAAGACATTATCAAGTCAGTGCCACCAATCTCTACACAGGTGTCAGTCTGTCGATGCATAGTCTCTAAGCACCTTTTCCGTTCACCGAGCAGAAGCTGAACAAGGATTAGAAAAATAACTTTCAACAGAATCTAGCATCTACCTTACACTCCCTTTATTTTTACTCTTGAGGTTATTGAGTTAGTGAATGTAAAAACTTTTTAGGTCAATAAACAAAGTTTAGGTGATGGGACTGTCACTGACCATGATGGATGAAAGTACCATGACCAAAAAGTTGATTTGTAAACCCAGCAAACAAAAGTGCCAGAGAGTGGGAGTGTCCCTTGCCAATTACTGTCAATCAGATCACACTAGACCGGAGATAGTATCATGGTTCTGTCTCGTGATGCACAAATACAATCCAGGGTTGAATAGCTACAATAAGGAGGCTGTTCCCAGACACAAGCCTATCAGTGACCATCAGGGGAGATGTGCTGAGGTGTGTGATAGGGGATATAAGGTTGCCAGCCTCTATAGTCCAGGAGGCAGGAGACCCTGTCTGCTCCTATTGTGCTGCTGGAGGTGTTATTGGTTGGGGTGGTCATAGGATTACTGTGATTAGGAATAAAGGGTTGGCCTCTGTTTCTGTTTCCTCATTCCAGGTTTAGAGGTTTGTCTCATCATCTGATCTCGCCTCTGTCTGACTCCCATTCATCAGTGGAAAGGGCGATGGTGCTAATAGTCTCTCTGGCTGTCACGCCCCTCTTCTCTCGCCCTCTATCTTTTTCTTTCCTGTTCACCTCTATCCTATAAGCATTTCTCTCTGCCTGGTTTGCTGGTGAAACTGAGGATTATTTTAAAAGGTTTAGACTTTGGTAGACTATATTTCCATCAACGGCTCTGTGTATCCTTCTTCCTCTGGGTTCTAAAACAAGGTGCTTACTGAAGTGTACCAGGGGACTATCCTGAGGATCAACAACACTGTATTGATTAATTCATCGGTACAGGAAATAAACTGACACTACAAGAGATATTATGCAGTATGTAAATGATATTCTCTCTCTCTCTCTCTCTCTCTCTCTCTCTCTCTCTCTCTCTCTCTCTCTCTCTCTCTCTCTCTCTCTCTCTCTCTCTCTCTCTCTCTCTCTCTCTCTCTCTCTCTCTCTCTCTCTCTCTCTCTCTCTCTCTCTCTCTCTCTCTCTCTCTCTCTCTCTCTCTCTCTCTCTCTCTCTCTCTCTCTCTCTCTCTCTCTCTCTCTCTCTCGCTCTCTCTCGCTCTCTCTCTCACGCTCTCTCTCGCTCTCTCTCGCTCTCTCTCTCTCGCTCTCTCCTCCCCCCCAACTGTGCAGCAGTAATTGTGAGACACTTATTCATATTCCTCTCACAGATTGTAACTGTTGATTATATTAAGTTACGTTTCTAAACCATGGAGGTAAGTATCATTGGGAACAGATTGCAAGGTTCTTTGGGTTTGTCTTTTCTACAATCCACAAAGGAAAATAATACATTTTGTCTTCCCAAAAATAAATTGGGAATAATCCTTTGTTCACACCAATAAACACAGAAAGCAACTCGAAGGTTATCACAGAAAAGTTTGTTTGAAACCCCCCAGAGGTAATGAATATTACATATTACTCTACAAAACAGAACTCTACAAAGTTGTTTTCTTCTGTACCCCAAGAAGAGAATTCCTGCTCAACAGAAAAACCAGTTAAATGTAATAAGCCCAGTACTTGACTTGGACAGGAGCTCAGCGGAGCTGAGTACCGGCATCATAAATGATCTTCAGCTCGTTCCTCTTATAGAATATTAGCTCAAAAGTATTGTGAAGCTCCTGCACCTAAATGTAAGCAGTACCGGCACACAAAATCAATACAGGCACCTGTTTTAGTTCTAGTAAAAAGCAAACTCTGCTCCATCCTTCATTGAGGCAGATGGCTTGTTCATAACAAAACCCTTTGATATTGCCAACCACTTTAATAACTTTTTTTGTTGACAAGATTAGCAAATTTAGGTATGACATGCAAACAACAAATGTTGAGCCTTCATATTCATGCATAATGGATCAAATAATGAAAGACAAGCACTGTAGTTTTGAGTTCCACAAAGTGGGTGTGGAAGAGGTGAAAAAAGTGTTGCTATCTATAAATAAGGACAAACCACCTGGTACCGACAACCTGGATGGTAAATTGCTGAGGTTGGTAGCGGAATACATTGTGATTCCTGTTTACCACATCTTCAATTTAAGCAAAGAAGACGGTGTGTGCCCTCAGACATGGAGGGAGGCAAAGGTCATTCCGCTACCCAAGAATAGCAGAGCACCCTTTAATGGTTCAAAGTTGAGGAGAGATTGACTGCATCACTATTGGTCTTTGTGCGAGGCATTGATGTGTTGAAGGTGCCGAACCGTCTGTTCAAGCAGTTGGCACACAGTTCGGACACTCATTGGTACAACACAAGACATGCAACCAGAGGTCTCTTCACAGTCCTCAGGTCCAGAACAGAGGCTGGAAAACGCACAGTATTAAATAGAGCCATGACTACATGTAACTCTCTGCCACCCCAGGTAACTCAAGCTAGCAATAAAACCTGTTTAACAGCCATTTTATATATCGTATATTGTAATTTGCACTGTACTATGTACTAGACCTATTGTGTGTATGTACTGATACAGTGGGGGAAAAAAGTATTTAGTCAGCCACCAATTGTGCAAGTTCTCCCACTTAAAAAGATGAGAGAGGCCTGTAATTTTCATCATAGGTACACGTCAACTATGACAGACAAAATGAGAAAAAAAAATCCAGAAAATCACATTGTAGGATTTTTAATGAATTTATTTGCAAATTATGGTGGAAAATAAGTATTTGGTCAATAACAAAAGTTTCTCAATACTTTGTTATATACCCTTTGTTGGCAATGACACAGGTCAAACGTTTTCTGTAAGTCTTCACAAGGTTTTCACACACTGTTGCTGGTATTTTGGCCCATTCCTCCATGCAGATCTCCTCTAGAGCAGTGATGTTTTGGGGATGTCGCTGGGCAACACAGACTTTCAACTCCCTCCAAAGATTTTCTATGGGTTGTGATCTGGAGACTGGCTAGGCCACTCCAGGACCTTGAAATGCTTCTTACGAAGCCACTCCTTTGTTGCCCGGGCGGTGTGTTTGGGATCATTGCCATGCTGAAAGACCCAGCCACGTTTCATCTTCAATGCCCTTGCTGATGGAAGGAGGTTTTCACTCAAAATCTCACGATACATGGCCCCATTCATTCTTTCCGTAACACGGATCAATCGTCCTGGTCCCTTTGCAGAAAAACAGCCCCAAAGCATGATGTTTCCACCCCCATGCTTCACAGTAGGTATGGTGTTCTTTGGATGCAACTCAGCATTCTTTGTCCTCCAAACACGACGAGTTGAGTTTTTACCAAAAAGTTATATTTTGGTTTCATCTGACCAAATGACATTCTCCCAATCCTCTTCTGGATCATCCAAATGCACTCTAGCAAACTTCAGACGGACCTGGACATGTACTGGCTTAAGCAGGGGGACACGTCTGGCACTGCAGGATTTGAGTCCCAGGCGGCGTAGTGTGTTACTGATGGTAGGCTTTGTTACTTTGGTCCCAGCTCTCTGCAGGTCATTCACTAGGTCCCCCCGTGTGGTTCTGGGATTTTTGCTCACTGTTCTTGTGATCATTTTGACCCCACGGGGTGAGATCTTGCGTGGAGCCCCAGATCGAAGGAGATTATCAGTGGTCTTGTATGTCTTCCATTTCCTAATAATTGCTCCCACAGTTGATTTCTTCAAACCAAGCTACTTACCTATTGCAGATTCAGTCTTCCCAGCCTGGTGCAGGTCTACAATTTTGTTTCTGGTGTCCTTTGACAGCTCTTTGGTCTTGGCCATAGTGGAGTTTGGAGTGTGACTGTTTGAGGTTGTGGACAGGTGTCTTTTATACTGATAACAAGTTCAAACAGGTGCCATTAATACAGGTAACGAGTGAAGGACAGAGGAGCCTCTTAAAGAAGAAGTTACAGGTCTGTGAGAGCCAGAAATCTTGCTTGTTTGTAGGTGACCAAACACTTATTTTCCACCATAATTTGCAAATAAATTCATAAAAAATCCTACAATGTAATTTTCTGGATTTTATTTCCTCAATTTGTCTGTCATAGTTGACGTGTACGTATGATGAAAATTACAGGCCTCTCTCATCTTTTTAAGTGGGAGAACTTGCACAATTGGTGGCTGACTAAATACTTTTTTTCCCCACTGTATGTAGGCTATGTGTGATGTTTTAAATGTATGTATTTCAGTCCTTGACTAATAGTGTTGTGTACTACGTATTATGTCATGTTTCATGTGGACCCCAGGAAGAGTAGCTGATGCTTTTGCAGCGGCGAATATGGATCCTAATAAATACCAAAATACCAAGTCAAGCACTGAATAAGCTTAAATTGGTTATGCATATTCATTACAAAAAGATTGTATTAGAACTTTAAGACATTGTATTTATCATCTGTATTAACAAACAGCAACTTCCACAGGAAACAGTCTTTGCCAAAACATGTTATAGGATGTGATATGGGCAATCCAATAAAAAAGCTTCTAAATAGCCAAATGGGAACTAACCCACCTTCCATATATTGTGTCTATAGAAAGTCTACACTCCCTTGAACTTTTTTCACATTTTGTTGCATTACAATGTGGGATTGAAATATATTTAATTGTAATGTTTGGTCATTGATCTAAACAAAATACTCCATAATGTCAAAGTGAAAAGAAAAATCGACAAATTTTTACAAATTAATACAAATGTAATAACTAAAATATAGTCGTTGCTTAAGTATTCACCCCCTTTGTTTAGGAAAGCCTAGTTCAAAAGTAAAATTTGGCTTAACAAATAACAAAATATGTTATATGGACTCACTCTGTGTGAAATATGGCTGCATCATGGTATGGGTATGCTTGACATCAGCAAAGACTGGGGAGTTTTTCAGGATGAAAAGAAATTGGATGGAGCTAACCACAGGCAAAATCCTAGAGGAAAACCTGCTTCAGTCTGCTTTACACCAGACACTGGGAGAGGAATTCACCTTTCAGCAGGACAATAACCTAAAACACAAGGCCAAATCTACACTGGAGTTGCTTACCAATAAGACAATGAATGTTCCTGAGTAAACAAGTTCCAGTTTTGACTTAAATCCGCTTGAACATCTATGGCAAGACATGAAAATTGCTGTCTAGCCATGATCCCCAACACCTTGACAGCTTGAAGAAAATAACAATGGGCAAATATTGCACAATACAGGTATGCAAAGCTCTTATGAGACTTGCCCAAGAAGACTCACAGCTGTTATCACTGCCAAAGGTGTTTATAACATGTATCGACTCAGGGTGGTGAAAATGTATCTAATCAAGGTATATTACTGTTTTATTTTTCATTAATCTTAATAATAAATAAAACATATTTTACTTTGACATTACAGAGTATTTTGTGTAGACTGTTGACAAAAAATTACAATTAAATCAATTTTAATCCCACTTTGTAACACAATCAAATGTGAAGAAATCCAAGGGGTGTGTAGACTTTCCATAGGCACTGTACATTTCAATATTTGCTCTGGAAGGTATCCGTATAAGTGGAAAGAAGTTCAAAAGACATCAAGCCTTACAAGTCCACCCAAACAGAAAAATGCATTTAGAAATCCAATAGAAAAATATCTAAGGTACGGTCGTGAAATGTTATTCCTTGATGGAACTTCAGTGCAAGCTAGTAACCTGATTTCACGAGGCAGGAAAGTAGGTTTCTAAAACCTGCAGTACATCCAATCCCATTTGATCCTGTCAAAAGTACATTGTAAAGTAGGAATCATATTCCACGCTGTTTTGCTGCTGTGTGCACACTGCCAAATGGATAGATTATTCTCTAGAAGAAACAGCCGTCTTGGTCTATCACCGTAATAGTGTACGTATAAATATACTGAGAAATATCTCCTGCTGTTTTGTTTTTGTGCCATTGTCAAGTGGCTCCTGTATCAATCAATAGGAAAGTGCAGCGCTATGATTTGTGTGACTATTTCTCCTACAGCCATACAGGGACATACAGCAGACATGTGTTAGAGCCATACAGGGACATACAGCAGACATGTGTTGGATGATAATGATGACCCACTCATTACATTTCGATTGTTTTACATCTTCATTAAATGATAATCTCTTGCAAGAGTTAGACATTGACCACAATCATTAACCATGAACAAATGTGGATGCTCCATATTTGAGATATTATTCATGCTCAGTAGAGCATAACCTATGAGGTCCTGACTCCTGTGTTTTAACGATTCTACGTCTGATGTGGAGGGTAAAGAGTAAGACGCTCACTCATTGGATGCTCTCCTGCAGTCCATACTGTGGCAGTGGATCTATCAGTAGTGGATGAAGAGGAGAGTTCTCTCACAAGCTGTTACCAAGCTGTCTTCATTCAAAAGCTGTCCTCTAAATGGCTGGCCTCAAAGGCACTTAAATATTTTGTCTTGCCCATTCACCCTCTGAATGGCACACATACACAATCCATGTCTCAATTGTCTCAAGGCTTAAAAATCTTGTCTCCTACTCTCCATCTACACTAGGGATGGGCCATTTGATGGGAGTGGGGGCCATAAAAAAATGGAACTCATTACTAGGGGCTGCAGTGGCTCGTGGGAAAATGTGAGTATCATGTAATAGCCTAAACCTATCAATGTTACATTGAGCTGGGTGAATGGAATATAAATGACAGTCATACAATATGCTGTAATAGAAAAAAGGCCATGCTCATTAAAAAAAAAACACCCTCCCCAATCTTAAACAGCACCGACCGCCACTGCTGGTCAGTTTATGTAATGGAAAGAGCAGGTGTTCAGAATGTTTTGTACACTTAGTGTATGTAGTGCCTGGCCAGCCTGAGAGTATGTGAATGTGTCCTCCACACGGCTGCTGTATATGTCCCTGTAATGAAGTGACTGTGGGCTGGAGGTCATCTGTATCTGCCTGGGAGTGCAGTTGTACATCATCATAGACTTAAAGTACAATGCTCCATCACGGCCCTGTCGCTCAATACTGCACTCTGCAACGACTAGAGGAGACAGACACGCAGGCACACACACAAACTGAGGCTGCTCACAAAGCAGTGACAGGTAGTCGTGACACTGGAACCATCAATTCTGCCCTAAGTGACGTTCAATTATGTTTACTCACTCCTTCACATAAACACACAGGCACCTACACACATAAGAACACAGATAGTTAATGGAGAGAAGAGGAGGTCAGTTTGTATCCTTGGTTCTAAGCCACAGACACTGTGTTATGGCACAGGACTGCCTGTCAGAGAGGATAAGATTTCGTCGGAAAATGAAGAGCATATGATATTATTCTCATCTAAAACACGGATTGAGAAGTTTCGTAGACAGATCATTGCCACTTATGTCTTGTTCATTTCTCACACTGTCTGAGGCAGATTTAATGTAAGACTCTCCCTCAAAACGCTCAGCTGTTGCTGCTCTGGATATAACATTTAATCAAGACACAAGCAGGAGGAGATTGCTGCTCCTCAGAAAAAAAAAGAAGAAAAAAATTCTGTCTGCTTCCTATTTCCTATTTAGGCTTCCTATTGACTATTTAGTACACTACTTTTGACCAGGGCCCATGGGGCTCTGGTCAAAAGTAGTGAATTATATTGGGAATAGTGTGCCATTTCGGACACTCTAAGAGACATTAGGTTTGATTTAGGCTGTTGAGCCATGTAATATTTACAGTGGGGAAAAAAAGTATTTAGTCAGCCACCAATTGTGCAAGTTCTCCCACTTAAAAAGATGAGAGAGGCCTGTAATTTTCATCATAGGTACACGTCAACTATGATAGACAAATTGAGAAAAAAAAATCCACAAAATCACATTGTAGGATTTGTAATGAATTTATTTGCAAATTATGGTGGAAAATAAGTATTTGGTCACCTACAAACAAGCAAGATTTCTGGCTCTCACAGACCTGTAACTTTTTCTTTAAGAGGCTCCTCTGTCCTCCACTCGTTACCTGTATTAATGGCACCTGTTTGAACCTGTTATCAGTATAAAAGACACCTGTCCACAACCTCAAACAGTCACACTCCAAACTCCACTATGGCCAAGACCAAAGAGCTGTCAAAGGACACCAGAAACAAAATTGTAGACCTGCACCAGGCTGGGAAGACTGAATCTGGAATAGGTTGGTTTGAAGAAATCAACTGTGGGAGCAATTATTAGGAAATGGAAGACATACAAGACCACTGATAATCTCCCTCGATCTGGGGCTCCATGCAAGATCTCACCCCGTGGGGACAAAATGATCACAAGAACGGTGAGCAAAAATCCCAGAACCACACGGGGGGGACCTAGTGAATGACCTGCAGAGAGCTGGGACCAAAGTAACAAAGCCTACCATCAGTAACACACTACGCCGCCAGGGACTCAAATCCTGCAGTGCCAGACGTGTTCCCCTGCTTAAGCCAGTACATGTCCAGGCCCGTCTGAAGTTTGCTAGAGTGCATTTGGATGATCCAGAAGAGGATTGGGAGAATGTCATATGGTCAGATGAAACCAAAATATAACTTTTTTGGTAAAAACTCAACTCGTCGTGTTTGGAGGACAAAGAATGCTGAGTTGCATCCAAAGAACACCATACCTACTGTGAAGCATGGGGGTGGAAACATCATGCTTTGGGGCTGTTTTTCTGCAAAGGGACCAGGACGACTGATCCGTCTAAAGGAAATAATGAATGGGGCCATGTATCGTGAGATTTTGAGTGAAAACCTCCTTCCATCAGCAAGGGCATTGAAGATGAAACGTGGCTGGGTCTTTCAGCATGACAATGATCCCAAACACACCGCCCGGGCAACAAAGGAGTGGCTTCGTAAGAAGCATTTCAAGGTCCTGGAGTGGCCTAGCCAGTCTCCAGATCACAACCCATAGAAAATCTTTGGAGGGAGTTGAAAGTCTGTGTTGCCCAGCGACATCCCCAAAACATCACTGCTCTAGAGGAGATCTGCATGGAGGAATGGGCCAAAATACCAGCAACAGTGTGTGAAAACCTTGTGAAGACTTACAGAAAACGTTTGACCTGTGTCATTGCCTACAAAGGGTATATAACAAAGTATTGAGAAACTTTTGTTATTGACCAAACACTTATTTTCCACCATAATTTGCAAATAAATTCATAAAAAATCCTACAATATGATTTTTTGGATTTTTTTTTCTCATTTTGTCTGTCATAGTTGACGTGTACCTATGAGGAAAATTACAGGCCTCTCTCATCTTTTTAAGTGGGAGACCTTGCACATTTGGTGGCTGACTAAATACTTTTTTTCCCCCACTGTAAGTGAGTCTGGGATGTTGACCATAGTTGTTGACTCATTACTGGAGGGTCTAATGGCTGTTTCCTGGTGGCTATATTTTGGATCATTAGTCCATCATCAACCATAATTACTTGTTATTCCACTCTCTCAGGCATTGGTGCCATCCAATTAATTGGATGCTTTATTGAACACACACTGCCATCCAGCAATATCCTGCTGCAACGGTTAAAACTAGAATTAGTTGATGCTATCTTAAGATTTCTCAAGCACTCAAGACCAATTAAGAAACACTGATGTTGGAAACTGAGAGAAAACTCAGTTTTTACTGCTTGTCAGTTAACCTAAAGAGAGAGTAAATTAGAGCACTTAAGGAAAAAAAGATATAGGAAGAGAGCTGCATTTAGCCTACTGTACATTTAGCCTCATTTTGCTGGGGACATCTGAGATATTGTGCTTTGTTTAGTATTGTTTATGCCAGCGGAGGTCCGAATTGCAGTGGGGTCGCCAGAAATATTTTCTATATTAATAATAATATATACAGTACCAGTCAAAAATTTGGACACACCTACACAAGGGTTTTTCTATAATTTTACTATTCTCTACATTGTAGAATAATAGTGAAGACATCAAAATTATGAAATAACACATATGGAATCATGTAGTAACCCAAAACGTGTTAAACAAAATGTTCCAGATTGACTGACCTTCGTGTCTTAAAGTAAAAATGGACTGTCATTTCTCTTCGCTTATTTGAGCTGTTCTTGCCATAATATGGACTTGGTCTTTTACCAAATAGGGCTATCTTCTGTATACCAATCCTACCTTGTCACAAAACTGATTGGCTCAAACACATTAAGAAGGAAAGAAATTCCACAAATTAACTTTTAACAAGGTACACCTGTTAATTGAAATGCATCCCAGGTGACTACCTCATGAAGCTGGTTGAGAGAATGCCAAGAGTGTGCAAAGCTGTCATCAAGGCAAAGGGTGGCTACTTTTCAGCTAGATACAGTGAGGGGAAAAAGTATTTGATCCCCTGCTGATTTTGTACGTTTGCCCACTGACAAAGAAATGATCAGTCTATAATTTTAATGGTAGGTTTATTTGAACAGTGAGAGACAGAATAACAACAAAAAAATCCAGAAAAACGCATGTCAAAAATGTTATAAATTGATTTGCATTTTAATGAGGGAAATAAGTATTTGACCCCCTCTCAATCAGAAAGATTTCTGGCTCCCAGGTGTCTTTTATACAGGTAACGAGCTGAGATTAGGAGCACACTCTTAAAGGGAGTGCTCCTAATCTCAGTTTGTTACCTGTATAAAAGACACCTGTCCACAGAAGCAATCAATCAATCAGATTCCAAACTCTCCACCATGGCCAAGACCAAAGAGCTCTCCAAGGATGTCAGGGACAAGATTGTAGACCTACACAAGGCTGGAATGGGCTACAAGACCATCGCCAAGCAGCTTGGTGAGAAGGTGACAACAGTTGGTGCGATTATTCGCAAATGGAAGACACACAAAATAATTGTCAATCTCCCTCGGCCTGGGGCTCCATGCACGATCTCACCTCGTGGAGTTGCAATGATCATGAGAACGGTGAGGAATCAGCCCAGAACTGCACGGGAGGATCTTGTCAATGATCTCAAGGCAGCTGGGACCATAGTCACCAAGAAAACAATTGGTAACACACTACGCCGTGAAGGACTGAAATCCTGCAGCGCCCGCAAGGTCCCCCTGCTCAATAAAGCACATATACAGGGCTGTCTGAAGTTTGCCAATTAACATCTGAATGATTCAGAGGAGAACTGGGTGAAAGTGTTGTGGTCAGATGAGACCAAAATCAAGCTCTTTGGCATCAACTCAACTCACCGTATTTGGAGGAGGAGCAATGCTGCCTATGACACCAATAACACCATTCCCACCATCAAACATGGAGGTGGAAACATTATGTTTTGGGGGTGTTGTTAGTCTGTCTCTCACTGTTCAAATAAACCTACCATTAAAATTATCGAATGACCATGTCTTTGTCAGTGGGCAAACGTACAAAATCAGCAGGGGATCAAATACTTTTTTCCCTCACTGTATGTCCGCAGCATGGAATCACTGTCCTGCTTTAGTATCAGAAATACTTCCAGACAAACATACGTGCCTTCAGAAAGTATTAACACCACTTTACTTTTTCCACATTTTGTTGTGGTACAGCCTGAATTTAAAAAAGATTAAATTTAGATTTTTTGTTCACTGACCTACAAACAATACCCCATAATGTCAAAGTGGAATTATGTTTTGACACATTTTTTACAATTTATAAAAAGTGAAAAGATAAATGTCTTGAGCCAAAAAGTATTCAACCCTTTTTTATGACAAGACTAAAAAAGTTCAGGAGTAAAAATGTGACTTGTTTCAGGAAACTAGGCATATGTCGCACGTCACTACTTCACAGAAGCAGCATTTGAACGTATACATTTTTTTATCAAAATGCGTTTTTTGGCAGAAATGCCTTCTGGAACGTGAACTTTCATGTGCCATAATATCAAACTTGTATTCCATCCATAAATACGAATAAAATTGTTAAATTACGAGCCTAGTTTGTTTAGCCATGGAAAAAACAGGAACCTTCCCACTAGCCATAATTGGCTGAGATAATGTATGGGCTGGACATGCCGGGAGATGAGTTTGGATTGGTCTGCCATGTAGCACGCTTCTGTCTATAACGTGAGCTGTTCAGTATGTGTTGACAGTCATTTCTACCGCGCCGTTTTTGAAAGATATAACGTTAGCCATCGAGAACTACAAAAGTTTTGATACTTTTCTCAACAACATTGATGCCCTGAATTTAGCAGGCGCTATCAACAGATCAGTAGGAAAAAGTGATGGGCTACTTTCTGCACACACCATGGTCAGTGTGAACCGGAGTGACTTGACACAAAACTGGCCAAACAAGATGTAGCTACATACAAAACGGAGTTAAATGTTCCAGTCTGCCGTGAAGCGTTAATCCATGTATACGGGTAAGAGTCTAGCTACAATTTCCAGATATAAGTTTATAATTTTGTCAGAAAGTCATTTTTGTTGCATACTGTTAGTTAGCTAGCAAACATTAACTAGTTATAGCTTAATGTTAGCTAGCTAACATTGAACCTAGTTTGTTAGCTTTAGCTACCTGCAGATTCATACTACAGCTATGACAATGTTTGTATTGGTAGTAGTATGAGTTGGGGTTATGCCAGTTCATTGTTTAGCTAGCTAGCTACATGCTAGCTACATGTCTAAACAAAAGACCACTGTGGCCAGATTATTACATGACCCATCAAATTAGCAGGTATGTCTGGGGGTGATTACGGCCATCGATTGTATTTCATGAACATGTGTGTACATGTCTAGACAATAGTGACCCATCCACTTAGATAGATGTGGGTGAGGGGTGGTTATAGCATTTCCTTCACATGACCCATCAATTTAGACATTCAATGTCTATCAGGTAAGTGTCATCTAATAACAATAAAATGTTTATAAAATATATCTGGACACTTTCTGTTTTTGATATTGCTATGCAAGTACTATAACTGTACCGTTTACACCTTCTGTATCCTGTGCATGTGACAAATAAACTTAGATTTTATTTGATATAGCGTGTGTTTACCACATGGCCTCACATGTGAATCCTTAAAGAGATGGGTGGGACTAAGGCTTAAGAGGGTGTGAACGATGCTGAATGGGTGTAGACAAAGAAGAGCTCTCCAGTAGGTGCACCAAAACATTCAACGGCCATTTTCTCAAAAGTGGGGTTACAAGTTTATCAACTTTCAAAGCAGAATTACTTTCCTATTGTTCCTCAACTGCAGTGTATGATATACCATTTTCTAGCTTTGAGTCTCTACTTTTATCCAATGTAAAAAAGACAATTTCAAATTTTGCTAAATAATGTCGCAGATCTGGGAAGTACCTGTACAGATCTAAACATGACTGCTGAAAGAGAGAGAGAGAGAGAGAGAGAGAGAGAGAGAGAGAGAGAGAGAGAGAGAGAGAGAGAGAGAGAGAGAGAGAGAGAGAGAGAGAGAGAGAGAGAGAGAGAGAGAGAGAGAGAGAGAGAGAGAGAGAGCGAGAGCGAGAGAGAGAGATATTGTAACTAGTTTCTCCCGGTTTGATGCAGTCAAAACAGCTACTATGTAATCATATTGGATGATAAATAACCTAGCTACGGCAGCTATTAGTCTACTGAAGCACAAGTCGGCTTGGTTGGTTGCGGTCTCTCCCTCTCTCCCTCCTCCTAGCACCCAGTGTCACTCGCTCACACTCACAACAGCCTATACACACAGCACGGCCCCTGCTAGAGCGTCAACACTTTCTACCTCCTCTCCCTCGTGCTTTATCAGCTCCGGTTAATAAAGTCACTTAAAATTGGACTTTTCTGCTGCTTCCCTCACTCAGAACGGGTCTGGATCCGAGCAGTTCTATACAAAACGGGTCTAGTTGTCCTCGGGTCCGTTCGGAACGGGTCTCTATATTTTTTGCATTCATTTATGCATATCCGGTCTGGATGGGAAAGCGCAAGGTCCATTTCAGAACAGGACCAACTTTTTGGACCCGTGAAGGCCTCTACTTTAGGGTCCCTCAGTCGAGCAGTGAATTCCAAACAAAGATTCAACCACAAAGACCAGGGAGGTTTTCCAATTTCTCGCAAAGAAGGGCACCTATTGGTAGATGGTAAAAATACAAAGCAGACATTGAATATCCCTTTGAGCATGGTGAAGTTATTAATTACACTTTGGATGGTTTATCAATACACCCAGTCACTACAAAGATACAGGTGTCCTTCCTAACTCAGTTGTCGGAGAGGAAGGAAACCTCGCAGGGATTTCACCATGAGGCCAATGGTGACTTTAAAACACTTACAGAGTTTAATGGCTGTGATAGGAGAAAACTGAGGGTGGATCAACAACATTGTAGTTACTCCACAATACTAACCTAATTGACAAAGTGAAAAAAGGGAAGCCTGTAAAGAATACAAATATTCCAAAACATGCATCCTGTTTGCAACAAGGCACTAAAGTAATACTGCAAAAAATGTGGCAAAGCAATTCACTTTTTGTCCTGAATAGAAAGTGTTATGTTGGTGGCAAATTTAATACACACACATTACTGAGTCCCACTCTTCATATTTTCAAGCATAGTGGTGGCTGTATCATGTTATGGGTATGCTTGTAATCGTTAAGGACTGGGGAGTTTTTCAGGATAAAAAATAAATGGAATAGAGCTAAGCACAGGCAAAATCCTAGAGGAAAACCTGGTTCAGTCTGCTTTCCACCAGACACTGGGAGATGAATTCACCTTTCAGCAGGACGATAACCTAAAGCACAAGGCCAAATCTACACTGGAGTTGCTTAAGAAGACAGTGTTTGATTTAAATCTACTTGAAAATCTATGGCAAGATCTGAAAATGGTTGTCTAGCAATGATCAACAACCAATTTGATAGAGCTTGAAGAATTTTGAAAATAATAATGTGAAAATGTTGCACAATCCAGGTGTTAAAGCTCTTAGAGATTTACCCAGAAAGACTTACAGCTGTAATCACTGCCAAATGTGTGAATACTTATGTTAATGAAAAAAAATGTCTGTATTTCATTTTCAATAAATTAGAAACAAATTCTACAAACATGTTTTCACTTTGTCATTATGGGGTATTGTGTGTAGATGGGTGAAAAAAATATCCATTGCATTCAGGCTGTAACACAATGAAGTGTAGAATTAGTCAAGGGGTATGACTACTTTCTGAAGGCACTGTAGTTTTATAGCAATATACTACTATATTTACAGCTTGGATCAAAGTCTGTATTTTTTTTTAAGCCTTAGTGTGCACAGTTTTAATGAAGATTATATAAATGTTTGATTTAATGGTAACTCATGAGTTTAACAAATATTAATAAATAGCATTAATAATGTATTAATAAATATGATTTGATATATTTCCCTATACATCCTGTTGATCAGTTCCAGGGCTATAGTAGCAGGCGCGCAGTAGCGGATGTTCCTGCACCCCTCTCTCCCCCTCAGTGACCTTCCCCACATCTCCAGCCCAGAGATGGGATGTTAATGTTGGTGTCTGGAGCCCTGCCACACTGCAGGGTCCACTTTAATGGATTGATAAAAAAGCTCAGAGCAGAGAATCAATCATGATATAAAACTGGCATGACCTTGTTAAACTCCCCTGAAAGTTCCTTTCTTTAATACCTATAATATTCTGCCATGTGCCATCCACAGAGAAACCCACAGGGCTACTCTCCCATGCATTACTAAGCTGCAGAGAATGAACCTACTACCTAACATTTTCTACAATTTATGACAAAAGCATTGGCAATAATGCTATATAAAGAGAAAGAAATGGTTTGAGGAAACTGTACTTGGCCCCTGATAGTTAGTCTGAGCTCTCAAAACTGATAACATAACAAATGATATATAGGTAGCCATTTTAAAAAGAGATAATGTAAGTGACCAATTCCTGTATATGCACAGGTATATATGCAGTGGTGGAAAAAATACCCAATTGTCATACTTGAGTAAAAGTAAAAGATACCTTAATAGAAAATGACTCAAGTAAAAGTGAAAGTCACCCAGTAAAATACTACTTGAGTAAAAGTCTAAAAGTATTTGGTTAAAAATATACTTAAGTATCAAAAGTAAAAGTATAAATGTCAAATTCCTTACATTAAGCAAGCCAGACGGCATCATTTTCTTGTTTTCTACATTTACGGATAGCCAGGGACACACTCCGACACTCCGACATAATTTACAAACGAAGCATGTGTGTTTAGTGAGTCCGCCAGATCAAAGGCAGTAGGGATGAGCTGAGCGCTCTGGAGCAGGTTTCCATCAAATATCTCTCTGTACTGTGCTCCGTTCATCTTTGCCTCGATCCTGACTAGTCTCCCAGTCCCTGCCGCTGAAAAACATCCCCACAGCTTGATGCTGCCAGGTTTCCTCCAGACGTGATGTTTTTTACTGAGGAGTGGCTTCCATCTGGCCAATCTACGATAGAGGCCTGTCTGGAAGGTTCTCGCATCTCCACAGAGGAACTCTAGAGCTCTGTCAGAATGGCCATCGGGTTCTTGGTCACCTCCCTGACCAAGGCCCTTCTCCCCTGATTGCTCAGTTTGGCCAGGAGGCCAGCTCTAGGAAGAGTCTTGGTGGTTCCAAACATCTTCCATTTAAGAATGATGGAGGCCATTGTGTTCTTCTGGACCTTCAATGCTGCAGAAATGTTTTGGTACCCTTCCCCAGATCTGTGCCTCGACACAATCCTGTCTCGGAGCTCTACGCACAATTCCTTCGACCTCATGGCTTGGTTTTTGCTCTGACATGCACTGTCAACTGTGGGACCTTATATAGACAGGTGTGTGCCTTTCCAAATCATGTCCAATCTATTGAATTTAGCACAGGTGGACTCCAATCAAGTTGTAGAAACATCTAAAGGATGATCAATGGGAAACAGGATGCACCTGAGCTCAATTTCAAGTCTCATAGCAAAGGGTCTGAATACTTATGTAAATAAGGTATCTGTTTTTATTTTTTAAATAAATTTGCAAACATTTCTAAAAACCTATTTTTGCTTTGTCATTATGGGGTATTGTGAGTAGATTGCTAAATAAAAATAAAAAATACTTTTGGGGAATAATGCTGTAATGTAACAAAATGTGGAAAAAGTCAAGGGGTCTGAATACTTTCCGAAGGCACTGTATGCACAGGTATATTTGCACAGGTATATATGCACAGGATGTGCAATTTTACAGTATCAGTATGAATATATCTAAATGCGGGGAAATGGACAGAGAGCAAATGCAGTACAGTGCAATTATTTTGTGTGCAGTTCTTCGATGGCTTGATGCGGTGTGCAGCATAGAGTGCATAGTCCTTTAGTCTCTATGGGCCAGATGGCCGGTTGGTGAGGGACAGAAACTCTTTAGGTGGCATGTGGTTTTTGTCAGTATTGACCTGAACCGCCTACCAGAGGTTCATTTTTGGAAGAGGGGGTGACCAGGGTGGGAGGGTCGGTGGCTTCATTGCCCTGGAGTCGTGCAGGACCTCGATGGAGGGCAGGTGGCAGATGATGACACTCTCTGCAGACCAGACAGTGCGTTGCAGCCTGCCCTTGGAGCGGGCAAACGCAGACCCAAACCAGACGGTGATGGAGGAGGTGAGGATGGACTCAACGATTGATGCGTAAAAATGGATCAGGATTGATTGGGGGATTTTTCAGCTGCCGCAAGTAGTACATCCGCTGGTGTGCCTTCTTGGTGACCGCTGTGATGTTGTCTTCCCACCTGAGGTTGTGGGAGATGAGGGTCCCCAGGAATTTGAATGATTCAGCCATGCTAACCGATGAGCCATCCATCTCAAGGGGGAGAGATGGTGGGGGACGTTTTCTGAAGTCAACCACCATCTCCACGGTTTTGTCTGTGTTGAGTTCCAGGTTATTGTGACTGCACCAGGCCACCAGCCAGTCGACCTCCCCACAGTACATGGAAAGAAGGGTTTTGGCTTCTCTTTAGATCAATACCAATCAGAGATACAATATCCACAGAGAGAGACCATGAATCTCTATAAGATTGTCCATATTACACATATCGACCTGTCACCTACAGAGGTTAAAGATCAACTAAAGACCTGGGGATTACAAGGTTTCCATCATAGGAGTCGGTTATCACTAACAACTGAAAGCAGTGAGCGATGAAGAAGAGGGTACAAATATCTACAAATCCCCTCTTACATAACAGGAAATAGAACGGCGATGCAGACTACACCTCTGATTGAGAGGGTTTTTGGCAGAGGACAGAATCATGCCGCTGCAATGTTACAGTGAGGATGGGAACCACTGCTCTATATTTCACCCAGCCAGCCCTAGCCAGCCCAGCCCTGGACAGCCCGGCCGTGCAGAGCAGAGTAGAGGAAGCTCTGTGCGAGCTGAATACTAACAAGGTGAGCCATGCTGAGTCTGCAGGCTGGAGGATGATGACCCAGACAGACAAACTGGATGACAGGACAGTACAGGGATGCCTCTCTCCCCTCTCTGTGGACCCCCTCCAGAGCTCTGACCATAACTGAGCTCCTGCAGGCTGCTTGCTAAATCACAGCACACACATCCATAATCACCCGCTGAGTACTGACTGCCATCATGACAACACCAGCTACAATGAAAACGAGAGAGAGAAAAATAGACAAAGAAAGAAAGAAGAAAATGTGGTGGGGGGATGTTTGTGGGCATAACGTAACAACAGCTCCAACCACATCCTTGTTATAGTAGCTGGAGATGTATTGGTGTGCAGTGACTGTCATGACAGTGGCTTGCGAAAGTATTCACCCCCCATGGCATTTTTCCAATTTTGTTGCCTTAAAACCTGGAATTAAAATTAAAGATTTTTTGGGGGGTTGTATCATTTGATTTACACAACATGCCTACCACTTTGAAGATGCAAAATATTTTTTGGGGTGAAACAAAACAAGAAATAAGACAAAAAAACTGAAAACTTGAGCGTGCATAACTATTCATAACAGGTCAATACTTTGTAGAGCCAATTTTTGCAGCAATTACATCTGCAAGTATCTTGGGGTATGTCTCTATAAGCTTGGCACATCTTCTTCAAGGCAAAACTCCAGCTCCTTCAATCTTTAAGTCATACCACAGATTCTCAATTGGATTGAGGTCTGGGCTTTAACTAGGCCATTCTAAGAAATATAAATGTTTCCCCTTAAACCACTCGCGTGTTGCTTTAGCAGTATGCTTAGGGTCATTGTCCTGCTTTAAGGTGAACCTCCGTCCCAGTCTCAAATCTCTGGAAGACTGAAACAGGTTACCCTCAAGAATTTCCCTGTATTTAGCACCATCCATCATTCCTTCAATTCTGACCAATTTCCCAGTCCCTGCTGATGAAAAACATCCCCACAGCATGATGCTTCCACCACCATGCTTCACTGTGGGGATGGTGTACTCGGGGTGATGAGAGGTGTTGGGTTTGCGCCAGACATAGCGTTTTCCTTGATGGCCAAAAAGCTCAATTTTAGTCTCATCTGACCAGAGTACCTTCTTCCATATGTTTGGGGAGTCTCCCACATGCTTTTTGGCGAACACAAAATGTGTTTGCTTATTTTTTTCTATAAGCAATGCCTTTTTTCTGGCCACTGTTCCGTAAAGCCCAGCTCTGTGGAGTGTACGGCTTAAAGTGGTCCTATGGACAGATACTCCAATCTCCGCTGTGGAGCTTTGCAGCTCCTTCAGGGTTATCTTTGGTCTCTTTGTTGCCTATCTGATTAATACCCTCCTTGCCTGGTCCGTGAGTTTAGGTGGGCGGCCCTCTCTTGGCAGGTTTGTTGTGGTGCCATATTCTTTCAATTTTTTAATAATGGATTTAATGGTGCTCCGTGGGATGTTCAAAGTTTCAGATATTTTTTTATAACCCAAACCTAATCTGTACTTCTCCACAACTTTGTCCCTGACCTGTTTGGAGAGCTCCTTGGTCTTCATGGTGCCGCTTGCTTGGTGGTGCCCCTTGCTTAGTGGTGTTGCAGACTGGGGCCTTTCAGAACAGGTGTATATATACTGAGATCATGTGACACTTAGATTGCACACAGGTGGACTTTATTTAACTAATTATGTGACTTCTGAAGGTAATTGGTTGCACCATATCTTATTTAGGGGCTTCATAGCAAAGGGGTGAATACATATGCATGCACCACTTTTCCGTTATTTATTTTTTAGAATTTTTTGAAACAAGTAATTTTTTTCATTTCACTTCACCAATTTGGACTATTTTGTATGTCAATTACATTAAATCCAAATGAAAATCCATTTAAATTACAGGTTGAATGCAACAAAATAGGAAAATCGCCAAGGGGGATGAATAATTTTGCAAGGCACTGTAAATGCCAACGTAAATGTGTCTATTTTTCTAATTGATAAGAATGAAATGAGAAAAGTAATGAAGAACCTAATCTTGAGCACAACTGACTGTGCCTTTTCCCTCAGAACTCCTAATGCTCCTTCATTAGTTAACACACATACTTCTAACAAAAAATGTACATTTTAAATCAATATTTAGCTCTAAATATAAAATATACAGCTATTTTTTTTTCCCATTCATGTGCCATCTCGCAAGACTTAATTACCATTTTTGTACCAATTACCACTAAGCACCTTCTTATCTTGTTAGTTAATGAACACGGCACTGTCAAAGGAAATGTAACCGCAGTGTCTGCTAAGCACATCCAGATAGGCCTGTGTTGCGTTGGTGCTGGGTAAGTGCATAATATCGTCCAAGTGCTTCCCCAACCAGCCGTTTAACGATGTGGAGCACAGGGCCAGAGGAAGCTCTGATGATCAACAATGCCAATATGGTGATTAGACCGTCATTAGACAACCAAACCAGGTGTCACGACTTCCGCCGAGGCTGCCTCCCCTCCTTGTTCGGGCAGGTTTCGGCATTCGTCGTCAACGGCTTACTAGCTACTGCCAATCCCATTCTCATCACTCCACTTGTCATGTCTTGTCTTGTCAATCACACACCCCTGGTGCTCATTCCCCTAATTAGTATGTGTATAAGTGTTCCCTCTGTTGCCCTTGTCTTTGTGAGTGATTGTTTCATTGTGAGAGTGAGTGGTTGAGCTACTCTTCCATTTGTTATTGCCAAGGTGGAATATTTCCCTTGTGATAGTTTTGTTTTGACGCTGGGTGCGTTTTATTTATGTAAACGGAATCAACTCTGGACTTCGGTATTTTACCTCCTTCGCCTGACTCCTTCATTCACACCTCGTCACACCAGGCAGCAGCACAGAACATACCGCACCTCAAGATCACTTTCTGAATGTTCCCTTTCTTTCTTCCTGATCCATCTCTTGTCTATGTCTATCAACTTTTCAACCTGCTTTTGTACGCAGAGAATACGTGGTGTAAAGCTTTGAATATTCATTGTTTTACTAAATTCACTGAATACATGGCCTCAAGGTTGTCTTCTCAATATAGCATGTGAACATTGACTGGCTGAATCATATGTAGGCGCAATTCAATCTATCATTCTGTCTCCATCTTTGTCCCCTTACATCCCTCCACCAACATCATTCTCTTAACCCTATCATTCCCGAGACCCCAGCAAAAATCGATATTTCATTTATCTGCATGTCCAGCTCTTATATTTAGCCTCACAATGAACTGTTTCACCATGGTCATTTCAGGACAACCAGGGCTACAAGTAGAAGACAAAACATTTGACATAAACAGTTGCATTCATGAGTTTTATTGACAAATGTCAATAAATAAAATTAAGTATATTTATATGAATGCTGTAAGTACAGCAATTGTTTGCTCACTGGGAAATGAATATCCAACTAGTCAGTGACAACTGTGTGGAGTTAGGGGTTTATGAAGCAACTATGTGAGCTTAACTATGTGAGGTCTACTTTCTTGGGGACCTGAATACTGACTGATTTTCATCAAGCTGTCTGCTCAAGAGGAAGCTTCTCACTATAACCAGTGCCAGTCTGGTTCAGGTTATTAATCAACCTACTGTACCAGGGTGTTTACAAACACTACAGGAACAAGATCATCCACATGTATTGATCATATTTTTATTAATACTGTAGAACTTTGTTGCACTTGATACATTTATGAAATTGCTTCTTCCAATTATTGATAACATGCACCTGTTAAGAAACTGACTGTCAGAACTGTTAAGGATCCATGGATTGATGAGGAATTGAAAAACTTTGAAAATAATGGGGCAAAAGGAGTGACTAATAAATCTGTCTGCACATCAGACTGGCTGATTTACTGCAAATTGAGAGATTATGTGACTAAACTCAACATGAAGCCAAGATTAATTATATAAAGAATGATGGAGAAAACACTTTGGAGTACTTTAAATGGAATTATGGGCAGAAAGACAAATTCAACTCCATCATTCATCGAATCAGATTACTTATTCATCACAAAACCATTTGATGTTGCCAATTATTTTAATGATTACTTAATTGGCAAAGTGGGCAAATTTAGGCAGGAAATGCCAACAACGAACAGTGAGGCATCATACTCATGCATTAAAAAAAAACGAATGAAAGAAAAGCATTGCAAGTTTGAATTTTGTCAAGTGTGGGAGATGTAGAAAAATTATTGTTAGCGATCAATAATGACTAACCTCATGGCATTGACAACTTAAATGGAAAACTACTGAGGATGGTAGCTGACTCTATAGCCACTCCTATCTGTCATATCTTTAATCTGAGCCTAGAGGAAAGTCTTTGTCCTCAGGCCTGGAGGGAAGCCAAAGTCATTCCGCTACCCAAGAGTGTTAAAGCAGCCTTTACTGGTTCTAACAGCAAACCAATCAGCTTGCTGCCAGCTCTTAGCAAACTTTTGGAAATAATTGTGTTATACCAAATACAATGCTATTTCTCCGTAAACAAATTAACAGACTTTCAGCATGTTTATAGAGAAGGGCTCTCAACATGTACTGCGCTGACACAAATGACTGATATTGTTTGAAATAAATGGATAATAAGAAGATTGGGGGAGCTGTACTGTTAGATTTCAGTGCAGCATTTTACATTATTGACCATAACCTGTTGTTGAGAAAATGTATGTGTTATGGCTTTTCAACCTCTGTCATATTGTGGATTCAGAGCTATCTATATAATAGAACTCAGAGGGTTTTCTTCAAGGGAAGCTTCTCTAATGTCAAACATATAAAGTGTGGTGTACTGCAGGGCAGCTCGCTAGGCGCTCTACTCTTTTCTATTTTTACCAATGACCTGCCACTGGCATTAAACAAAGCATGTATGTCCATGTATGCTGATGATTCAAACATATACGCATCAGCAACTACAGCTAATGAAGTCACTGAAACCTTTAACAAAGAGTTGCAGTCTGTTTTGGAATGGGTGGCCAGTAATAAACTGGTCCCGAACATCTCTAAAACTAAGAGCATTGTATTTGGTGCAAATCATTCCCTAAGTTCTAGACCTCAGCTGAATCTAGGAATGAATGGTGTGGCTGTTGAACAAATTGAGGAGACTAAATTACTTGGTGTTACCTTAAATTGTAAACTGTAATGGTCAAAACATATAGATTCAAAGGTTGTAAAGATGGGGAGAGGTCTGTCCGTAATAAAGAGATGCTCTGCTTTTTTGACTTCACACTCGAAAAAGTAAGTCTTGCAGGCTCTAGTTTAGTCTTATCTTGATTATTGTCCAGTTGTGTGGTCGGGTGCTGCAAGGAAAGACCTACTGTAGTTAAGCTGCAGCTGGCCCAGAACAGAGCGGCACGTCTTGCTCTTCATTGTAATCAGAGGGCTAATATAAATACTATGCATGCCAGTCTCTCTTGGTTAAGAGTTGAGGAGAGACTGATTGCATCACTTCTTCTATTTATAAGAAACAATGTGTTGAAAATTCCAAATTGTTTGCGTAGTCAACTTACACACATCTCTGACACACACACTTACCCCACCAGACATGACACCAGGGGTCTTTTCACAGTCCCCAAAATCCAGAACAAATTGAAGAAAGCATACAGTATTATATATAGAGCCATTATTGCATGGAACCCCCCTCCATCTCATATTGCTCAAATGAACAGCAAACCTGGTTTAAAAAAACAGATAAAGCAATACCTCACGGCACAACGCCTCCCTATTTGACCTAGATAGTTTGTGTGTATGTATTGATATGTAGGCTGTGTGTGCCTTTTTAAAATTGATGTAGTTCTATCTTTGAGCTGTTCTTGTCTACTAATGTTCTGTATTATGTGATCTTTCATGTTTTGTGTGGACCCCAGGAAGAGTAGCTGCTGCTTTCACAACAGCTAATGGGAATCCTAATAAAATACCAAATACCAAAAATTACAGTGTTGTAGACATTAAGTGTTTGGATGTCCTATGATCCTATATCTAGAAGAACCCCTTACCTTCTAACGGCTCTTGTGTAGCTTGTGAGCGTCATAGAGCAAAACATTACATGTGCGTGTTTATGAGACTCTCAGCTTTTCACAGATAGTTTGTAGTTCAAACCATTCAGACGTTTTTGTATAAAAGACCTTGCCCCGGGCCCCTTCGGGATCCTCCCTTGTCTCACAAACACCACTCTAGCTCAGCCCCCGTTAATCACACAGACTAATGGTACCAACGGATGCAGAAGAAATAAACTAATCCAATGGTACAACCCAGAAGTCTGCAGATCAAACACACAATGTATATAAGGGGTTAGAAGTCCCCATCGCGTCGGCGCGTGGTGGGACTCATTGGGTTAAACACTCTTTCAAAATTCAGATAAAACTGACAGGGTGAGATGTAGGGATGGTTGATCTAAAGCACTCCTGTTCTCCTATAAGCATTCAGCCTGGCTCGCCGCAGTTATTCCAATGGAGCACGTTTAGACCACCTGTCCCTAATTCCATTTCGCCCCAGTGTCATTCCGAAATGGAATGTAACCAATTCCAGGGAGCAAATTGAGGAGCCATCAATTGTGCAGGAGCTGTATTTTCACCCTAGGCCGTTGGGTGAGGAGCGGAGGGGAGGAGGCGGTTCCCTGTTCCCCGGCAGGCAGGCAAGCAGAGCTTTGGGTCAGACACCATTCTATAGCCTGACGATAAATCTGATTTAATATCCATTGTGCTTCCTGCCGGGCCACGGGTCGAGCCAGGCAGGGGGAGGCTGGCTGACGAAGTGGCATAAATAAAAAGTGAAGGAAGCAGAATGGATATTGGAAAGCATTGTTATATTAAATCAGAATAATAAAGCTGTGCATGCACAAATAGGATTTAATAGAGATGTCTCGGAACAGCACACTGGAGAGAGAGAGAAGCAACACCACAGCTTGGCGAGGTGGCATGGCCATCAACAGCAAAAGGACACAGCTGCAGCAGCCAGTCTTAATCAAAGCTAGCGAATTCCTTGGCTGGAATAAAGTGTGTTGTAACAACAGACCCTGAGTCAGTCTAATGGCTAATGTCAGGAGACCTGTATGTATGATGTCAGGTGCTACACTGATTTATATAGCCTACTATAATAGAGCCATCGCCTATGGCAACCCCATCTAAACGACAACCACTATCCCCTACCTCCCCTGTGACTGTGACCTTCCTAGGGGTCATGGAGCATTACAGGCACCATGTTTACAACTCATTAGACTGTGAATAGCCCCCTGGGACACACAGTTGTGACGTAGGCTCATGTTTCAAACTCTGGGTGAAACAAAACACTGGCCTCTGAACACAGTACACAGTACACAGACAGCATGACAGACATCCAGACCAGACAGCTTCTAGCCCAGACAGAATGGTAGCAATAGCAACAATGATTTTTCAAAATCAGTGGCAGTCTCTTCTATGGTCTACACAGCTCTCCCCGTCAGAGAACAGAACAATCTAGTGAGTCACCTAGAACTGAACATCCTTCGCCCTGTTGAGTCCCTAATCATTGCCTGCATTGAAGAACCAGATCTTAATGTGTTCAACTGTTTATTTTGGGGATGGAATAGAAAACTAGCCTACTAAAAGCAATGAAGATACCAATGTGCACACATTCAAACTGTTTCCCTTTCATTGAAACAGCACAGGTATTTCAAAAGAAGATGAGTCATCTTGTTGAGTTTGGTTGTGGTCCAACATCGTTGATTCCTCAGGGAGTCACAGGGAGGGTGACACAGCCAAAAAGGGTGACACGGCCAAAAAGCCATGACAGGTTCTTTATGTGAACTGAACCAGACATACTGTATCAATGAAAGAAAAGGGGGGCAATAGTGTAAGCTTTCTATGAAAAGGAGAAATGTTTCTAATTCCAACGTTTTAATCAAGAAAATACCAAACTAAATGAGCCAGGCAACGAGATTTAGATGATCGATAAAAGTAGGCCTCTGCACCTATATTTGTTCTCACAAATAAAGCACCAACAGTAAGAAAACTGTTATGTTATTGCTATACAAACCCCTCTGGAAACACCAGCCCTTCCAGACAAAGAGCAGAGATTCCTGTACATACTGTATATTTAATGTATAGAGACTCCAGTGTTTCTATGTCAAAGGAGCAGGATGTAGAGCGAGTCAGTGCATCTTTATGATGTTTGACAAAAGCCCTGTTTTGAGGAAGGATCGTGCACTCACTTTCCTCACATTCTATTTGTCTTTGTCGTGTATTGAGATTATGACGTTGTTAAATGTTTTTAAGTGGAACTGTTGATTTTAGTATCAAGAGGGAATGTTTTAGTGTAACGTCACATACAACAGACAGGAAGTGTGTTGTAGACAGGGGAGACTGGTGATTGGCCAGAAGAGGGAGCCCATCTTTTTGCATTGTTTATAAGTAGGGGGAAAAACGAAGGAGAGGGCAGAGCGGCCATTCTGAGGCGTCGCTCTCCGGGTGTCATGTCACCTGTCACTTATGCTGAAGCTTGTGATCTGAATAAACCTTATGATCAACGTTCAGTATGAGCGGACTCCTTTGTTCATCAGCAATAATTGCCACCATTCATCCGATACGACATCTTGTTTCTGGAGGATATGTCAACATCGTACAGCAGCTGCTGCCATGAGAGAAGGCTGAGAAAAGGCTGCTCATCCGGGCTTCTCCTGTTCAGTTAGAGTAGTAGAAGAGTAGGATTGTAAAGAGAGAGAGAGAGACACACATGAACCTCTTGGAGAGATGTGATTTGGCCCAGATGTCCAGATGTCTACAGTTCACATTTAGAGGAGAGCACTGGTCTGGGAGTAGCAGTGGAGCTGGGAGAACCATATCATCATCACACTTCTCTGAGAACACACAACACTAAGCAGGGCCACTGCTTCAGCCAACTACATGCCAGACTCCATCAGTGTAAGCAGTGCTCCACTGTTACAGGCAGTAAAGACATGTAATCACATTGAACTCTCCTTCCTCATTCAGTTAGATTTAGTGTTGATCTCAGCATCTCTCTGCTCGCTACACAGTGAGAGAATCACTGTTTGAGCAATTGTTCATTATTCTCACTCAGACTATTACTGAAGCCAGTGACCCCAGTCTGGTCCAGGCAGTCAATCTACACTACAGTCAGTCTGATAACTGAGCTCAACAACACACTTAACACTGTGTTGACACTATAATACCTCCACAGGGTGTTATCCCCCTGGCTGGCTTCATGTACATCTCACATTACAATACAGTGGATAAAAACCTCTCTCCACTCCAGCCCTGACAGAGCCCACAGCGAGACACACTGCACTGACTTCCTCCATCTTGGAATCCAAGATGGCGTAGCAGTCGTGTATTCTGTAGTGTGCTCATGTAAATAGCCAGTTTTTTGTATTTTTCGTATATATTTCTCAATCTCACTTTTCATCCTTCAACGAAATATACTTTCCTGCAACCCGCCTCACCCAATGTGGAATGGATTCTATTATTTCTTATACCTTTTTATCTAGAACCTCCGGCTGAAACTAGCCAGCTAGCCAGCGAACTAGCTACTTGCTATTAGGCACAGTTAGCGGTTTTCACCATTGTCCGTGGCCTGCACTACCTACCAGCCAGCTCTAGCCTGGACAATTATCGGCCAGTCTGCACAGCGCGCTATCGACCCAGAACATATCGGATTTTCTGCCTGAATCACTGGACCTTAACACCGGATAATCGCAACTAGCTAGCTGCAACCGAATGGATGTTGTTGTTGGCTAATCACCACTGTCCCGAAGCAAGCATCAGTTAGCCTTGAGCTAGCCTCAAGCCAGGCCCATCTCCCGGCTATCTACCTCTCTGTCAACCAGACGGGACCTCCTAGTGTCGACACGGAGCCCCGCCAATCCATCACGACTGGTCTGCCGACATAATCGTCTGATGTGGTTTCAACAGGCTTCCCGTTGAGACGACCAGGAAGATCCATCTGCTAGCCCCGGCCGGCTAGCACACACAATCAACAGCCGTGCCTCCTGCTCGCCTGTGCCGTAGCAGCCACTGTTCACTGGACCTTATGATCACTCAGCTACACAGCTGATGCCTGCTGGACCGTACCTTTACACAGTACCCCATCCTGTTTATCTGTCCTGTGTATCTGTTTAGCCTCAGCCCAAACTTTCGTCGCCATTACCAGTTGTTGTCTTAGATCTCTCGAAAAACACCTGTGATTGCTTTATGCCTCTCTCCCATGTCAATAAGCCTTGCCTATTGCTGTTTCGGTTAGTTCTTATTATACAATTTCACTGTAGAGCCCCCAGTCCCGCTCAACCTGCCTCAGATAGCTCCTTTGTCCCACCCCCATACACGCGGAGACCGGCTCAATCAGTGCCTCCAGAGATGCTATCTCTTTCATCGTTACCCAACGCTTAGGTTTACCTACACTGTACTCATATCCTTCCATATCCTTGTCTGTACATAATGCCTTGAATCTATTCTACAATGCCCGGAAATCTGCCCCTTTTATTCTCTGTACCCAACGCACTAGAAGACCAGTTCTTAAAGCCTTTAGCCGTATCCTTATTCTACTCCTCCTCTGTTCCTCTGGTGATGTAGAGGTTAACCCAGGCCCTGTAGCCCCCAGTATCACTCCTACTCCCCAGGCGCTTTCATTTGTTGACTTCTGTAACTGTAAAAGCCTTGGTTTCTTGCATGTTAACATCAGAAGACTCATCCCTAAGTTTGAGTTTTTCACTGCGTTAGCACACTCCGCCAACCCTGATGTTCTAGCAGTGTCTGAATCATGGCTTAGGAAGGCCACCAAAAACTCTGAAATGTCCATCCCCAATTACAAAATGTTCCGTCTAGATAGAACTGCCTAAGGGGGCGGAGATGCAATCTACTGTAGAGAGAGCCTGCAGAGCTCTATCATACTATCCAGGTCTGTGCCCAAACAGTTTGAGCTTCTACTTCTAAAAATCCACCTTTCCAGAAATAAGTATATCACTGTTGCCGCTTGCTACAGACACCCATCAGCCCCCAGCTGTGCCCTGGACACCATATGTGAATTGATATCCCCCTATCTATCCTCAGAGTTCGTACGTACTGCTTGGTGACCTAAACTGGAATATGCTTAACACCTCGGCCGTCCTACAATCTAAACCAGATGCCCTCAATCTCACACAAATTATCAAGGAACCTACCAGGTACAAACCTAAATCCGTAAACATGGGCACCTTCATAGATACAGTGAGGGAAAAAAGTATTTGATCCCCTGCTGATTTTGTACGTTTGCCCACTGACAAAGAAATGATCAGTCTATAATTTTAATGGTAGGTTTATTTGAACAGTGAGAGACAGAATAACAACAAAAAATCCAGAAAAACGCATGTCAGAAATGTTATAAATTGATTTGCATTTTAATGAGGGAAATAAGTATTTGACACCCTCTCAATCAGAAAGATTTCTGGCTCCCAGGTGTCTTTTATACAGGTAACGAGCTGAGATTAGGAACACACTCTTAAAGGGAGTGATCCTAATCTCAGCTTGTTACCTGTATAAAAGACACCTGTCCACAGAAGCAATCAATCAATCAGATTCCAAACTCTCCACCATGGCCAAGACCAAAGAGCTCTCCAAGGATGTCAGGGACAAGATTGTAGACCTACACAAGGCTGGAATGGGCTACAAGACCATCGCCAAGCAGCTTGGCTAGAAGGTGACAACAGTTGGTGTGATTATTCGCAAATGGAAGACACACAAAATAACTGTCAATCTCCCTCGGCCTGGGGCTCCATGCAAGATCTCACCTCGTGGAGTTGCAATGATCATGAGAACGGTGAGGAATCAGCCCAGAACTACACGGGAGGATCTTGTCAATGATCTCAAGGCAGCTGGGACCATAGTCACCAAGAAAACAATTGGTAACACACTACACCGTAAAGGACTGAAATCCTGCAGCGCCCACAAGGTCCCCCTGCTCAAGAAAGCACAAATACATGCCCGTCTGAAGTTTGCCAATGAACATCTGAATGATTCAGAGGAGAACTGGGTGAAAGTGTTGTGGTCAGATGAGACCAAAATGGAGCTCTTTGGCATCAACTCAACTCGCCGTGTTTGGAGGAGGAGGAATGCTGCCTATGACCACAAGAACACCATCCCCACCGTCAAACATGGAGGTGGAAACATTATGCTTTGGGGGTGTTTTTCTGCTAAGGGGACAGGACAACTTCACCGCATCAAAGGGACGATAGACGGGGCCATGTACCGTCAAATCTTGGGTGAGAACCTCCTTCCCTCAACCAGGGCATTGAAAATGGGTAGTGGATGGGTATTCCAGCATGACAATGACCCAAAACACACGGCCAAGGCAACAAAGGAGTGGCTCAAGAATTGACCCTCTAAATAGACCTCCGCTGTCTTCAACCAGATCTCAGCGATCACTGCCTCATTGCCTGCGTCCGTAATGGGTCTGCGGTCAAACGACCACCCCTCATCACTGTCAAACGCTCGCTAAAACACTTCAGCGAGCAGGCCTTTCTAATTGACCTGGCCCAGGTATCCTGGATGGATATTAACCTCATTCCGTCAGTAGAGGATGCCTGGTTGTTCTTTAAAAGTGCTTTCCTCTCCATCTTAAATAAGCATGCCCCATTCAAAAAATGCAGAACTAAGAACAGATATAGCCCCTGGTTCACCCCAGACTTGACTGCCCTTGACCAGCACAAAAACATCCTGTGGCGTACTGCATTAGCGATAATTCTACGATAATTGAGAATTTCAATAAGCATTTTGCTACGGCTGGCTTTCAACCTGGCTACCCCTACCCCGGCCACCAGCTCTGCACCGTCCGCTGCAACTTGCCCATGCCCCCCCACCCCCCTTCTCCTTAACCCAAATTCAGATAGCTGATGTTCTGAAAGAGCTGCATAATCTGGTCCCCTACAAATCAACTGGGCTAGACAATATGGACCCTTTCTTTCTAGAATTAGCCGCCAAAATTTTTGCAACCCCTATTACTAGCCTGTTCAACCTCTCTTTCGTATCATCTGAGATCCCCAGAGATTGGAAAGCTGCCATGGTCATCCCCCTCTTCAAAGGTGGTGACACTCTAGATCCAAACTGTTACAGACCTATATCCATCCTGCCCTGCCTTTCGAAAGTATTTGAAAGCCAAGTTAACAAACAGATCACCGACCATTTCGATTCCCACCGTACCTTCTCTGCTATGCAATCTGGTTTCCGAGCTGGTCATGGGTGCACCTCAGCCCCGCTCAAGGTCCTAAACGATATTATAACCGCAATCGATAAAAGACAATACTGTGCAGCCGTCTTCATCGACCTGGCCAAGGCTTTCGACTCTGTCAATCACCGCATTCTTATTGGCAGACTAAATAGCCTTGGTTTCTCAAATGACTGCCTCGCCTGGTTCACCAACTACATTTCAGATAGAGTTCAATGTGTCAAATCGGAGGGCCTGTTGTCTGGACCTCTGGCAGTCTCTATGGGGGTGCCACAGGGTTCATTTCTCGGGCTGACTCTATTCTCCCTGTATATCAATGATGTCGCTCTTGCTGCTGGTGACTCTCAGATCCACCTCTACGCAGACGACACCATTTTGTATACATCTGGCCCTTCATTGGACACTGTGTTAACAAACCTCCAAACGAGCTTCAATGCCATACAACACTCCTTCCGTAGCCTCCAACTGCTCTTAAACGCTAGTAAAACTAAATGCATGCTCTTCAATCAAACGCTGCTTGCACCCGGCCGCCTGACTAGAATCACTACTCTCTGCGGGTCTGACTTAGAATTTGTGGACAACTACAAATACCTAGGTGTCTGGTTAGACTGTAAACTCTCCTTCCAGACTCACATTAAGCATCTCCAATCCAAAGTTAAATCTAGAATTGGCTTCCTATTTCACAACAAAGCCTCCTCCACTCATGCTGCCAAACATGCCCTCATAAAACGGACTATCCTACCGATCCTTGACTTTGGCGATGTCATTTACAAAATAGCCTCCAACACTCTACTCAGCAAATTGGATGTAGTCTATCACAGTGCCATCCGTTTTGTCACCAAAGCCCCATATACTACCCACCATTGTGACCTGTACGCTCTCGTTGGCTGGCCCTCACTACATATTCGTTGCCAAACCCACTAGCTCCAGGTCATCTATAAATCACTGCTAGGCAAATCCCCGCCTTATCTTAGCTCATTGGTCACTATAGCAACACCCACCCGTAGTATGCGCTCCAGCAGGTATATCTCACTGGTCATCCCCAAAGCCAACACCTCCTTTGGCCACCACTCCTTCCAGTTCTCTGCTGCTAATGACTGGAACGAACTGCAAAAATCTCTGAAGTTGGAGACTCTTATCTCCCTCACTAACTTTAAGCATCAGTTGTCAGAGCAGCTTACCGATCACTGCACCTGTACACAGCCCCATCTGTAATTAGCCCACCCAACTACCTCATCCCCATATTGTTATATATTTTGCTCATTTGCACCCCAGTATCTCTATTTGCACATCATCTTCTGCACATCTATCACTCCAGTGTTAATACTAAATTGTAATTATTTTGCACTGTCCGATTTATTGCCTTACCTCCATAACTTACTACATTTGCACACACTGTATATAGATTTTCTATTGTGTTATTGACTGTATGTTTTTGTTTATCCCATGTGTAACTCTGTGTTGTTGTTTTTATCGCACTGCTTTGCTTTTTCTTGGCCAGGTCGCAGTTGTAAATGAGAACTTGTTCTCAACTGGCCTACCTGGCCTACCTGGTTAAATAAATGTTTTATTTTTAAAATCTTCTGAATCATTATCTTATGAGCTGATGTGTGTTTTGCTCACAGGGGATCGGGTTAGCTGTGCCAGGTTAGCGGTGGCATGTCGTGTGGTGTTTCATCGTGCAGGGTGGCACGCTGGTGAGGAAAGTGCCCGCGGGGAGATTAATGAGAGGTGGTGAGGAGTGCCAGTGAGCCAGGAAGGGCAAAGTGCTGCCTGTCAGAGCCTGCAGACACAGCAGAGAGAGAGAGAGGGAGAGAGATAGATAAAGAAGGGGATATTTATCTCTCAAAGCCACTCTTGTCTATAATCAGCAGTGTGTCATTCTGAAGTCCTCACCCTTTTCAGCCAATGGTGTTAGAGTTAGACCAATTCCCCATCAGTCTTAGCTGAGGGTGAAGCAGGGTCTGGTCTCTCAGTCAGGGTAACCTCTGGTGATTGTCCTTCCTTCCGCCTCCAGCATGAGGAACATCATTAACAAACTCACATTGTTGAAGGAGGACAATAATTAAAGAGCTCCCATATCAATGCGAGTGGCTTGATTGGAGGAGCAGGGGACACACTGATTTTACCCCATCACATCGTCACCACCGATGGATTGACATTCACTCTACCACTCCACTACCCTATAGCTGCTGCTCGGTCAACAGAACAGACAGGAAACACAGGGAGGGCCAATTAGAGAAAGACTAGACAGTCTCTACCTTTGTTCTTCATTGAGTGAATGAAGCAGCAGTGATCAATGGCAGGAAGTAAAAGGCCAGTACAAAAAGCCAGTACAAGAGCAGAGAAGAAAGTTGTCCTCCTGCCCTCCAGGACCTAAAACCAGAGCAGAAACACCACGTTGTTCTCTCTTAGTACCCCTGAGTTCACAGAGGACTTTGTGTGTTCTGTACGTGAGGTGTTTTGAGGGTCTTCTGAAACAAAGGGTGTATAAGAGAGGAAAGGGCCAGGGTCACAGCTCACAGCCTGGCTGTCTGACCCTGCTAGCTCCCCTAGAGGACTCGAGGTCAGCGGGTTAAAATATGGTTCCTCTGCTTGTGGGTGGACAGCTACAGCATACAAAACTGACACAAAAGCAACTGCGCATACACATCATAGAAGAGTGGGTGCCACATGTTTTAGAGTGTAATCCAATGCAGAACTAAGGCTTTCTACACAGTATCCAGTAAGCTGAGGAACTCCGCTAATGGCCAGTTGATAGCGTTTTGCACCAAAACCATTACATCCTACTCCACTACTGACCACTGGAATTAATTTCCTCTACTTTCTCTCCCCCTCCTCCGCATTCCAGATAATCCTGTGATCCGCGCAGGGGTGGTGGGTGAATGTGCTCCCGGGATGTGGAGTCGTATGTAAAACGTATCGATCTGCTGGGCTGTGTAGATGGGCTGTCATATTCTGTCCAACCTTGACAAACTCCACACATACCTCGTTCTTTGACTACAGCGGTTAGAAAACCATCACGCTTCCTTCCTGGAAATCCTCTCTCTGACTGACTGAGGGGCCTGGGCCCCAGCTTCCACCCAACAGACAGCCCAAAGCTATCTCTCTCTCTCTCTCTCCCTCTCCCTCTCTCTGCACATTACAGCTGCCGACGTCTCATCATCAATAAAGAAATACCTATATGTTCATGCTGGCTGCAAAAGTCTTCATCGTGGTATCGACTGTGACGGCCCCTCACTCAGCCCCCACCACCACTCACAATGTCAGATAATAATAACATAACACCCGGAGACACACAATCCCTCTAACGAATGCCGAGCCTATTACCGCTGCAATTAAAGAGATACAATAGATTTATTCAGTCAGTCAAAACCCTCCAAACACACACTCCCTCCCTCCACCCTCACCCCCCTAGCAGCCAGCCAGGGACCCATCTATCTGAAGTAGAGTAAGACAGCCGAGGCAATAGCATTGAAATAGTGTACGTCTCAATGCTCCATCACATTGTGTTTCATGATTTATTTAATTCACTCCAACTCTGTCTGTTTAACACATTAAGCACCATTAGTGATGCTGCTGCATGCTTAACTCAGAGAACAGTGCTGTAAGAGAATTCTTCACATCACTGCAATACAGTACCTTATCCACTGTTATACAATGGGTGGGTCTAATCCTGGATGCTGATTGGTTAAAAACACATTCCAGCTGGTGTCTTTGTAATTTGTAATAACCTTGCTATCTGTCTGTCCGACATTTGCAACATTGTTTCAATATTGAAATCCGATCTCCAGCTGTCCTATGGTAATGAACGTGTTGGGAGTCGGGACAAGGCAGACAGGCTGGCAGCTTTTCTCAGCCAGTCGAAATCATAAATCAGCATTATTTGTATGGATATATACAAAGAAAAACACTAAATCAAGCTAGTTTGCTGTCAATCCAGCTTCAGTTTGAAATGATTGGGTTAGCTGTGCAGTTGGCTATCTCTTCTGAACAGTGACCTGGAAAGAGAGCAAATGTTCTATACCAGGTGAAATTGCACATTATTGGTTCATTGTTATAGATGTATCCTCAAAAGATCTCTAGAAAACAACTTAAACAAATGCAAATGCAGCTACTTTGTGGTTATTCTGGCTGCACTGTTTGACGTGACTGTGTTAGCCAAAGTTGGCTAGTGAGCAAGCAAGGGATAAGAACGTTGCCAGCCATCATGAAAATGGAACATTTAGAACGAACGGGTTGCGTCTCTGGCAACCGAACCGATAGAACGAAAGACTAGCCAGCTTGGGTAGCAACCCTAGATTTGTGTCGGGACTTTATATCGTGGAAGGATGAAATACTATGAATAAATTAATCAAATAACGTGTTCAATGAAAATATGTCAATCATTATTTGAATATGTTGGTAACCCGTTGTATATAAGTGATAATGCCCTCGAAGCCGGTGTTTGGAGGACATATTGGCTCAACTGCGTCTCGAGCCTAACAACACCCGTGTCAATATATCCTCCAAACACCGGCTTCTCGGACATTATCACTTAACAAGATGGAAGACAACTGATACTGGCATGACAGTGAATTAGCAATGGGGACATACTGTCTAGTGTATATAAGTCTTATTTAAACACATTTTGACATCCTTAAGTATGCCATTACCATTTACAGTGTGTTCATTGAGTTCTCAACCTTAATGCTGATCCCTTGAAAAAGCTACAACTGTAAATCCTATTGATATATGCAGCATGTAACCAGTTGCACTCCTAGTGAGATGGAGAGGAACACCGAGAATAAAACATGAAGCATGACACACTCTTGCTTGTTATCTTGTCATTGTCCATACAACGACCCTGGCCCAACATCCCCATGAGTGAGCCTTGATCAAAAGGCCTGGGGATGGGTAGAGTAGCAATTCTTTATCTACAAACAACAACAAGCACCGTCAACATCGTACATGCCACATGAACAGTACATGTTCAGTACCGATAGGCTATATGTGCAGGCAATGATCTATGGCCTTGTTGCCATACAGTGCTATATATATATATATATATATATATATATATATATATATATATATATATATATATATATATATATATATATATATATATATAAGAGAGAGAGAGAGATATACACAGACAGTACCAGTCAAAAGTTTGGACACACCTACTCATTACAGGGTTTGTCTTCATTTTTACTATTTTCTACATTGTAGAATAATAGTGAAGACAACAAAACTATGAAATAACACATATGGAATCATGTAGTAACCAAAGAAGTATTAAACAAATACAAATATATTTTTGATTCTTCAAAGTAGCCACCCTTTGCCTTGTTGACAGCTTTGCACACTCTTGGCATTCTCTCAACCAGCTTAATGAGGAATGCTTTTCCAACAGTCTTGAAGGAGTTCTCACATATGCTGAGCACTTGTTGGCTGCTTTTCCTTCACTCTGCGGTCCGACTCATCCCAAGCCATCTCAATTGGGTTGAGGTCAGGTGATTGTGGAGGCCAGGTCATCTGATGCAGCACTCCATCACTCTCCTTCTTGGTCAAATAGCCCTTACACAGCCTGGAGGTGTGTTTTGGGTCATTGTCCTGTTGAAAAACAAATGATAGTCCCACTAAGCGCAAACCAGATGGGATGGTGTATCGCTGCAGAATGCTGTGGTAGACATGCTGGTTAAGTGTGCCTTGAATTCTAAATAAATCACAGACAGTGTCACCAGCAAAGCACTCCCACACCTCCTCCATGCTTCACAGTGGGAACTACACATGCGGAGATCATCCATTCACCTACTCTGCGTCTCACAAAGACATGGCAGTTGGAACCAAAAATCTCAAATTTGGACTCATCAGACCAAAAGACAGATTTCCACCGGTCTAATGTCCATTGCTCGTGTTTCTTGGCCCAAGCAAGTCTCTTCTTATTATTGGTGTCCTTTAGTAGTGGTTTCTTTGCAGCAATTCGACCATAAAGGCCTGATTCACGCAATCTCCTCTGAACAGTTGATGTTGAGTTGTGTCTGTGACTTGAACTCTGTTAAGCATTTATTTGGGCTGCAATCTGAGGTGCAGTTAACTCTAATGAACTTATTCTCTGCAGCAGAGGTAACTCCGGGTCTTCCTTTTCTGTGGTGGTCCTCACGAGAGCCAGTTTCATCATAGCGCGTGATGGTTTTTGCGACTGCAGTTGAAGAAACGTTCAAAGTTCTTGATATTTTCCGGATTGACTGACCTTCATGTCTTAAAGTAATGATGGACTGTCGTTTCTCTTTTGATTATTTGAGCTGTTCTTGCCATAATATGGACTTGGTCTTTTACCAAATAGGGCTATCTTATGTATACTACCCCTACCTTGTCACAACACAACTGATTGGCTCAAACACATTAAGGAAAGAAATTCCAAAAATTAACTTTTAAGAAAGCAAAGCTGTCATCAAGGCAAAGGGTGGCTACTTTGAAGAATCTCAAAAATATTTTTGTTTATCACTTTTTTGGTTACTACATGATTCCATATGTGTTATTTCATAGTTGATGTCCTCAATATTATTATACAATGTAGAAAATAGTAAACATAAAGAAAAACCCTTGAATAAGTAGGTGTCCAAACTTTTTACTGGTACTGTGTGTACATATACACATATACAGTGGGGGGAAAAAGTATTTAGTCAGCCACCAATTGTGCAAGTTCTCCCACTTAAAAAGATGAGAGAGGCCTGTAATTCTCATCATAGGTACATGTCAACTATGACAGACAAAATGAGAAAAGAAAATCCAGAAAATCACATTGTAGGATTTTTAATGAATTTATTTGCAAATTATGGTAGAAAATAAGTATTTGGTCAATAACAAAAGTTTCTCAATACTTTGTTATATACCCTTTGTTGGCAATGACACAGGTCAAACGTTTTCTGTAAGTCTTCACAAGGTTTTCACACACTGTTGCTGGTATTTTGGCCCATTCCTCCATGCAGATCTCCTCTAAAGCAGTGATGTTTTGGGGCTGTCTCTGGGCAACACGGACTTTCAACTCCCTCCAAAGATGTTCTATGGGGTTGAGATCTGGAGACTGGCTAGGCCACTCCAGGACCTTGAAATGCTTCTTACGAAGCCACTCCTTCGTTGCCCGGGCGGTGTGTTTGGGATCATTGTCATGCTGAAAGACCCAGCCACGTTTCATCTTCAATGCCCTTGCTGATGGAAGGAGGTTTTCACTCAAAATCTCACGATACATGGCCCCATTCATTCTTTCCTTTACACGGATCAGTCGTCCTGGTCCCTTTGCAGAAAAACAGCCCCAAAGCATGATGTTTCCACCCCTATGCTTCACAGTAGGTATGGTGTTCTTTGGATGCAACTCAGCATTCTTTGTCCTCCAAACACGACGAGTTGAGTTTTTACCAAAAAGTTCTATTTTGGTTTCATCTGACCATATGACATTCTCCCAATCCTCTTCTGGATCATCCAAATGCACTCTAGCAAACTTCAGACGGGCCTGGACATGTACTGGCTTAAGCAGGGGGACACATCTGGCACTGCAGGATTTGAGTCCCTGGCGGCGTAGTGTGTTACTGATGGTAGGCTTTGTTACTTTGGTCCCAGCTCTCTGCAGGTCATTCACTAGGTCCCCCCGTGTGGTTCTGGGATTTTTGCTCACCGTTCTTGTGATCATTTTGACCCCACAGGGTGAGATTTTGCGTGGAGCCCCAAATCGAGGGAGATTATCAGTGGTCTTGTATGTCTTCCATTTCCTAATAATTGCTCCCACAGTTGATTTCTTCAAACCAAGCTGCTTACCTATTGCAGATTCAGTCTTCCCAGCCTGGTGCAGGTCTACAATTTTGTTTCTGGTGTCCTTTGACAGCTCTTTTGTCTTGGCCATAGTGGAGTTTGGAGTGGGACTGTTTGATGTTGTGGACAGGTGTATTTTATACTGATAACAAGTTCAAACAGGTGCCATTAATACAGGTAACGAGTGGAGGACAGAGGAGCCTCTTAAAGAATAAGTTACAGGTCTGTGAGAGCCAGAAATCTTGCTTGTTTGTAGGTGACCAAATACTTATTTTCCACCATAATTTGCAAATAAATTCATTAAAAATCCTACAAAGTGATTTTCTGGATTTTTTTCTCAATTTGTCTGTCATAGTTGACGTGTACCTATGATGAAAATTACAGGCCTCTCTCATCTTTTTAAGTGGGAGAACTTGCACAATTGGTGGCTGACTAAATACATTTTTTCCCCACTGTATATATATATATACACACACACAAAATTGTTTTTATAAATATACACTGCTCAAAAAAATTAAGGGAACACTTAAACAACACAATGTAACTCCAAGTCAATCACACTTCTGTGAAATCAAACTGTCCACTTAGGAAGCAACACTGATTGACAATACATTTCACATGCTGTTGTACAAGTGGAATAGACAACAGGTGGAAATTATAGGCAATTAGCAAGACACCCCCAATAAAGAAGTGGTTCTGCAGGTGGTGACCACAGACCACTTCTCAGTTCCTATGCTTCCTGGCTGATGTTTTGGTCACGTTTGAATGCTGGCGGTGCTTTCACTCTAGTGGTAGCATGAGACGGAGTCTACAACCCACACAAGTGGCTCGGGTAGTGCAGCTCATCCAGGATGGCACATCAACGCGAGCTGTGGCAAGAAGGTTTGCTGTGTCTGTCAGCGTAGTGTCCAGAGCATGGAGGCGCTACCAGGAGACAGGCCAGTATATCAGGAGACGTGGAGGAGGCCGTAGGAGGGCAACAACCCAGCAGCAGGACCGCTACCTCCGCCTTTGTGCAAGGAGGAGCAGGAGGAGCACTGCCAGAGCCCTGCAAAATGACCTCCAGCAGGCCACAAATGTGCATGTGTATGCTCAAACGGTCAGAAACAGACTCCATGAGGGTGGTATGAGGGCCCGACCTCCACAGGTGGGGGTTGTGCTTACAGCCCAACACTGTGCAGGACGTTTGGCATTTGCCAGAGAACACCAAGATTGGCAAATTCGCCACTGGCGCCCTGTGCTCTTCACAGATGAAACCAGGTTCACACTGAGCACATGTGACAGACGTGACAGAGTCTGGAGACGCCATGGAGAACGTTCTGCTGCCTGCAACATCCTCCAGCATGACCGGTTTGGCGGTGGGTCAGTCATGGTGTGGGGTGGCATTTCTTTGGGGGGGCCGCACAGCCCTCCATGTGCTCGCCAGAGGTAGCCTGACTGCCATTAGGTACCGAGATGAGATCCTCAGACCCCTTGTGAGACCATATGCTGGTGCGGTTGGCCCTGGGTTCCATCTAATGCAAGACAATGCTAGACCTCATGTGGCTGGAGTGTGTCAGCAGTTCCTGCAAGAGGAAGGCATTGATTCTATGGACTGGCCCGCCCGTTCCCCAGACCTGAATCCAATTGAGCACATCTGGGACATCATGTCTCGCTCCATCCACCAACGCCACGTTGCACCACAGACTGTCCAGGAGTTGGTGGATGCTTTAGTCCAGGTCTGGGAGGAGATCCCTCAGGAGACCATCCGCCACCTCATCAGGAGCATGCCCAGGCGTTGTAGGGAGGTCATACAGGCACGTGGAGGCCACACACACTACTGAGCCTAATTTTGACTTGTTTTAAGGACATTACATCAAAGTTGGATCAGTCTGTAGTGTGGTTTTCCACTTTAATTTTGAGGGTGACTCCAAATCCAGACCTCCATGGGTTGATCAATTTGATTTCCATTGATAATTTTTGTGTGATTTTGTTGTCAGCACATTCAACTATGTAAAGAAAAAAGTATTTAATAAGATGATTTCATTTATTCAGATCTAGGATGTGTTGTTTAAGTGTTCCCTTTATTTTTTTGAGCAGTGTGTATATATATATATATATAATGTACAAGGAGAGATTTGTGATACTTCCTCACATAATGTATACAGGACAGTTTTATAGAACAGCTAAAGTATAGAGTGAGAGAGAAAACATGTTTTATAATTGCAGGAGCAAAGAGAGGTCAGAGCATACAGCACACAGCCTTAGAGGCATTTCAGAGAGGCCAGGCTATGCGTGCGAAGCCTGACTAAACATAGACAGGTAGCTGACATGTTGCATTGTGTTATACTCTCCTGCTCTGGGCTAAAAACAGAGAAAACATTATACAGAACAGCCCTAAAAAGCAGAGTAGACAGTATTTACATCCTATCATATCTAGACAGCTCCTGCTTGGGCTGGAGACTATTGGCTCTCTCTCTCATTTAATGTCACCTGTTCCTCAAGCTGTGTTTGCAGAGATGACAATTAAATGACATTATCAGGAATTTACTGCATACAAGTGTTTTCATACCTCTAACAACGTTATGACATACATTTCAGTCATTTAGTAGACGTGACATGAGGATAATAATAAATAGATGTGTGAAGGCTTGCAGGTATGTCTTAAATACATATTTACAAGTTTGTGTGCGTCTGCAGAAAAAGTTATTTCCAATGAATGAGACCAGAAATATAATAAAGATCAACCCAACCTAACCTTGCTTTCCTTCCACCCTACGTCTCACACTTTTCACAATTTTTACCTTTGTCGTGAGGATGCAATTAAAGAACTGCACTTGAATTAACCTGTCACGTTCATTGATAGAAGGATCAGACCAAGGTGCAGCATGGTATGCGTACATGTTTAATTAACTAATAAACACTTGACAAAATAACGAAAGTAAGTCCTAACGGCTACACATCAAACAAGCCTAAACATAAACCAGATCCCAGAACTAAAGATAGGCAAAATGGCTGCCTAAGTATGATCCCCAATCAGAGACAACGATCTACAGCTGCCTCTGATTGGGAACCACACCCGGCCAACATAGAAATACAATAACTAGAATGTCAACATTCACACCCTGACCAAACTACCTAGAGAATAACAGGGTTTTCAAGGTCAGGGCGTGACATAACCTATTAAATATTATTTGCAAATCAGCACTCACACCATTACCTTGAACAGAGACTTTCAGGGAAAATAGGATTTTGAATGGGACTCAATTGTGTGTCCCCACAAGGTTAGTGTGTGTGTGTGTGTGTGTGTGTGTGTGTGTGTGTGTGTGTGTGTGTGTGTGTGTGTGTGTGTGTGTGTGTGTGTGTGTGTGTGTGTGTGTGTGTGTGTGTGTTTATGTGAGCACGCACATAAGCACCTAGTCGTGTGTGTGATGGTACATTAGTGACAGCAGAGAGATGCAGTGTCCAGGCTCTGTTGGCTGGGCCTTTGTTTTCCATTAGGCAGAGTTATGGTCCTTAAGGCAGTGTGTGAGAGCACTCAACCAGGTGATAAATACACCGTCCCATTAAAACAAGGCCAGTCCTGTCAGCTCAGGGACACCACACCACCATGCCTGGGATAAGCCCGCTTTAATCACAGCTCTGGAGTTCTCAGCAACTCCACACTCAGAGATAAACTTTTTACTGTGGAAATACACAAAAAAAACACATCTCTCCTCACCTAGCCAAGCCCACAGCTCACAGCCCACACCACTCAGAGACTGACTCTCTGGTCCACATCATTATCAACAAGGAAATCAAAGGAATCTGTGAATCTGGGCATATTGAATTTAAGATGCAACAAAACAAACTATATTGTAGGACAACTCTGATGCAAAGTTGCTGAGTGCAACAGAGAACAACAGACACTGAGTCAGATAATAGAATATTGTCAGACAAGGCCTCTGTTTCATATTAGTAAGAGGACAAGACTCAAGCACAGACATAGAGAAGGTATTGAATAGCCTTCACACTGCCAGTAATATATTGAACATGGAACAAACCCCTGCAGATAACTGGCAGAAACTGGCAGCGTCACTCCAAACAAAATCACATCTCCATGTCGGCGAGAGGACGGCATGTCAATTCTGTGTTTGTTTGATGGGGTCGAACATCAATCCATCTTGAATAAAACATGCTTCCCAGAAATGAGGAGCATATTTATTCTGCTTGCTATAATGTTTAATGTTTATAAGACAGTGGTTGACTCATTCTGTAGATGAGGGGCTTACTGTACAACTCTGTTCTTTGAAATGATGCAATTCTCTCTTGAGCGGTTGCATAATTTAATCACAAACCAGAAATTCTAACTCACTCTCAACAATATCCCTCTTAGCAGCAGGATATTTTGAAAGATCAAACAGGGAAAGGCACTACACAACCAGTTTTACTGTACCTAAAATAGTCTGTTCTGTGTTAAGTCTGTAAACAGTCTCTTGTTGGACTGAGCCTTGGGATCAGGCAGCCTTCAAAGCACTTCTGTTCTGTCTCTCATTTAATGTGGTTGCTGCTCTCTTTCTGTGGTGAGAAACAGCCTTGCCCTGTGCTGCTCTGAAGACACATCAGAATAAACCTCACCACTGTGACAATGAGAGATGAAAGAGGATGCTAATGTGTTCTCTCCTTCACTGTGTGTGTGTGCGTGCGTATCTTTGTGAATGTGTTATCCGCACATGCGTTGGGGGAAATAATATTGAACAAGACAGACTCAATTAAGCCTTGAACTGCTTTTCCCAGTCAGGAAATGATGAAAACCATCACAAATCACACACAACAGGATCCATTATATAATGCTGACAGACAAAAGAAGAGTTGAACGGAGAAGTGAAAGAGTGAAAAGTGCAGGATGCCAGTTTCTCCCTGTCCTCTCAGACCAGCCTATGCTTGAGTAAACATCACACAGGGTAAAACAATGTGGACAAACATACTGCATAATCCAAGAGCGGCAGAGAGAGTAACAGTCAAATCAACACAAAGGCTGACCAATTTCTCTCCACTTTCTCTAACTGCATAATGTAGATATGAGATCCCAAATCACAGTTTACAGATTGATTTTCAGAGAGCTGAAGTTGGCGTAGCACTCGGTGCTTTCAATAAAGACATCTCACCTCCAGCATGGGGTGCTAATGTAGGTTGTTAGGTGCCCAGCCTAGATACTACTAGTCTATTATATTCAAAGTGCCAAAAAATAATATTTTCAGATCTTCTATAAAATGCTGGCCTAGGTGTAGTACTTCATATATTTTCTTCATATCTTGGCGGAAATCTTGGGGAGAATGTTCTATTTTACCATTATTCCTGGAGATGATAGTTTAACTGCTGAATTATCAGAGATCATGTCTCCATTACTCATTAGTCCACAGTTACCAGAGCACATCATATGACTACACAACCAAGCACTCAGGCCTTGTTTCCTCCAACTAATATCAGAATAATGTTACTTTATCAACGCAAGAGAGGTGTACCACACCTCCTATCATCATCCTCCAATCATGATTGTTAGGTAGGCTAAGAGCTCTGGGGAGAGAAGTAGTCTATGTCCAACACCTTCCCAGCACTGTAGATCGAATGTGTGTTGCACTGTGTGCATTAGCTGGGCATTAGCTGTGCCAGCCAGGCACTAATATGGTGCGTTGCATCCACAGCGTAACGTTCTGGTCCAGGCCAGCACCATGAGACACAGAGCCAGAGCAGATGGGCCACAGTACCAGGCAGCCAAGGCCTTAATGGAGTCACAGCTGGTGGAAGACAAAGTGAATCTTCCTCCATATGCACTGCTTTGTTTGATACAGTCTGCAGCTCTGACTGAATCCAGTGACGCCTTGTCTGCCTGGCCCGAGAGAGAGAGAGAGAGAGAGAGAGAGAGAGAGAGAGAGAGAGAGAGAGAGAGAGAGAGAGAGAGAGAGAGAGAGAGAGAGAGAGAGAGAGAGAGAGAGAGAGAGAGAGAGAGAGAGGGAGAGAGAGAGAGAGAGAGAGAGAGAGAGAGAGAGAGAGAGAGAGAGAGAGAGAGAGAGAGAGAGAGAGAGAGAGAGAGAGAGAGAGAGAGAGAGAGAGAGAGAGAGAGAGAACTACCCACATCTCACTGTGGATAAAGCTTTGAGGAGGACAGCTGAGGGAAAGTGTGTCCCTCCTCAGAGAGACGGTTTGAACTATTCAATTAACCTTAATTGAATCGCTCTCCAACACTGAATGCTTTGTTTACTGATTGGCAGCCACCACAGCCCACCAATCTCACCTGCTGCAAGCGAAAACACACACATACTCAAGACTCTGGGAAATCTGTGAGGGAGAACTCATTAAAACTACTGGTGAGCATTTAGACAGAGAGGTGTGGAGGATTGCAGGAGACAGATATCACAAAACTTCAGTCTGCTCCAAAATACAGACAGCAACCCAGCAACAGTGTGTTAATCTGCTTACATAAGGCCCAAGTGACTATTGGCTATGCACAATTTGCACAAGTTTGTCTTTCAGTGTTTTAAGTGTTATGTTACTTGCTGCAGCAGTCCCATCTCAGGTGTCTCTATGCACTCCATAGGAGAACCCTTTGAAGAACCCTTTTTGGTTCCTGGTAGAACTATTTTGGGTTCCATGTAGAACCCTTTCCACAGAGAGATCTACATGGAACCAAAAAGGGTAAACCCACTTTTCAGAAAATGGCCCTTGAATGTTTTGGTACACCTACTGGAGAGCTCTTCTTTGTCTACACCCATTCAGCATCGTTCACACCCTCTTAAGCCGTAGCCCCACCCATCTCTTAAAGGAGTCACATGTGAGGCAATGTGCTAAACCGAGTGAGTACGGTAGTGTACTAAACAACCAAAGTTTCTAATTTTGTCAAAAAGTAATGAAATGCTGTAGTATGAATCTGCAGGTAAAGCTAACCAACTAGGATAAATTTTAGCTAGCTAACATTGGGCTATAACTAGCAATGCAAATACTTTCTGAGATACTAATAATATTACTACACAGATCATACACGTAATGTTAAAGCGTACTGTTCACTAGCTAGCAAACATTAGCTTGCTGGCTCGCTAACTAACATTACGTGTATGATCTGTGTAGTAATATTATTAGTATCTCAGAAAGTATTTGCATTGCTAGTTATAGCCCAATGTTAGCTAGCTAAAATTTATCCTAGTTGGTTAGCTTTACCTGCAGATTCATACTACAGCATTTCATGCATGGTGACTAGCTATGACAATCCGTTTTCATTGCTAGTAGTACTGTATGGGTTTGGATCATGGTCCATTGTTTAGCTAGCTAGCTACATATCTAAACAAAAAACCACTAGTGCAATTTCATCTCAAAGAAGTCCATTATAATTTCGTTTTGGCAGGTCTAATGAAACATTGTTGAAATAAGGCAATGTATTTAAAAGAAAACAGAATAGCGAATTTTATGTTCATTATGCTACTAGTCTGCTTAGTAGCCAGAGCAATGTTGCCACGCAAGAGGTCATGTGCTTAATGTATGGTCAGTGCAGATATTCTTGGAAAAAGTGACATTTGGAAATAGAACTGCAACTCTTGAATTTGAAGTTATTTGACAAAGGTAAGTGTCATAGAAACTGCAGAATATGCTCTTTCTGATACTATATGGAAATCAAAACATTTTAATTGCATGTGACTGAATGGAGTAGGGAGTTTTTCCTAGCCACTGTGCTTCTACATCTGCATTGCTTGCTGTTTGGGGTTTTAGGCTGGGTTTCTGTATAGCACTTTGTGACATCTACTGATGTAAATAAACAGCGAGTAGCAGCAGTGTAAAAACAAAGGGGAGGGGACGGGGGGGTGGACAATACAAATAGTCTGGGAAGCCATTTGATTAGCTGTTCAGGAGTCTTATGGCTAGGGGGTAGAAGACGTTAAGAAGTCTTTTGGACCTAGACTTGGCACTCCGGTACCGTTTGCCATGAGGTAGCAGAGACAACACTCTATGACTAGGGTGGCTGGAGTCTTTGACAATTTTTAGGGCCTTCCTCTGACACCGCCTGGTATAGAGGTCCTGGATGGCAGGAAGCTTGGCCCCAGTGAAATACTGGGCCGTACGCACTACCCTCTGTAGTACCTTGCGGTCGGAGGCCGAACAGTTGCCATAACAGGCAGTGATGCAACCAGTCAGGATGCTCTCGATGGTGCAGCTGTATAACTTTTTGAGGATCTGAGGACCCATGCCAAATCTTTTCAGTCTCCTGAGGGAGAATAGGCTTTGTCATGCCCTCTTCATGACCGTCTTGGTGTGTTTGGACCATAATAGTTTGTTGTTGTTTGTGGACACCAAGGAACTTGAAGCTCTCAAACTGCTCCAGTACAGCCCCATCGATGAGAATGGGGGGTGCTCGGTCCTCTTTTTCCTGTAGTCCACAATCATCTCCTTTGTCTTGATCACGTGGAGGGAGAGGTTGTTATCCTGGCACCCCACAGCCAGGTCTCTGACCTCCTCCCTATAGGCTGTCTCATCGTTGTTGGAGATCAGGCCTACCACTGTTGTGTCGTCTGCAAATGTAATGATGGTGTTGGAGTCGTGCCTGGCCATGCAGTCATGGGTGAACAGGGAGTACAGGAGGGGACGATGTCATCGATGCACTTATTGATGAAGCCAGTGACTGATGTGGTGTACTCCTCAATGCCATCGGAAGAATCCCGGAACATATTCCAGTCTGTGCTAGCAAAACAGTCCTGTAGCTTAGCATCTGCGTCATCTGACCACTTCTTCATTGACGAGTCACTGGTGCTTCCTGCTTTAGTTTTTGCTTGTAAGCAGGAATCAGGAGGATAGAGTTATGGTCAGATTTGCCAAATGGAGGGCGAGAGAGAGAGCTTTGTATGCGTCTCTGTGTGTGGAGTAAAGGTGGTCTAGAGTTTTTTTTCCTCTGGTTGCACATTTAACATGCTGGTAGAAATTAGGTAAAACGGATTAAAGTTTCCCTGCATTAAAGTCCCCGGCCACTAGGAGTGCTGCCTCTGGATGTGCGTTTTCCTGTTTGCTTATGTCCTTATACAGCTCATTGAGTGCGGTCTTAGTGCCAGCATCGGTTTGTGGTGGTAAATAGACAGCTACGAAAAATATAGATGAAAACTCTCTTGGTAAATAGTGTGGTCCACAGCTTATCATTAGATACTCTACCTCAGGCGAGCAAAACCTCGAGACTTCCTTAATATTAGATTTTGTGCACCAGCTGTTGTTTACAAATATACACAGACCACCACCCCTTGTCTTACCGGAGGCAACTGTTCTATCTTGCCGATGCAGCGTATATCCCGCCAGCTGTATGTTATCTATGTCGTTCAGCCATGACTCGGTGAAACATTAGATATTACAGTTTATAATGTCCCGTTGTTAGGATATCCTTGATCGTAGTTTGTCTATTTTGTTATCCAATGATTGTACGTTGGCTAATAGGACTGATGGTCGATGCAGATTACCCACTAACCGTCGGATCTTTACAAGGGACCCCGACCTACGTCCCCGATATCTCAGTCTCTTTCTCATGCGAATGACGGGGATTTGGGCCTTGTCAGGTGTCTGAAGAAAATCCTTTGCGTCGTTAAAGAAATAATCTTCGTCCAGTATGAGGTGAGTAATCGCTGTCCTGATATCCAGAAGCTCTTTTCGGTCATAAGAGACGGTGGCAGAAACATTATGTACAAAATAAGTTACAAATCATGCGAAAAAACACACATAATAGCACAATTGGTTAGGAGCTCGTAAAACGGCAGCCCTCTCCTCCGGCGCCATTGAACCGGCACCATTTAAGTAAAACTTAAAGGAGAACGTTATCAACCCGCAAGGCATGAGGTCAATTTATTAACATGAGCACCAACTATGATAAATAGGCATAACACAAACTCATAATTACACTATTGTTGTTCTAAATTAAATCAACCTATTCACCCTCCTTATCATTTAGTTAGGCCTAATTTAAATTTCATTGTGAAGTAACGTGCACAATAAGGCCTATAGCCCATTCATCCATTTTTCATTCATTCAGTGGGCTGGCATCATTTTCGATCATCAACTCGGATAGAGTCAAGGATATGTTTAGCAATATTCTAAAGGCCTACTGAACCATGTAGCATGTTTTTGTTTCCCTTACAATACATTGGATTAGTAATTGAGTTATAGTAAATAAAAAAAAGTCCCCTAAAAGCTTATTTTTACAAAAGAAAACGTAAAAGAAAATGATATCAACCTCAAGGCACGCAGTCAAATTATTTGCTATAAACATGAGCGCCAAAGCTGATAAATAGGCATAACACATATCTTTCTAAATTAAATCAACCTATTCACCCTCGTTATCATTCAGTTAGGCCTAATTTAAATTCATTGAAGTAAAGTGCACAATTATCACCCATTCATCCATTTGTCATTCATTCAGTGAGGAGAGAGAGATACATTAGCGCCTGGCTGGGTACCAACGTCCTACAGCGCATTGGGGAGTTAAGTTGGGAATAGGTGTTAAAAAAAAGGTAAAAAGGCTCTAAATACTTTTCTGTTTGTGACCAAATTCAAAACAGCAATCCTTCTCTTTTATTATTAGATATTTTATACAAAAATATGATGGTTCACTGTTCAGTGTTCACTTCTGAGATTTTTCACTTTACTAGTGAAATAATCATTGAAGTGATTGGCAATATCGAAAAGTTTTGATATAAAATACCCATCAACTTCAATAAACAATATAAATTAAATGGATTTTCTGCCCATAATATTGTTTAAGGTACTCCAAAGTCTTTTTCCATTGTGTATTATGTAATTTATCTTGGTTTGGTAATATAATATATTCTTATTTTTGTTAAGTTTATTCAAAATAAATCTCAGTTTACAGTATGTCAACCAATCAGCTGAGCAGCCTGAGTTGTTTGCCACCTCTTTTGCATAATTTATTTGAACCATAACTTTGTTCAATTCATCATCAATTCAGTTCTCACAGGTCATTTCTTAACAGGTGCATGCTTGTCAACAATTGGCATGAATAATTGTACAAATACTTCCAGTGCTGCATCTGGATTCACTTCCTCATACACATCAGAACAACATACATTTTGTACATCTTCAACAAAAGAGTCCTGATAATTTGTTTTGCATGATCTCCTATATATTACTTTAGGCCAAACCTTTGGCACTTTGGCTTTCCTTGTTATAGCCACAATGTTATGTTGACTACAGCCAATGGGAACTGATATTGATTTGGAGCAAAGCTCTGCAGCATTAGTGAATATATGATCAACACAAGTGGATGTCACAGATCCAACACTATTGGTATGCACTCTAGTTGGTTGAGTGATAACCTAGGTCATATTACAGGCATTAGTCACAGTTAGAAGCTTTGTCTTGAGAGGACAGCTAGTTGCTAACCTGTCAATGTTCAGCTCACCCAGGAAATAGATCTCTCTGTTAACATCACACACACTATCAAACATTGCACACATATTATCAAAATACTGACTGTTAGTAGTACCTATGGCCTATAGCAGCACCCCAAAAGAAGAGGCTTTAGATGAGGTAGGTGAACTTGCAACCACAACACTTCAACAACATTTGACATGAAATCCTCTCTAAGCTTTACAGGAATATGTCTCTGAACATATATATAGCAACACCTCCCCATAGGCATTCCTGTATGTTCTGTAGATGTTATATATTTGTATTGCTACTGCTGTATTATCAAAGGAATTATCTGAATTTCATAGATGGCCAGTATTTGAATGTTACCTGATGTTAGGAAGTTATTGATTTCATGAACCTTATTTATAATGCTACATATACAGTTGAAGTCGGAAGTTTACATACACTTAGGTTGGAGTCATTAAAACTCATTTTTCAACCACTCCACAAATTTCTTGTTAACAAACTATAGTTTTGGCAAGTCGGTTAGGTCATCTACTTTGTGCATGACACAAGTAATTTTTCCAACAATTGTTTACAGACAGATTATTTCACTAATAATTCACTGTATCACAATTCCAGTGGGTCAGAAGTTTACATACACTAAGTTGACTATGCCTTTAAACAGCTTGGAAAATTCCAGAAAATGATGTCATGGCTTTAGAAGCTTCTGATAGGCTAATTTACATAATTTGAGTCAATTGGAGGTGTACCTGTGGATGTATTTCAAGGCCTACCTTCAAACTCAGTGCCTCTTTGCTTGACATCATGGGTAAATCAAAAGAAATCAGCCAAGACCTCAGAAAAATATGTGTAGACCTCCACAAGTCTGGTTCATCATTGGGAGCAATTTCCAAACGCCTGAAGGTACCACGTTCATCTGTACAAACAATAGTATGCAAGTATAAACACCATGGAACCACGCAGCCGTCATACCGCTCAGGAAGGAGATGTGTTCTGTCTCTTAGAGATGAACGTACTTTGGTGCGAAAAGTGCAAATCAATCCCAGAACAACAGCAAAGGACCTTGTGAAGATGCTGGAGGAAACAGGTACAAAAGCATCTATATTCACAGTAAAATGAGTCCTATATCGACATAACCTGAAAGGCCGCTACGCAAGGAAGAAGCCACTGCTCCAAAACTGCTCCAGACTACGTTTTGTAACTGCACATGGGGACAAAGATCGTACTTTTTGGAGAAATGTCCTCTGGTCTGATGAAACAAAAATAGAACTGTTTGGCCATAATGACCATCTTTATGTTTGGAGGAAAAATTGGGAATTTGCAAGCCGAATAACACCATCCCAACCGTGAAGCACGGGGGTGGCTGCATCATGCTGTGGGGGTGCTTTGCTGCAGAAGGGACTGGTGCACTTCACAAAATAGATGGCATTATGAGGAAGGAAAATTATGTGGATATATTGAAGCAACATTTCAAGACATTTGTCAGGAAGTTAAAGCTTGGTCGCAAATGGGTCTTCCAAATGGACAATGACCCCAAGCATACTTACAAAGTTGTGGCAAAATGGCTTAAGGACAACCAAGTCAAGGTATTGAAGTGGCCATCACAAAGCCCTGACCTCAATCCTATAGAAAATTTGTGGGCAGAACTGAAAAAGCGTGTGCGAGCAAGGAGGCCTACAAACCTGACTGAGTTACACCAGCTCTGTCAGGAGGAATGGGCCAAAATTCACCCAACTTGTTGTGGGAAGCTTGTGGAAGGCTACCTGAAACGTTTGACCCAAGTTAAACAATTTAAAGGCAATGCTACCAAATACTAATTTAGTGTATGTAAACTATGTAAGTCATTCTCTCCACTATTATTCTGACATTTCACATTCTTAAAATAAAGTGGTGATCCTAACTGACCTAACACAGGGAATTTTTACTAGGATTAAATGTCAGTAATTGTGAAAAACTGAGTTTAAATGTATTTGGATGTGTATGTAAACTTCCGACTTCAACTGTATGGACGGTTTCATTAAAATCAAAAGGGGTGCTGTCAAAAAGTGAATTAAAATGGATTTACCAAGTACCTTGTGGTCAAGATGCTGTATGAGACGTATTACTAATGTTAATTACTGTAACATAAACACTATGGAGAGAAACACATGCAAGTCAAACTACACTCAAGCAAGTCACCTCAGTGTTAATTAATGTTTTAGTTTTTTAAATGAATAGTCATGGTATGAATGACATGTATGACAGAGTATAAGCAGCAGAGGTGTGTAGCTAAGTGTAACATACAGTGAGGGAAAAAAGTATTTGATCCCCTGCTGATTTTGTACGTTTGCCCACTGACAAAGACATGATCAGTCTATAATTTTAATGGTAGGTTTATTTGAACAGTGAGAGACAAAATAACAACAAAAAAATCCAGAAAAACGCATGTCAAAAATGTTGTAAATTGATTTGCATTTTAATGAGGGAAAGAAGTATTTGACCCCTCTGCAAAACATGACAGTACTTGGTGGCAAAACGCTTGTTGGCAATCACAGAGGTCAGACGTTTCTTGTAGTTGGCCACCAGGTTTGCACACATCTCAGGAGGGATTTTGTTCCAATCCTCTTTGCAGATCTTCTCCAAGTCATTAAGGTTTCGAGGCTGACGTTTGGCAACTCGAACCTTCAGCTCCCTCCACAGATTTTCTATGGGATTAAGGTCTGGAGACTGGCTAGGCCACTCCAGGACCTTAATGTGCTTCTTCTTGAGCCACTCCTTTGTTGCCTTTGCCGTGTGTTTTGGGTCACTGTCATGCTGGAATACCCATCCACGACCCATTTTCAATGCTCTGGCTGAGGGAAGGAGGTTCTCACCCAAGATTTGACAGTACATGGCCCCGTCCATCGTCCCTTTGATGCGGTGAAGTTGTCCTGTCCCCTTAGCAGAAAAACACCCCCAAAGCATAATGTTTCCACCTCCATGTTTGACGGTGGGGATGGTGTTCTTGTGGTCATAGGCAGCATTCCTCCTCCTCCAAACACGGCGAGTTGAGTTGATGCTAAAGAGTTCGATTTTCGTCTCATCTGACCACAACACTTTCACCCAGTTCTCCTCTGAATCATTCAGATGTTCATTGGCAAACTTCAGACGGCCCTGTATATGTGCTTTATTGAGCAGGGGGACCTTGCGGGCGCTGCAGGATTTCAGTCCTTCACGGCGTAATGTGTTTCCAATTGTTTTCTTGATGACTATGGTCCCAGCTGCCTTGAGATCATTGACAAGATCCTCCCGTGTAGTTCTGGACTGATTCCTCACCGTTCTCATGATCATTGCATCTCCACGAGGTGAGATCTTGCATGGAGCCCCAGGCCGAGGGAGATTGACAGTTATTTTGTGTTTCTTCCATTTGCAAATAATCGCACCAACTGTTGTCACCTTCTCACCAAGCTGCTTGGCGATGGTCTTGTAGCCCATTCCAGCCTTGTGTAGGTCTACAATCTTGTCCCTGACATCCTTGGAGAGCTCTTTGGTCTTGGCCATTGTGGAGAGTTTGGAATCTGATTGATTGATTGCTTCTGTGGACAGGTGTCTTTTATACAGGTAACAAGCTGAGATTAGGATCACTCCCTTTAAGTGTGTGTTCCTAATCTCAGCTCGTTACCTGTATAAAAGACACCTGGGAGCCAGAAATCGTTCTGATTGTGAGGGGTCAGATACTTATTTCCCTCATTAAAATGTAAATAAATTTATAAAATTGTTGACATGCGTTTTTCTGGATTTCTTTGTTGTTATTCTGTCTCTCACTGTTCAAATAAACCTACCATTACAATTATAGACTGATAATTTATTTGTCAGTGGGCAAACGTACAAAATCAGCAGGGGATCAAATACTTTTTTCCCTCACTGTATACACACACGCACACACTAAATACACTCACACACAAAAAACACCCACACACACATGCATGCATATTGACGCCACACACACACACACTTTCACACTCTGTTTATGATCTATCCTGATGCACATATTACCTCAATAACCTCAACTACCTCGTACCCTTGCACATAGACTCGGTACCGGTACTCCTTGTATATAGCCTCGTTATTGTAATCTTATGGTGTTACTATTGCCTTTTTTTATTTGGCAAATTTTTCTTACCTTTCAACTCTGCATTGTTGGGAAAGGGCTTGTAAGTAAGCATTTCACGGTAAAGTCTACACCTGTTGTATTCAGCGCGTGTGACAAATACAATTTGATTTGACCACCACGGCCCGCGTCTAGCTCTGCCCACAGCATCTCACCATGGCAACGGCACCAACCGCCCGTGGCACCAGACTGGACTGACCTGTCCATCTGAGCCGCAGGACCCAATCTGTCCATTCATTTCCGCAGCAGTGGGCAGCCAGCCTGGGCAGACCATCCCTGCTGAACACACACTGACCAGACCAGACCTGACGGGAGGGAGCAACAGGAGCCATTGCCAGAGCAAAGGCCTACCACATCATTCAATAACAACATCCAATCAATCCCCACACATCACTGTAAAAGCAGGGTACAGATGTAGGATATTAATTTGAGCCAGTTTACTACAGCAGGTAAATAATCCTTTAATAACAGGAAATTAGAATTATTATGTAGATTATAATTAATGGCACATTTTGTAGTGGTTGATACATTTTTCGTTAGGGGAAATTACACACTTTAGACACTACAAGTTTGCATTTCCTGCTGTGCAGGTGTGATCAAATTAAGATCCTACATCTGTACATCACAGATCGGTTCAACTTCTGTAGTTCATTACTCACTTTGTTTATACACAGGGAGATTGATCACAATATCAAAGACAGCTATGAACCATCTACGCTAAACAAAATTATAAATGCAACATGCAACAATTTCAAAGATTTTACTGAGTTACATTTCATACAAGGAAATCAGTCAATTGAAATAAATTCATTAGGCCCTAATCTATGTATTTCACATGACTGGGCAGGAGCGCACTGAAATACTCCTCAGCACCCCCTCCCCTCCCCTCAGACGATCCCGCAGGTGAATAAGCCGGATCTGGAGGTCCTGGGCTGGCGTGGCTACACGTGGTCCGCGGTTGTGAGGCCGGTTGGATGTACTGCCAAATTCCTGCCAGGTGGATGGATTATTTTGGCAAAGGAGAAATGCTCCATTTCTGAGATTTTTAATTTCAGCTCATCAAACATGGGACTAGCACTTTACATGTTGCATTTATATTTTTGTACAGTATAGTTCACCTACCCAGTTCAAACGTCCCTCTATAACCACAACAATCAATCATGGTGTATGGTTTTTGAGGGACCCTTAACCTAGTAGGAGTGGAAAAGCTGGTGAGTAAAGCTGGTGTGCATTGTAAACATGGTTCAGAGAGGCGTCATACAGTGTTTTAGTAGCTGGGCCAGGTCCAGATCATTACTGTGAGGCCAGCAGAGGGGCTGGAACTGAGGCTGGGACTGGCTGTCTCCTCTAACTGCCCACCGCCCCCTCCCCTAAGCTTCTGTCTGCTGTGCCCTTGACTCAAGGTCCTTCACCTGGATTTGTTCAGAGCAAACCCAGCTGTGTAAATGTGCTTTTAGATTTGGATAAATGGATTATAAATTATGAATGGGCCTCAATCCAAAAGGTGCTAACGCAATAACTATTTAGGCCTACACTAATATGGATGTCTTACCGAGACAACGATGACCCCCACATGCACATGCACACACACACACATCCTTGCAGATACGCACATACAAACACACACAAACATACATTCACACCAATAGACACAAATGTTAACACACACAAACTTGCAGGGACGGAAAAGTCCTAGGTAGACAGATTCGCAAAAATAACTTCTGCTATCTGTTAAAGGAACTCAAAAGTAGTGACAGGCAGCGTTAATCCTCCCAGTTTGACGATCCATTAACCTAGCCTTTATTCTCCTGGCTAATTACAGAGAAGAGCTAGGACACAGCAGTCACAACATAGACAGACAGAAGGCACCAATCAACTTCTGATAGGGGGAGATAGGGATGAGTGCGAGAGAGAGACAGAGCCAGAGAAAGAGTGAGAGGAGAGAGGGGCGATACATAGAGAACATAGACAGAGACACGTGGCGAGATGTTAAATTCATTATTAGCCTCTCCTTAGTATTTTGCCAGAATGTACGCTGATTCCCATCCCTTGAAGAGCAGGGTATTGGCTCCAAGTCAAACCCAGAGAAAAAGCTATTTGTTTCCAATATCCCTAATAAAGGAATTATTGTTACGTTAATGAGCTTTTCCCTATTAAGGCTGACTGATTCATCTCAACTTGAAAATGTCATTTCCCAGAGAGCTGACTGGGATATTCGTGTCACAGTCTTTGTCAAGTAATTTACGAGGGAACATTAAGCGTTTAATACATTGCCTCACAGAAATGGGGAGATTTAATGGTGTTCCATTGATGAGCAAACTTCACATTAATAATGTTTTGTGATGAAGAAGTCGGTTAGGCTCATCATTAGAAATGAGTGGTGGAAAACATAACCCACTGGACAAAAACTGGTTGAATCAACATTGTTTCCACATCATTTCAACCCAAAAAATATATATGATGACATTGAATCAACGTGGAAAACTGATTGGATTTGCAAAAAGTCTTCAACATAAGGGAATTGTCTTTTTTTCACACAAATGTTAACCTAAATCCAATGACAGGGTGACATTTTCTGTTGATTTCACATTAGTTGACAACTCAACCAAATGTAAAGCAAAACTAGACGTTGAACTGATTTCTGTGCCCAGTGGGAAGCTGCAGCAGCTTCAAAGCTGTCTAACCTAAAGCGGGTGGATTCGTTTGAAGCTAAAACAGCATGTGAAAGTACCCTGGCACATTAGGCACAACTGGGAGAGGAAGTCATCATCGTTCCTGGATGGGTAATGACATTCCTACCCAGGAAAGAGACACACGGCATGAAAAGGATCCTCCATGTTAGAAATACTGTATTCATCATGAAGGATGAGCACGTAGCTGAAAATGATGAAGATGAGGTTTAAATTCATGTTTCTGATGTCATGCTCCTGCCCTCACCTTTCCTCCATGGTAACCTCAGTTGGTAGAGTATGGTGCTTGCAACGCTAGGATAGTGGGTTCGATTCCCGGGACCACCCATACGTTAAAATGTATGCACGCATGACTAAGTCGCTTTAGAGACAGATTTGGTTCTGGGTGCAGAGTAATAGTAGATGAGTCATCAGTGTCTTTGTGTAAGAGAAAACCTGCTCCTTATGGAATCCCTTCAGGTGCTGTACACATCACTCAGCATAGCTGCCACATCTCAGCAGAGGCTTGGAGTGACGCATTGATTCAACACTCAATGCATCATCACTCCCATCCTTTACACTGTCAGCCCGGGAGATCAGTGCAAAGTTAAATGGATTTCCTGGAGAAGCCAAAAGGATAAAAAAGTTTATTGAAATCATTGATCATTTCCTGTGACATTTAGGCACAGACATTTAACTCCGATAGGTTGTCATATTAGTGAGCTCGGTGCTTCTTCTTCACTCCTACAAAGCCCTCAAACAGACTAGTGGGAATGAATGAGCTCACCACCAGAGGCTTACTGAGGATTAAAACCACATGGGAGTCAACCAGCCACATGACAAGTCATATCACTGGTTGAGTTGAGTCATGCATACAGTGTATAACGTGTGGTTTATGTGGCTCAGACATTCATACCACAGAGTATTACCAGGGAAACTGCTATTCGATGATTCTCCATGAGGATGCACCATCTAGCATCGGCGCCTTGCTTGCTATTGGTTGAATGCACACTATGATGCCATTTATCAACATGTACAGTGGGGGAAAAAAAGTATTTAGTCAGCCACCAATCGTGCAAGTTCTCCCACTTAAAAAGATGAGAGAGGCCTGTAATTTTCATCATAGGTACACGTCAACTATGACAGACAAAATTAGAAAAAAAATCCAGAAAATCACATTGTAGGATTTTTTATGAATTTATTTGCAAATTATGGTGGAAAATAAGTATTTGGTCAATAACAAAAGTTTCTCAATACTTTGTTATATACCCTTTGTTGGCAATGACACAGGTCAAACGTTTTCTGTAAGTCTTCACAAGGTTTTCACACACTGTTGCTGGTATTTTGGCCCATTCCTCCATGCAGATCTCCTCTAGAGCAGTGATGTTTTTGGGGCTGTCGCTGGGCAACACGGACTTTCAACTCCCTCCAAAGATTTTCTATGGGGTTGAGATCTGGAGACTGGCTAGGCTACTCCTGGACCTTGAAATGCTTCTTACGAAGCCACTCCTTCGTTGCCCGGGCGGTGTGTTTGGGATCATTGTCATGCTGAAAGACCCAGCCACGTTTAATCTTCAATGCCCTTGCTGATGGAAGGAGGTTTTCACACTAAATCTCACGATACATGGCCCCATTCATTCTTTCCTTTACACGGATCAGTCATCCTGGTCCCTTTGCAGAAAAACAGCCCCAAAGCATGATGTTTCCACCCCCATGCGTCACAGTAGGTATGGTGTTCTTTGGATGCAACTCAGCATTCTTTGTCCTCCAAACACGACGAGTTGAGTTTTTACCAAAAAGTTCTATTTTGGTTTCATCTGACCATATGACATTCTCCCAATCCTCTTCTGGATCATCCAAATGCACTCTAGCAAACTTCAGACGGGCCTGGACATGTACTGGCTTAAGCAGGGGGACACGTCTGGCACTGCAGGATTTGAGTCCCTGGCGGCGTAGTGTGTTACTGATGGTCGGCTTTGTTACTTTGGTCCCAGCTCTCTGCAGGTCATTCACTAGGTCCCCCCGTGTGGTTCTGGGATTTTTGCTCACCGTTCTTGTGATCATTTTGACCCCACGGGGTGAGATCTTGCGTGGAGCCCCAGTTCGAGGGAGATTATCAGTGGTCTTGTATGTCTTCCATTTCCTAATAATTGCTCCCACAGTTGATTTCTTCAAACCAAGCTGCTTACCTATTGCAGATTCAGTCTTCCCAGCCTGGTGCAGGTCTACAATTTTGTTTCTGGTGTCCTTTGACAGCTCTTTGGTCTTGGCCATAGTGGAGTTTGGTGTGTGACTGTTTGAGGTTGTGGACAGGTGTCTTTTATACTGATAACAAGTTCAAACAGGTGCCATTAATACAGGTAACGAGTGGAGGACAGAGGAGCCTCTTAAAGAAGAAGTTACAGGTCTGTGAGAGCCAAAAATCTTGCTTGTTTGTAGGTGACCAAATACTTATTTTCCACCATAATTTGCAAATAAATTCATAAAAATTCCTACAATGTGATTTTCTGGAATTTTTTTCCTCAATTTGTCTGTCATAGTTGACGTGTACCTATGATGAAAATTACAGGCCTCTCTCATCTTTTTAAGTGGGAGAACTTGCACAATTGGTGGCTGACTAAATACTTTTTTCCCCCACTGTATTTGACCAATCCAATGGATACTTGAAGTGCACTCTTGCATGCTAACTTGGGAAGTACTGTAATAACAGGATCCAATACAATTTTGCTGACTTGTGGGCATTATGTGCTGTTCCCTCTGAGGCATGGACAGCCCAGGGTGCTGTGGACCTCTGTGGCTGTCAGTGTTAGCTCTATTGTTAAATGAGACAGGACAGTGGAGTCAGGAGATGGGAGTACTGTGTGTCTACCTCCCAGTAGCAGTTGTCTGTTCAATGAGCTAACACCTGTCTACAGCTCAGAGGACTGAGGAGGGACACACTTACCCTCAGCTGTCTTCCTCAAAGCTTTATCCACAGTGAGATGTGTGTTGCCCTAGGGGTGTTGCTGTGGGTAGTTATCAAGGAATGTTCTCTCTCTCTCTCTCTCTCTCTCTCTCTCTCTCTCTCTCTCTCTCTCTCTCTCTCTCTCTCTCTCTCTCTCTCTCTCTCTCTCTCTCTCTCTCTCTCTCTCTCTCTCTCTCTCTCTCTCTCTCTCTCTCTCTCCTCTCTCTCTCTCTCTCTCTCTCTCTCTCTCTCTCTCTCTCTCTCTCTCTCTCTCTCTCTCTCTCTCTCTCTCTCTCTCTCTCTCTCTCTCTCTCTCTCTCTCTCTCTCTCTCTCTCTCTCTCTCTCTCTCTCTCTCTCTCTCTCTCTCTCTCTCTCTCTCTCTCTCTCTCTCTCTCTCTCTCTCTCTCTCTCTCTCTCTCTCTCTCTCTCTCTCTCTCTCTCTCTCTCTCTCTCTCATCCATCAGGGAGGCTGACCAATCCTGTATGGACAGATTGGAATAAATAGCTTTGCCTTTCATTATCGACAGCCACTATCAATGAGTTGAATGCATGGCTGCCTCTGTGTTTTGCCCCCATCTCACAAACAAACTCATTTATTCTAATAACATGATGTCTCCATTTACATCCATGACTTCACATATTAACTCCATATTCTCCCAAGGCAATGTAGGTGCCTCCCAGCAAATTAAACAATTAATCTAGTAATTCATATTATGATTAGCTAAAGAACTTTAGAAAATGCAAGGCAATATCTAAGACAATATCTAATATGACATGATTATACAATTATAAATGATTACCCTATAATATGCTAGATGAATACAAAGAGACTGCAGGGCCACAGTGTGCTTGACTGGCATTCAATTTTTTTTATGTCGGTCTCCAAGTTTACTCTGAAGACAGACAAAAATAGGAAGGCATAAAAATAGAGCACCTAGACACAGTATACACTCTTCAAAAAATATATCTATCTAGAACCTTAAAGGGTTCTTCGGCTGTCCCCGAAGAATAACCTTTTGAAGAACCCTTTTTTGGTTCCAGGTAAAACCCTTTCGGTCCCAGGTAGAAACCTTTTGGGTTCCATGTAGAACCCTTTCCACAGAGGATTCTACATAGAACCCAAAAGAGTTCTACCTGGAACCAAAAAGAGTTCTACCTGGAACCAAAAAGGGTCCTTCTATGGGGACAGCCGAAGAACCCCTTTGGAACCCTTTTTTCTAAGTGTGTAATAGACACGTTTGCTCAGACTTGGCAAACAAAATCATCTTATAGAAGTGAGTGACCCTCACTAAGTCACTCAGTCACTCATATACTGGGAGACAGAGACATGCTATGGAGAAGACAGCACTTAACTGCAACTACACAGTCAGAGACAGGTTTCGATACAGGCTTTCTCTGCTCCCAATCTAGGCCATCCCATCTCTCCCCTTCTCCCTTTCTCCCTCTCTTGCTCCTATATATAGATATACATTCCCATTCAGACAGGCAGTTGATCAGATAATGCGTATGGAAACAAATTCTACAGTAATCCTAACATCATACCAAGAAAACACAGCATTTTCGATATGTACACCTGTCATCTTCACATGGTCTTCCTATAGGCATCCTCCCACAGTAAAAAAGGAACACAGACAATACACGTGAAACTCAGAAAAGCCCTTGAGTTTCTGTCCCCAATCCCCCTGAAATCATTGCACTCAATAACAGCAAAACCAGAGCCGTGGAACCGAGGACAAACTAGGAAAACTAAAACCCCAGATTGGAGAGCTGGATCAGTGCAGTGTGGCGTATACATTTTCTGGCTGCCTGGCCATGACTGGCTCACTGAGTCTGAGCATCCAGTGCTCCGTGGCGGCTTCAGGAAGCACTCCCATAACAGGAGCTGTCAATCACTGAGCACAGCCTGACCCACCATCACCATAACCACCAGCACCAAGCAGCACCCGTCAAAAACCTCTGCTTTAGATAGATCCCTTGATGTCAGATGTCTGTGATGAACAGAGAAATGAAATGGAAAATGTGAGTTATTGATTGGATCTATCAGGCCAGTGCTCCAGCCACACCTCTTATCTGGCTGGAAAATGACTGGAACATAAAACAACATGGCCTCGCCTTCGACCTCCCCCTAAGCCATCATGACCGCCACCATCACAACCACCATCACCATCATGACCACCATCATTATCATGACCACCACCATCAAGACTATCGCTACAACCACCATCACGACCACAACCATCACTGCACCCAGCTTCAGGGGGAATATGGATGCAGTAATACCCAGAGGTCTTGAGATCCCTCTCAGGAGAGGGGTGTTTGGGGAGATCTATACTGAGCTGAGGGTTCATCAATAAGCCATGAGATGCAGCACACAGTCACTTCCAGCAAAACAGGAAATACAAATGGCAGAGAGCATGTTTAAAAATACATCACCCAGCCTCAGGGGAGTGAGCTCAGGTTGTGAGTAGTCAGAATACATCAGTGCAGTGTGCTCGAGGTGAAAGTCTGAAGCTTGACTGCTCCAGGTTTCCACCATCAAAACACAGCAGTTCAGAATAGTCAATGTTCTAGCATTAGAATGATGGAGGAGCAGGAGGATGAATACTTAGCGCTCCATTATGTTCTACACACCGGAATGAAGGTCCACAACACAGGCCATAGGTAAAGCGCCTAGTAGGATGTCAGTGAATGATAGTGAATGAGTACTGAGAAAAGTTATATGTCCCTTCTTGTCCTCTGTCTACTCTGGAGAGTGTCAGATCCGCTGATCCATCAACTGGCCCTTCTTACTCTCATCCCTTCTTTTAGTTTTCACTTACTGGGGGGGAAAGAAATGGACTCTAATATCACACTGCACTGAATCTACTAACAAATTGGGGACTGCTAGACAAATACACTCTTGTCAAGAAAAGGAAAGTTGTGCCTGTCTGTCTGTCTGTCTGTCTGTTTTTCCCTCCTATGTGAGTGAGTGCATTTGTGTGGTCACTACTGAGTAAGTGCGGTAATGCATGGCTGTGTTCATGTGCATGTCTTCATGCCATTGTGTATGTGAGTGCTCAGTGTTACAGTACATGGTTGTTTCTTTGTATGTATCCATGATGAGGCCATGGAGAGTACACCAGGGGTTCTTGGGGAATATAGACGCCATGCTCGCCCTTTCTCACCTATATTGTCCAGGCTGAGATGTGTCCCTCTGTCATGCTTAATAATTAAGAGAGTTTGGCCAGTTACCGAAAAGTCGCTGGTTTGAATCACCGATCCTACTAGATGAAAAATCAGTCAATGTGCCCTTGAGCAAGGCACTTGACCCTAATTGCTCATGTAAGTCGCTCTGGATAACAGTGCTAAATGACTAAAATTTAAATAACAGCAATGTCAAAGGCTGAAAATAACCACGTTTTCCTCTTTGTGGCTATTCAAAATGCAAGGCTATGTATGTTATGTAAGGTACCACTTTGACCTATTACTGAGAATAAATACAGCATACACAACATAAAATACAAAAACATAGGAATGTGAATGTGTGTCTTAATTTACATATGTGTAGGACTATAGTTTCTGCTGTACTGTGCACCCCTTCGCCCCCTGCAGTAGCACCTCCAGTAGGGGCCCAACTTGGCAGAAGCAGCACCTCTCATTAATCACAACGTGTCAGGTCTTTAATAAGTCCTTGACGGGGTTTCGGCTCAAACGACATTCTTTATCAAAGGTTTACACTGGCACTGTGTCCTGCCGCTATGATTGATGCCCTGCTCGCCCACGTATTGCTAGTTCTGCCCTTCATGCTGACTGACAGAGCAACACCCACCCTGCCAGGCTCTGGGCTCTGCTGCAGGGCTAAGGCAGTGAGACGCAGGGAGACACAGGGAGATGCAGGTTGGGTAATGCAGCAGGGCTGGCAGAGACCAGCAATGATGTCAAGGTGATGGATCTTTTCACCCATTCATTTTTCTCCCAGCGTAGCGCCTGACACAGGACGCAACACTGTGCAGAATCCAAAAATTTCAAACAGTCCCTTTATAAATGATGCAATTCAAGTGATTTGTTCACCTTGTCTTGGCTGTTTCTGAAGAGGAAGTGGGCAATCCACTTAACAAATGAAGTGATATCAAAGATCTGTTAACCTTGTCTGCATGCTTATGAACATTATGAATTAAGCAGTATCTATGATCTGTTGGCCTTGCCTGAGGGGCGAAGGAAACATTGTGGTTCGCTGTAGTACAGACTCTGCAGGATAAAGTATCCAGTTCTCACCATGACCCTGTGAAGAGCACATCTGAAAAAGGTCACATTTCCACCATTTCTTTCTCTGCTGAAACAAGTGATCAAAGGGCAATAATTAAACACTCAAAAGATCTCTCATTCTATAATGGAGGGGCCCATTAAATTACATCCTAACTGTCTACTTAGAGTGGCTTAGCAAAAGACAAAAAATATATTGGAGAAAAGCAGCAGCATGGCTGAGAGTGTCAGACTGAATCAGTGCTTCATTACACATGGCCATTATAAGATCATCTAAATAATACCAAGACTGGACCACAGTACAGCAGCACACAGCACCCCGGGCCCTAATCTTGTCAGGAAATAAAAACACAAGAAAATACCGAATATGACGGCTACATGCACAAATACATCTAGATTACGGCTTTAAACTGCTTTTAAGTTAATTGGTGGCAGGCGTGCTGAAGAGCTCCTCCGGGCTATGCTGGCAAGATGAGGAGAATGGGGGAGGGAGGGAGACAGGGAGGGAGGAGACAGGGAGAGAGGGATGGAAGGGGCTGAATTAGAGGGAACATAGAGATTTGTTCAAATATCTTACTTATAAATTGTATAATTAATTTCAGAATAAGAACTACCTAGGGTGACATTAGTGTATTGGTTAAAGCTTTGGTGAATTGAACATATAACAGATATAAGCCTTTCATATGTGTTCTACTTTGGGGTTAAGTAAGTACATATTTTCCCAGAAAGGCTACCATACTGTGGGTACTCATTACACATCTCACTGTCGTAATCGCTGCTGTTTCTACTGGATCCAATCAGCAGAAATTGGCTATGGTTTACTTTACAGTCCGCCGTTTACCTAATATTTATAAAGACATTATATGGTAAAATAGTAATGAGCTCATAATAACCACATAGGCCCAATTTACTTTCTGCAGTCTTTGGGATTCATTGAAACAACCACAGCCACATACCATTTGGTGTTAATAGGAATAATAATAAATAATAATATAATATGCCATTTAGCAGACGCTTTTATCCAAAGCGACTTACAGTCGTGCGTGCATACATTTTTGTGTATGGGTGGTCCCGGGGATCGAACCCACTACCTTGGCGTTACAAGCGCCGTGCTCTACCAGCTGAGCTACAGAGGACCACATAGTAGGAAGATACTAATTATGTCAATGTCAGGGTGTGCTGATGTGGATGCGGTGGTAGAGTCAAGCGCAGGACAACGAGGATAAGTCAAGACGAATTTACTAACACTTGAAATAGACACAAAATAAACGGCCTCAAAAACACTGGAGGCGAACAAATACGCGCAGTGCGTAAAACAACAAGAAGAGTCAAAATACGCGGAGTGCGTAAAACAACTACGTAGAGCCAAGGCACCGAACCTATCAAAACACGACAGGTGGAACAATAACACACAAGATACAAACATAACATAGGGGAACTTATCGGTGACACAATCAATACAGAATACGAAACAGGTGCACTAACTAGACATGACAAAACAAACATCGAAAACATAAAACGGTAGTAGCTAGTGCTCCGGGGACGACGAACGCCGAAGCCTGCCCGAGCAAGGAGGAGGAGCAGCCTCGGCGGCATCCGTGACAGTCAATTGTAACTTTTGTACATGTCTTACATCTAGAGAAGGAGCCTCTGGGAAAGAATGAAACCATCACGATGAGAATGAACTTTCACATTTTGGGGACTTTCTTGGAACACATAGGGCCATAAATAGTAGGGGGACTTTCTCCCACTCAGACCTGAAGAGAACATTTGGTTTTCTCTGGAGAAGCACAGCGACTTGGAGCGTTTGTGTAGCAGCCATCATGTACATACTGACACACATGGACGGGGTCCTGGAAGAAGCCAGGCTGTTTGATGAGCAAAGCTGCCCCTCTGCCAGGAAAGAACTGGTAGCTCTGCCATCTTGCACACTGGGCACGGAGAGGGAGAGAGGGATGGAGAGATAGGCTACAGCGAAGGGAGGGGGCATGTGATAGTCTGTCTGATCCAGCCATCTGAGTTCCCCCACAGACAGCCAGAGCTCTGCTGCCCCTCGGCCACACAACTCCACAGCCTATCAGCCCCTGGGCCCATAGGCATCTCGGCCACTGCCCAGGTAGCCAGGCTCTTTGTGTGTGAAAAAAACCAACACGTTCACACCCCTGTTCGCCTCAATTTGTTTGTACAAAATTACACAGATATGTGGCCAAAGCACGCCTAATGAATGTGAGAAAACCAATGTTCTGTCTGAGAACAGTAAAGAGGCCATTGTCAGCTGACCATGGGTTGGTGATGGAACAGACAGGAAACACAACCCTGGGATGGACTGACTCTCAGTACTCCATCCCTCCTCCATCCAACACTACCATCAGCTGAAAGGAGGAAAGCGTAAAAAGGGAACATTTCCACTGGTTTCAGGAGCAGAACAATGACAAACAGAACAACCGCCATTATGTTGTTTCGAAACCCTCTGAGAGGCAAATCTCTCAATGCATTTTGGGGTTGAATAAATTGGCAGTAGCACAAATAGAGTAATGGATGGAAGTGGGGAACAGCAATGACTGCACTTTTCCCCACAATGCCATGAGTCAGGTGCATGTTTTTGTTAAAAAGGAGAGTGGAAAGGTACCGGTAGTTTATGGTCAAGGCCAAGGATACAATGTATCAGATTGGTAGGTACTACTCATCTGCAATTATACAAAGAGGAGTTTGATAAAGAGACAGAGGAACAAATGAATGAGGTGTCCTCCAGTACTGCAAGAGAGTGACTGTCATTTGGTGGTACATTTGTAACATTGCAATAACCACATTGTAAGTCTGCAGTTTAGTTGAATGTGGAATTTCTTGGAAATATTCACCCCTCCACTCTTTCTTTATTGTAGCAGGGCATTTACGTGTAAAAAGTTCATATGAGCACATCAAATGTGGTTCAAATGAAAGCCAAGAGTCTATATTTTTTTCAAATTAACCATTTACACTCGTGGGAATTGGCCTATATGGATAGGGCTAAATTGAAATGTTTCTTTCAGAAGAAATATGAAAATGCATAAGCATGGTAGCAATGGAAAGGGAACAGTTAGGCTGGGGGGTCCTTTTTACGACCCCCCAGCCTAGCTAAACCTGCCAGCTAGCTACAACAAAACGGACGCTGTGGTCTGGCTAATCATCCTGAGCTAGGCCCATCTCCCGGCTAGGACCTCTCCAGGACCTCTATACCAGGCGGTGTCAGAGGAAGGCCCTCAAAATTGTCAAAGACTCCAGTCACCCTAGTCATAGACTGTTCTCTCTGCTACCGCACGGCAAGCGGTACCGGAGTGCCAAGTCTAGGTCCAAAAGACTTCTCAACAGCTTCTACCCCCAAGCCATAAGACTCCTGAACAGCTAATCATGGCTACCCGGACTATTTGCACTGCCCCCCACCCCATACTTTTTACGCTGCTGCTACTCTGTTAAGTATTTATGCATAGTCACTTTAACTCTACCCACATGTACATATTACCTCAACTACCTCAACTAGCCGGTGCCCCCGCACATTGACTATGCAACGGTACCCCCCTGTATATATAGCCTCCCTACTGTCACTTTATTCTATTGTATATATAGCCTCCCTACTGTCACTTTATTTTTACTTCTGCTCTTTTTTTCTCAACACTTTTTTGTTGTTGTTTTATTCTTACTTTTTTGTTTAAAATAAATGCACTGTTGGTTAAGGGCTGTAAGTAAGCATTTCACTGTAATGTCTGCACCTGTTGTATTCGGCGCATGTGACCAATAAAATTTGATTTGATTTGATTTGAGTTTGGAGATTATGGGAAAATTATTAGACCAAACTTGAGAACACAACAGTTCACCTGACACTGATGATCCAAGATGGCGGAGTAGTGCAGTTGTGTTTTTATCGTATGTCTGTAAATGTCTGTAAATAGCCTGTAAATACCCTATTTTTCGTACATATTTCCCTATCAGACTTTTCATCCTTCTACAAGATATACTTTCCTGCAACCCGCCTCACTCAATGTGGAACGGATTCTATTATTGACTTACCTTTATCTAGAATCTAGAATCTCCAGTTGAAACTAGCTAGCCAGCTAACTAGCTACTTGCTATTAGCCACAGCTAGCGGTGTTTCACCCAGAACATTGGATTTTTTTCTGCGGGATTAATTTTAATCACTGGACATTGATCACCGGATATTCGGCCAGTCTGCACAGCGCGTTATCGACCCAGAACATATCAGTTTTTCCGCCGGAATCATTGAATCACTGGACCTTTAACTCCGGATTTGTCGCTACCAGCTAGCTACAACAAAATTGACGCTGTGGTCTGGCTAATCATCCTGAGCTAGGCCCATCTCCCGGCTATCTACCTCTCTGTCAACCGGACGGGACCACCTAGTGTTGACACGGAGCCCCGCCGATCCTACACGACTGGTCTGCCGACGAAATCGTCTGATGTGGTTACGACGTTAACCACGAAGATTCCATCCATCTGCTAGCCCTGGCCCGCTAGCACACGCTAGGCGTGGCCTCTTAGTCACTAGTACTTCACCACCGGACCTTATGATAACTCAGCTATACAGCTGATATCTGCTGGACTGTTCCTTTTTACGGTACTACATCCTGTTTATGTTTAGCCTCAGCCCAAACATGGTTAGTTTATTGTTGTTTCGGTTATTTATAATTGTACTATATCACTGTAGACCCCCCAGCCTAGCTAAACCTGCCTTAGATAGCTCCTTTGCCCCTCCCCCAATACACGCGGAGACCGACTCAATTGATGCCTCCAGCGATGCTATCTCTATCATTGTTACCCAACGCTTAGGTTTACCTCCACTTTACTCATATCCTTCCATATCCTTGTCTGTACATAATGCCCTGAATCTTTTCTATAACACCCGGAAATCTGCCCCCTTTATTCTATGTACCCAACGCACTAGAAGACCAGTTCTTAAAGCCTTTAGTCGTATCCTTATTCTAGTCCTCCTCTGTTCCTCTGGTGATGTAGAGGCTAACCCAGGCCCTGCAGCCCTCAGTATCACTCCTACTCCCCAGGCGCTATCATTTGATGACTTCTGTAATCGCAAAAGTCTTGGTTTCTTGCACATAAATATCAGAAGTCTACTTCCTAAGTTTGAGTTATTCACTGCGTTAGCACACTCTGCCAACCCTGATGTTCTAGCAGTGTCTGAATCCTGGCTCAGGAAGGCCACCAAAAATTCTGAAATTTCCATCCCCAACTATAACATTTTCCGTCTAGATAGAACTGCCAAAGGGGGTGGAGTTGCAATCTACTGTAGAGATAGCCTGCAGAGCTCTATCATACTATCCAGGTCTGTGCCCAAACAGTTTGAGCTTCTACTTCTAAAAATCCACCTTTCCAGAAATAAGTCTCTCACTGTTGCCGCTTGCTACAGACCCCCCTCAGCCCCCCAGCTGTGCCCTGGACACCATATGTGAATTGATTGCCCCCATTTATCCTCAGAGTTTGTACTGCTTGGTGACCTAAATTGGGATATGCTTAATACCCCAGCCATCCTACAATCCAAGCTAGATGCCCTCAACCTCACGCAAATTATCAACGAACCTACCAGGTACAACCCTAAATCCGTAAACATGGGTACCCTCATAGATATCATCCTGACTAACATACCCTCTAAATACACCTCAGCTGTCTTCAACCAGGATCTCAGCGATCACTGCCTTATTGCCTGCGTCCGTAATCGGGTCCGCGGTCAAACGACCACCCTCATCACTGTCAAACGCTCCCTAAAACACTTTAGCGAGGAGGCCTTCCTAATTGACCTGGCCCAGGTATCCTGGATGGATATAGATCTCATTCCGTCAGTAGAGGATGCCTGGTTGTTCCTTAAAAGTAATTTCCTCTCAATCTTAAATAAACATGCCCCATTCAAAAAATACAGAACTAAGAACCGATATAGCCCCTGGTTCTCCTCAGACTTGACTGCCCTTGACCAGCACAAAAACATCCTGTGGCGTACAGCATTAGCATCAAATAGCCCCCGCGATATGCAACTTTTCAGGGAAGTTAGGAACCAATATACACAAGCAGTCAGGAAAGCAAAGGCTAACTTTTTCAAACAGAAATTTGCATCCTGTAGCACTAACTCCAAAAAGTTTTGGGACACTGTAAAGTCCATGGAGAATAAGAGCACTTCCTCCCAGCTGCCCACTGCACTGAGGCTAGGAAACACTATCACCACCGATAAATCTACAATAATCGAGAATTTCAACGAGCATTTTGCTACAGCTGGCCATGCTTTCCATCTGGCTACCACTAACCCGGCCACCAACTCTGCACCCTCTGCTGCAACTTGCCCATGCCCCCCCGCTTCTCCTTCACACAAATTCAGACAGCCGATGTTTTGAAAGCGCTGCAAAATCTGGACCCCTACAAATCAGCTGGGCTAGACAATCTGGACCCTTTCTTTCTAAAACTAGCCGCCGAAATTGTCGCTACCCCTATTACTAGTCTGTTCAACCTCTCTTTCATAACGTCTGAGATCCCCAGAGATTGGAAAGCTGCCGCGGTCATCCCCCTCTTCAAAGGGGGTGACACTCTAGATCCAAACTGCTACAGACCTATATCCATCCTGCCCTGCAGTATTCGAAAGCCAAGTTAACAAACAGATCATCGACCATTTCGAATACCACCGTACCTTCTCCGCTATGCAATCCGGTTTCCGAGCTGGTCACGGGTGCACTTCAGCCACGCTCAAGGTCCTAAACGATATTATAACCGCGATTGATAATAGACAGTACTGTGCAGCCGTCTTCATCGACCTGGCCAAGGCTTTCGACTCTGTCAACCACCGCATTCTTATTGGCAGACTAAATAGCCTTGGTTTCTCAAATGACTGCCTCGCCTGGTTCACCAACTACTTCTCAGATAGAGTTCAGTGTGTCAAATCGGAGGGCCTGTTGTCTGGACCTATGGCAGTCTCTATGGGGGTGCCACAGGGTTCAATTCTTGGGCCGACACTTTTCTCCGTGTATATCAATGATGTCGCTCTTGCTGCTGGTGACTCTCAGATCCACCTCTACGCAGACGACACCATTTTGTATACATCTGGCCCTTCAATGGACACTGTGTTAACAAACCTCCAAACGAGCTTCAATGCCATACAACAATCCTTCAGTAGCCTCCAACTGCTCTTAAACACTAGTAAAACTAAATGCATGCTTTTCAATCGAACGCTGCTGGCACCCGCCCACCCGACTAGAATCACCACTCTCGACGGGTCTGACCTAGAGTATGTGGACAACTACAAATACCTAGGTGTCTGGTTAGACTGTAAACTCAACTTCCAGACTCACATAAAGAATCTCCAATCCAAAGTTAAATCTAGAATCGGCTTCCTATTTCGCAATAAAGCCTCCTTCACTCATGCTGCCAAACATGCCCTCGTAAAACTGACTATCCTACCGATCCTTGACTTCGGCGATGTAATTTACAAAATAGCCTCCAACACTCTACTCAGCAAATTGGATGTAGTCTATCACAGTGCCATCCGTTTTGTCTCCAAAGCCCCATACACTACCCACCACTGTGACCTGTACGCTCTTGTTGGCTGGTCCTCACTACATGTTCGTCGTCAAACCCACTGGCTCCAGGCCATCTATAAATCACTGCTAGGCAAATCCCCGCCTTATCTTAGCTCATTGGTCACCATAGCAGCACCCACCCGTAGTCTGCGCTCCAGCAGGTATATCTCACTGGTCATTCCCAAAGCCAACACCTCCTTTGGCCGCCATTCCTTCCAGTTCTCTGCTGCCAATGACTGGAACGAATTGCAAAAATCTCTGAAGCTGGAGACTCTTATCTCCCTCAATAACTTTAAGCATCAGTTGTCAGAGCACCTTACCGATCACTGCACCTGTACACAGCCCATCTGAAATTAGCCCACCCAACTACCTCATCCCTATATTGTTATTTATTTTGCTCTTTTGCACCCCAGTATCTCTATTTGCACATAATCTCTTGCACATCTAGCATTCCAGTGTTAATACTATTGTAATTATTCTGCACTATAGCCTATTTATTGCCTTACCTCCATAACTTGCTACATTTGCACACACTGTATATATATTTTCTGTTGTATTTCTGACTTTATGTTTTTTACCCCATATGTAACTCTGTGTTGTTTTTATTGCACTACTTTGCTTTATCTTGGCCAGGTCGCAGTTGTAAATGAGAACCTGTTCTCAACTGGCTTACCTGGTTAAATAAAGGTGAAATAAAAAATAAAATAAAAAAACACAAGACTGAATCCAAACATTATACTGGTGATTGTATGTGCATTTTAAATGTACTGTACTTTTCACTGCATTTGTTGATTCCGAAATTTGAAAATACTCTAGATACATTCAGTAACATGATAAGAACATTCCTGGAAAATGTGGGGTAGGTGCAACATAAGACAAAAAAATGTCAAGGGTTTGAGTGTGCACAGTTCTTAAGTAATTTCAATGAATTTTTATGACAAAAAAAAGTATTCAACTACAGTATAAGGTGCTTTTTTGAGCTCTTCTAGCTGTGCCATTGAGGAACTAGAGCAAGCACACTTGTAGTTGTTTTGTTTGGAACACAAAATTGCATCCCGCCATCACACAATTACTGTTGTCGTTTACGCAATTCAAAAACAGGCCATTATAAATCTCAATCTGGGCCAGGTGGGCATAATTTGAAAGCTTGTTCTACTGCCAACATGACTAGCCAACTTATAAAATGCGATCTTGCAGTGTTAGGCTTTCACAAGGCAGAGAAACAGATCATAATTTTGGTACGCAAAGAAAGGAGTCATGAGTGCATTAAGGTGCATGTTCCGTGGAGGATTTTCTTCACAATAGACAAACATGGGCTTATTCTGTTCAGAACAAACTACCAAACAAAGTGATCATAAACGTTGACACTGTATATGACATTTGGACTCACGGGTGTTTAGCTTGATATCAAAGCAGTATTTATTATAATTCTCAACATTTTATCTTTCAAAATACATGGAGTTTTTTTATTTACAGCATTTCCCTCACTCAGACAACAAAAAATGTGTAAAAGTTGCCCACGTGCAGAAGTTCAGTTGGCATGCATTGAAATGCATGGCTTTCTCTTGGATTTGTTTTGCAAAATAACTATGAATGAACAGACTTATTTTCAAATAATTTTCAACATAAAACACTATATTAAGGCGTGGGACATTCACTGTATTACAAGGAACAATTAGCCGGTCTATTTTTCTCCAGCAGCTAGCATAATCTGTCCATTCACAATTCACCAGTGGGAACATGGCGGCTCTCAACACCTGACAACAGAAAGAGTTGGCCGCTACTATCTGTGAGATTGTTTGTGAGGAAATTACCTCTACCCTCGTCTTGCAATTAAAACCGGAAAATGAATCTCTTGCACTACTCACTTCTAAAGTGGATACCAACTCAAGTGGAAAGTTTGGAGACAGCGGCCAATGTGACAGAAGGGCGACTCCATGACCTGGAAACAGCCCAAACTAAGCTAAGGGGAAATCAATCTCCTAAAAAATTTAACAAAATCACTCAAAAATGATTCCCGGAAATTCAATGTGCGGATCACAGGATTTGAAACTGGTGTCAAAGTGGACAACCCAACTTCCTTAATGAGCTACCTTTTCTATGAACTGTTTGGGCAGGAGAAGCTGGGTCCCATGCCGTTGATAAATATTGTGCAAAACACAGGTCATCGCCACAACGGATCTCAATGTATGATTGTACAAATCCACAGATTTGAAGTCAAAAGGCGAATTGTTCGCCTTGCAGCAGAATAGGGGGCTCTGACCTATGCAGAAAAGAGGATCAGCATCTACCCAGATCTGAGTGCCGAACTGTTGAAACAGAGGGCGACCTACAACAAGGCGAGATCCCAGCTACACAAGCTAAACCTGAGATGCGGCTTCATCCACCCTGCAAAACTCCTCTTGACCTTCCAGTAAACAGCACACACGTTTTACACTGCCAAGGAGGCTCAAGACTTCTTCGAGAAGCACATCAAGCCCAACACACGAGGACTAGCCGACAGATCTATGATAACCCCAATTTGACTGACTGGTATGCTATCCATGCACAATCACGCAGCCTTGCCTATTGCTATGATGCTGCCCTCAGCATAAGAAAATGATGACAACACCCCCTCAATTGGGTAAAAGGAACATTATTATTATTATTATTGCTGAACATTGAACTTTGTTATTATTATATTGCCTATGGACCAGGACATTTAGACTATGATGACACCGCACCAATTAATGAACAATGGACAATATATTAAAGTGGCATACAGACTGGGGCTGCTTCCTTGTGGGTCTACAGCGCTTTGCATCCCTATGGCCTAAATATGGTAATATAAATTGGAAGAATGTATCTAATTTACATAAGTATTCACACCCCTGAGTCAATACATGTTCGAATCACCTTTGGCAGCGATTACAGCTGTGAGTCATTCTGGGTAAATCTCTAAGAGCATTGCACAGCTGGATTATACAATATTTGCACATAATTCTTTAAAGAATTCTTCAAGTTCTGTCCAGTTGTTTGTTGATCATTGCTAGACAGCTCTTTTCAAGTTTTGCCATAGATTTTCAAGCTGATTTAAGTCAAAAATGTAACTAGGCCACTCAGGAACATTAAATGTTGCCTTAGTAAGCAACTCCAGTGTATATTTGGCCTTGTGCTTTAGGTTATTGTCCTGCTGAAAGGTGAATTTGTCTCCCAGTGTCTGTTGGAAAGCAGACTGAACCAGGTCCCTAGTCCTTGCCGATGACAAGCACACCCATAACATGATGCAGCCACCACCATGTTTGAAAATATGAAGAGTGGTACTCAGTAATGTGTTGTGTTGGATTTGTCCCTAAACATAATGCTTTGTATTCAGGACATAAAGTTAATTTCTTTGCCACATTTTTTTTTGCAGTTTTACTTTGGTGCCTTATTGCAAACAGGATGCATGTTTTGGAATATTTTTATTCTGTACATGCTTCCTTCTTTTCACTCTGTCATTTAGGCTAGTATTGTGGACTAACTACAATGTTGTTGATCCATCCTCAGTTTTCTCCTTTCACAACCATTAAACTCTGTAACCGTTTTAAAGTCACCATTGGCCTCATTGTGAAATCCCTGAGCGTTTTCCTTTATCTCCGACAACTGAGTTAGGAAGGACGCCTGTATCTTTGTAGTGACTGGGTGTATTGATACATCATCCAAAGTGTAATTAATAATTTCACCATGCTCAAAGGGATATTCAATGCCTGCTTTTGTTATTTTTACCCATCTACCATGGTGCCCTTCTTTGTGAGGCATTGGAAAACCTCCCGGTCTTTGTGGTTGAATCTGTGTTTGAAATTCACTGCTCGACTGAGGGACCTTAAAGATAATTTTATGTGTGGGGTACAGAGATGAGGTAGTCATTTAAAAATCATGTTAAACACTCCTATTGCACATAGAGTGAGTCCATGCAACTTATTAGGTGACTTGTTAAGCACATTTTTACTCCTGAACTTACTTAGGCTTGCCATAACAAAGGGGTTGAATACTTATTGACTCAAGACATTTCAGCTTTTCATTTTTTATTAATTTATAAAAACATAATTCCACTTTTACATTATGGGGTATTGTGTGTAGGCCAGTGACACAAAATCTCAATTTAATCTATTTTAAATTCAGGCTGTAACACAACAAAATTTGGAAAAAGTCAAGGGGTGTGAATACTTTCTGAAGCCTATGTTTGCATCAAATACCCTAATCCTTGAAAGGCATGTATTGATTATATATAGCATATGTGATGAATAATGATCACTGCAATCAATAGCTGCAATGTTGCTCATTGGATTACCCCATATCATGGAATAGGCTATGTGAAAGTTTATCAAGACAAAAGGCGGACACATGGAATTATTTGATTTAGATGGATGCTTGACATGGCAGAAAGGTAGGCGGATATTTCCTTATCTAAAATGTGGGTGAAACTTTACTTCAGTATACATTTCTTGAGCTCGTTATGTGTGTTGTTTTGCGCACTGGACTCAAGCTTGGATGGACTCACGCCTGGTAAAAACCTTATAGCCTAGTGCGCAATATATTCCAAAATTCTAACAAAATACACCAGCAACATCATAGGAGATAAAGGTTGTGAGCACAGTGTTTCTGATCAGATCCACAATAATCTTCTAATATATTTGTGTGGCTACAAGGCCATCTTTAGAGCACAGCCCTTTCTGCTTGGTTTCCAGAGTATTGAAAGAGAGAAATTAAATAAGCTACTATGATGCTTCTGATAATACAGTAAAAGCCGTGTTTTGTTGGGTGATGTGCTAAAGTCTGATATAGCCTATTTTGAAAACTGCCAGTGTGTTGTGTTTATGAGGAGCCCCCTCCTGTGTGTGTTGTTGCATGAGCTGGCTGCCTTTTCCTCCTTGCTTGGCAGAGATCTCAGAAAATGTAAAATTGTGAACCCATCACCCAAATGTATCACATAAAATGTGCATGCCATATCTCACAATCGATTGAACTTCCCCAATTTAGTATTTTCGCTGTGATAGAATGTTTATATTTTTCGTAGATTTGGGTTATTCCACTAAATTCTATCTAGCGCTGTAGTGAGTGGGGCGGTGTATAACCCTGTGACATATTTACATTTTAGTCATTTAGCAGACGCTCTTATCCGACTTACAGTTAGTGAGTGCATACATTTTTTATACTGCCCCCCCGTGGGAATCGAACCACAACCCTGGCGTTGCAAGCGCCATGCTCTACCAACTGAGCTACATATCCCTCGCTCTACATCACTCCCCCGAGTGAGAAAGGTGCACACTTTGACAGACAGTCCAACAACGAGTCAGAGGGGTTTAGGAACATAGACACATTTTCGAAATTGGCATTATTCCCCTTTAACAGAGTTTTAGGAAAAAGTGGTCATATAAACTGAGGGAGATTTTACTGTCATTCTGTTACCAAACTTTACATCTGTACTGTTCTTCGAATAAATGTGTTTTAGTCAAATATTCTGTGTACATTTTTAAAAGTATTTATTGTGCATAGAGTTGTATGGTTTAACTTTGCAATCAATGGTTTTTGTTTGACATACTTTTACAGCGTCATTCTGTTACCGTGGAAATGCCCAGGGCCTGAATTCCCAAAGGCATCTTAAGGCTAAGTTCACTGTTAGAACCATAGGATCCTATGGCTCTAACGATTAACTTAGCCTTAAGATGCTTTTGGCCCAGGAACAATGTCTAACACATTTCTCAATGTCAAGGATTCCAGGCAAAAGTCTGAAGATACCTTGAAAAAGCCTGTGGAATCCAGGCAAAAATACTGTGGATTTCAGGAAATAGTCTGTGGATTCCAGGCAAAAAGTCTGTGGATTCCAGGCAAAAGTCTGTGGATTCCAAGCAAAAGTCTGTAGATTCCAGGCAAAAGTCTGTGGATTCCAGACAAAAAGTGCAGCTCTATTGTCTGTCCATTGAAGGAGCTCCCAGATATCTCCTTGTTTTGCTCTCTCTGAGTGTTCGTGTCATGAAAGGAGGGGTTTCTTCTTTGTCTGAAAGCAATGGCTAGCTAGTTTGCTAACTATTCTAGCTAACTAACTGGCTGAATAAGTTGACGACGAACTCGCTCAAGCTGTCGGGACTAACACACAACGTTAGACACGGACACGAACGATCTGCTTGGCGTGTTGACACACTGGTGGTTTGTTGTGGCCGAGTATTGGTGCTAAACCGTGTTGTTGGAGTCCGGCATGCTAGCTGGCTATGGCGTCTTATGACTAGGTGCCCTGGATGAATTTCACGGAAGAATACTGTACCTAGTTAGCTAGCTGAATAAACTAAGTTAGTCTATTCCTAGAAAACATTGAACCGCTGTAGTTTACAACAATTATAGTTTCTGAGGTGGAAGTTGGGTGTTGTGGTGAGGGAGGCCCCGCTCTCTCCTTTCCCAGATGTTTAGTTCATTTCATTCCGATCTCCTTTGCATTATTGTAGCCATTTTCTGCAGCCTGTCAACTATGCCTCTGCCTATCTCTGTTCTCTCCTCTCCGCACAGGCTATACAAACGCCTCACACCGCGTGGCTGCTGCCTCTCCAACCTGGTGGTCCCTGCATGCACCACCCACGTGGAGTTCCAGGTCTCAGGCAGCCTCTGGAACTGCCGTTCTGCTGCCAACAAGGCAGAGTTCATCTCAGCCTATGCTACCCTCCAGTCCCTCGACTTCTTGGCGCTGACGGAAACATGGATTACCACTGAAAACACTGCTACTCCTACTGCTCTCTCCTCGTATGACCATGTGTTCTCGCATACCCCGAGAGCATCTGGTCAGCGGGGTGGTGGCACAGGAATCCTCATCTCTCCCAAATGGACATTCTCTATTTTTCCCCTGACCCATCTGTCTATCTCCTCATTTGAATTCCATGCTGTCACAGTCACTAGCCCATTTAAGCTTAATATCCTTGTCATCTATCGCCCTCCAGGTTCCCTTGGAGAGTTCATCAATGAGCTTGACGCCTTGATAAGTTCCTTTCCTGAGGATGGCTCACCCCTCACAGTTCTGGGGGACTTCAACCTCCCTACGTCTACCTTTGACTAATTTCTCTCTGCCTCCTTCTTTCCACTCCTCTCCTCTTTTGACCTCACCCTCTCACCATCCCCCCCTACTCACAAGGCAGGCAATATGCTTGACCTCATCTTTACTAGATGCTGTTCTTCTACTAATCTCACTGCAACTCCCCTCCATGTCTCCGACCACTACTTTGTATCCTTTTCTCTCTCGCTCTCCTCCAACACTACTCACTCTGCCCCTACTCAGATGGTAATGCGCCGTCGCAACCTTCGCTCTCTCTCTCCCGCTACTCTCTCCTCTTCCATCCTATCATCTCTTCCCTCTGCTCAATCCTTCTCCCTCCAATCTCCTGATTCTGCCTCCTCAACCCTCCTCTCCTCCCTTTCTGCATCCATTGACTCTCTATGTCCCCTATCCTCCCAGCCGGCTCGGTCCTCCCCTCCAGCTCCGTGGCTTGATGACTCATTGCGAGCTCACAGAACAGGGCTCCGGGCAGCCGAGCGGAAATGGAGGAAAACTAGTCTCCCTGCGGACCTGGCATCTTTTCACTCCCTCCTCTCTGCATTTTCTTCATCTGTTTCTGCTGCTAAGGCCACTTTCTACCACTCTAAATTCCAAGCATCTGCCTCTAACCCTAGGAAGCTCTTTGCCACCTTCTCCTCCTTGCTGAAGCCTCCCCCCTCCTCCTCTCTGTGGATGACTTCGTCAACCACTTTGAAAAGAAGGTTGACGACATCCGATCCTCGTTTGTTAAGTCAAATGACACTGCTGGTCCTGCTCACACTGCCCTACCCTATGCTTTGACTTCTTTCTCCCCTCTCTCTCCAGATAAAATCTTGCGACTTGTGACGGCCGGCCGCCCAACAACCTGCCCGCTTGACCCTATCCCCTCCTCTCTTCTCCAGACCATCTCCGGTGACCTTCTCCCTTACCTCACCTCGCTGATCAACTCATCCTTGACCGAAGGCTATGTCCCTTCCGTCTTCAAGAGAGCGAGAGTTGCACCCCTTCTCAAAAAACCAACACTCGATCCCTCTGATGTCAACAACTACAGACCAGTATCCCTTCTTTCTTTTCTCTCTAAAACTATTGAGCGTGCCGTCTTTAGCCAACTCTCTTGCTATCTCTCTCAGAATGACCTTCTTGATCCAAACCAGTCAGGTTTCAAGACTGGTCATACAACTGAGACTGCTCTTCTCTGTGTCACGGAGGCTCTCCGCACTGCTAAAGCTAACTCTCTCTCCTCTGCTCTTGTCCTTCTAGACCTGTCTGCTGCCTTTGATACTGTGAACCATCAGATCCTCCTCTCCACCCTCTCCGAGCTGGGCATCTCCGGCGCGGCTCACTCTTGGATTGCGTCCTACCTGACCGGTCGCTCCTACCAAGTGGCGTGGCGAGAAGCTGTCTCCGCACCACGTGCTCTCACCACTGGTGTCCCTAGGGCTCAGTTCTAGGCCCTCTCCTATTCTCGCTATACACCAAGTCACTTGGCTCTGTCATATCCTCACATGGCCTCTCCTATCATTGCTACGCAGACGACACACAACTAATCTTCTCCTTTCCCCCTTCTGATAACCAGGTGGCGAATCGCATCTCTGCATGTCTGGCAGACATATCAGTATGGATGACGGATCACCACCTCAAGCTGAACCTTGGCAAGACGGAGCTGCTCTTCCTCCCGGGAAGGACTGCCCGTTCCATGATCTCGCCATCACGGTTGACAACTCCGTTGTGTCCTCCTCCCAGAGTGTGAAGAGCCTTGGCGTGACCCTGGACAACACCCTGTCGTTCTCCGCTAACATCAAGGCGGTGACCCGATCCTGTAGGTTCATGCTCTACAACATTCGGACAGTACGACCCTGCCTTACACAGGAAGCGGCACAGGTCCTAATCCAGGCACTTGTCATCTCCCGTCTGGATTACTGCAACTCGCTGTTGGCTGGGCTCCCTGCCTGTGCCATTAAACCCCTACAACTCATCCAGAATGCCGCAGCCCGTCTGGTGTTCAACCTTCCCAAGTTCTCTCACGTCACCCCGCTCCTCCGCACACTACACTGGCTTCCATTTGAAGCTCGCATCTGCTACAAGACCATGGTGCTTGCCTACGGAGCTGTGAGGGGAACGGCACCTCCGTACCTTCAGGCTTTGATCAGTCCCTACACCCAAACGAGGGCATTGCGTTCATCCGCCTCTGGCCTGCTGGCTCCCCTACCTCTGCTGAAGCACAGTTCCCGCTCAGCCCAGTCAAAACTGTTCGCTGCTCTGATGGTGGAACAAGCTCCCTCAGCTCCCTTGTTCCCAATGGTGGAACAAGCTCCCTCACGACGCCAGGACAGCGGAGTCACTCACCACCTTCCGGAGACATTTGAAACCCCACCTCTTTAAGGAACACCTGGGATAGGATAAAGTAATCCTTCTAACCCCCCCCAAAAAATGAAAAAAAAAAAAAATAAATGAACAAAAATAATAATAATAATTTGGAAAATGGTTATCCCACTGGCTATAAGGTGAATGAACCAATTTGTAAGTCGCTCTGGATAAGAGCGTCTGCTAAATGACGTAAATGTAAATGTAATCTCCTTGTCATTTCTAGTATTATCCTTCCTTGCTAGTGTATAAAGCAACCATTGTGTAACCTCTCTTTATTAGAAAAAGGAAAGTAATATTCAGAATGTCTTCCACATGAGTCCCTCAGACTATTGAAGGCCTTCTACCCTGAGGCATCTTTGGAAACAAGGCTGGCCATTCACAGGCCTCCTGGCATGCAAGGTCTGACAGGCATTCAGAGATCTCGTAACATGCATGACTTCCTGGACCTCAGAAAAAGATAAAGAAACATACTCAAGACAGGAAGAATCTTCACCAAAGATAGACTAGGGACACTTAGGTTATTTTCTCTCTCAAGGCAGGCATATTTTCACTGCACAATACTATCTCTGTGCTGTATTGTCCAGTGGGCTGATAAATGGATGGCACACATTCTTTAATTTCCCTTCCGTTTGATGCTTTCCCTCCAGTCTGCACCACTGGCCCACTTGGATCCTTTTTACATGCATTTTATTCTCCTTTCGTCTTATTTTAAAGTGCTCACTACACACTGCACTATTGTGGTGGTCCATACTTGACATGTTGCCACACATTTTCAAGTACTTGCTTAGAGGCGAACACAAACACATAACCCAGTTTAACAGCCCTTATAAACAGTGATTTATCCGGAGGAATAATAAAGGTGTAGCTCAGCAGAGAGGGGGGGAATGAGTGTAGCCCACAGCAGAGGAGACATACAGTAGCGACTATAGCCAAGAGGAATGGTTGAATTAAAATTCCCAACAGCATAGTTTCCCCTATTCTAAGCATCCTAACATTAGTCTCAACCCCAAAACCTGCTGCCCTATAGAACCATTCCTGACTCAATTTCCAAGGCTGATGCTGCCCACTGATCCCCTATCAGCTGGTGCTGAGCAAACAGCAGCAACATTCCATATTAATGTCCAATATGGAGCTATAGGTTTGATGGATGACTAGCTACCGTACGCACAGCACATCCTAAGGACATCTTAGATGCATTACAGTATAAGATCACAGGCAAACGGGAGCACATTACATGTGACGGTTAATTCTAGGTCTCACCATTACCATTTGACAAGCTTATAATGATTGATTGTCATCCATCATACATGGTTCCAATATAATGAATGGTTATGACGGCACTTGTTTTCCGATCAAACAAACCATTAGCAAAGCGTTACCATTATTGGACATTAATCATGTGGTTGACGTACACATCTGCTAGCTGATATAGGCTGTATTAATGGATGTGGCTGAGGTCCTCGTGTCACCTAGCAGTCGTCTCCTCTCCCAGACTGCCCAAACCCCAGGGCTGTCACAGCTCCACACGTCAGGCCGTGATCTACGACCCACTTTTCAGCTTTAATGCATTTGAATGGGGATATGAGTCCAAGAGACCAACCGGCCCAATTTCAAACCTACGGTTAAGGCTCAACCTCATCTACCAATCTGACTGCCGATGTACATGTGGAATGGAAAATAAAAATCCATCACACACACACAAATTATATTTTTTTCTATCACCACCTTCCCAGTGCCCTATATCTTCACATTTCAAAGATGTACATGAAGGGCTGTGTGATGATCTGTCTGCTGATGTAGAAAGCTAATCAGAAGCTAAAATCAGATTTACAGCGGTAATTGAACTAGTGCAGAAGACTTATGAGAACCAGGGAGCCAAACCCTGCACCCTCCGTGTGACTATTTTAACCTTTAATTTGATTACTGGATCCTGCTCTCACTCAACCTCTGCATAGCATACCATCGCACTGTAATCATAAAGTCACACCTGACAACTTTCTAAATTGTTGCTAGACTGACTACACTGGAGTGCTAAGGGGAGTAAAGACAGTGAAGGGTCTATGGGGCGATGTTGGAGTCAGACACCCAGAGCCCTGGGGGCCCTGAGCAAACAGTTCCTGTTGATGTCCACACCACACCCTGCATGCCATGTCAGGCTGGATGGGCTCCAACAGACAAGACATTCCTCACTCACTGCACTGGACTGATAAAGACCAGCAAACAGAACCACAGAAGACGGCCTCCCCAGTCAGTCAGGGTGACGAAAGACCCCTTTCTCTCATTCTGAGACGGTCTCAAACAGCAGTGCCATCAGCCTGCCAACGGCTGTCTGCTATACATACACAGGCACAATGGAGGAGGAGCAGGCTGGCAATTTAGCAGGCAGGAAATGTCAGTGTAGACTCCTGCTGGGGTCCAGGTGGACCAGGTTATATAAAAATCACCATGCAAAGAATCCATGGCCCTGTACATGCTCTCTGTTGTGGTAGCCTGCCTGAGGATGGCAATGGACCTTGGAGGTGCTTTTCTGGACCCCTGCTAAAGGGTCAGACCCTACAGGGAGATGACTATGTACACATATAGTATGTAACACAAAGGAGTGGTCACTTACTCCCCAATGAGACCAGCAGACGAGTGATGGTTGGCCAGGCAGTTTCTTCCTTACACTCCAATACCAGTCATTGATCTATCCATCAGGCCTGTCCAAGCCAACCGTCATTCCTGTTATGGCTCAATATGAGTAGGACAGGTACAGGAGAGTACAGTGGTAGAGGACTATCATTAGGTGTCCAGAGGTAGTGATTATTGATTCAGCCCTGTCACTACCATAGAAAGACTAGCCTTCCATTAATAAGACAGCACTTTATGAGAACCCACTATAATAGCAACAATGGAATACAAGACCTGTGCTTGTTTTGTGAGGGTTCGTCAATGCAAGTTTTAATACATTTGCATAAGAAAAGCATGCTGCCAAACCCTAGTTTTTTTATGATATAAAAAGACATGCTACTGAAGCAACTGTTATCCACAAACAGTGTCACTCAAGAGCATGTTGACCTTCTGAGATACAAACAGTCTGACCTTCTAGTAACTGATGGGTGAACTGAATGAGCTCAGGTGAATGAGCCTCTAACCTTGGTTATTCCAGATAATTATTCCACATGATTAGCATACCATATGTAACTACTCTCTAATGGTTAAAAGCTAGTGCGTATAGCTGACCAAAGCTGACTGGTCCACCCTCTCCTGTGCTTTCTAAACTTGCCCCAGAGCCTGCCTCTGCTTTCTTAAACAGTCTAAATTGAATTAGGACATTCTTCCAGCCAACAAATTGAGTAGAAGTGTACCCTGAGGTTGGGAATGCGATGCGAGCTGCAGGATTTAAACACTTGAAAGGAACACAGTGGGATCAGCTCTGTACGTCTGCCTGGGCACTGCATTCTAAACATGGAGAATATGGGGGGAGATGAGGGACATCTGGCATTCACACAGTGAGGGGCCTGAATAAATGTGTGTGAATGTGTGCATACAGTAGGTGTGTGTGTGCGTGTGTGCGTGTGTGTGTTTGGCGTGCATGTGTGTTCAACATGAATTTTTTCTTTAAACTCTCAGTGCACAAAGCACAACTCCTCAACTGCTGGATAAATCATGACTAGAGACTACAGGATGGGAAAACATTACACTGTTGATCTAAATATTTCATCACACACACAGAGTTGCTGAATTCATCCGTCAAACACAATCACAGACTTTTCTCTATCCTGGCCCATCCTGGGCTGCAGTAGTTCTCCCTGCTAACATAGTAGAGAAGAGTATGATAGCACACACCGGGACTGTTTCAGTGCCATGAGCTCAGACTAGGGACGACGCACACAGAGATAAAAACAGACCTGACTCCTGACCAGGGACCACGCACACAGAGATAAAACAGACCTGACTCCTGACCAGGGACCACGCACACAGAGATAAAACAGACCTGACTCCTGACCAGGGACGATGCACAAAGAGATAAAACAGACCTGACTCCTGACTAGGGACGATGCACAAAGAGATAAAACAGACATGACTCCTGACCAGGGACCACGCACACAGTGATAAAACAGACCTGACTCCTGACCAGGGACCACGCACACAGAGATAAAACAGACCTGACTCCTGACCAGGGACGATGCACAAAGAGATAAAACAGACCTGACTCCTGACTAGGGACGATGCACAAAGAGATAAAACAGACATGACTCCTGACCAGGGACCACGCACACAGTGATAAAACAGACCTGACTCCTGACCAGGGACCACGCACACAGAGATAAAACAGACCTGACTCCTGACCAGGGACGATGCACAAAGAGATAAAACAGACCGGACTCCTGACTAGGGACGACGCACACAGAGATAAAACAGACCGGAATCCTGACTAGGGACCACGCACACAGTGATAAAACAGACCTGACTCCTGACCAGGGACCACGCACACAGAGATAAAACAGACCTGACTCCTGACCAGGGACGATGCACAAAGAGATAAAACAGACCTGACTCCTGACTAGGGACGATGCACAAAGAGATAAAACAGACATGACTCCTGACCAGGGACCACGCACACAGTGATAAAACAGACCTGACTCCTGACCAGGGACCACGCACACAGTGATAAAACAGACCTGACTCCTGACCAGGGACGATGCACAAAGAGATAAAACAGTCCTGACTCCTGACCAGGGACCACGCACACAGAGATAAAACAGACCTGACTCCTGACCAGGGACGATGCACAAAGAGATAAAACAGACCGGACTCCTGACTAGGGACGACGCACACAGAGATAAAACAGACCGGACTCCTGACTAGGGACCACGCACACAGTGATAAAACAGACCTGACTCCTGACCAGGGACCACGCACACAGAGATAAAACAGACCTGACTCCTGACCAGGGACGATGCACAAAGAGATAAAACAGACCTGACTCCTGACTAGGGACGATGCACAAAGAGATAAAACAGACATGACTCCTGACCAGGGACCACGCACACAGTGATAAAACAGACCTGACTCCTGACCAGGGACCACGCACACAGTGATAAAACAGACCTGACTCCTGACCAGGGACGATGCACAAAGAGATAAAACAGTCCTGACTCCTGACCAGGGACCACGCACACAGAGATAAAACAGACCTGACTCCTGACCAGGGACCACGCACACAGCGATAAAACAGACCTGACTCCTGACCAGGGACCACGCACACAGTGATAAAACAGACCTGACTCCTGACCAGGGACCACGCACAAAGAGATAAAACAGACCTGACTCCTGACTAGGGACCACGCACATAGAGATAAAACAGACCTGACTCCTGACCAGGGACGATGCACAAAGAGATAAAACAGACCTGACTCCTGACCAGGGACCACGCACACAGAGATAAAACAGACCTGACTCCTGACCAGGGACCACGCACACAGCGATAAAACAGACCTGACTCCTGACCAGGGACCACGCACACAGAGATAAAACAGAACTGACTGACCATAGGCCGGCTGAGGTGTCATCTACATTAGGCCTGGTTTTATTTCCAGCCAGGGACTGAGTGTTGGCTTACTAATGTCCACCTGGGATTGGGCCATCTCCTGACTCCAGCCTGACTCCAGGCTGCTCCCTTCTGCCAATTAGGAGCCAGATTTATCTTCTTCCCCTGGCCGCTGATGGATGGACCCGACCCCACCGCCCGACTGCAGACGCCAGTAGCACAGCAGCACGAGAGGGTCAAAAAGAGAAAAATACACTGAGACTCAGACAGCCTCTGTCTCTCTCCCTCCTCCCAGGGTTCTCAGGGCTCTTTGTGGCCAGGTAGGTCACTGTGGGGCTGCTAAAGGTTAGTGGTGTGGGCCACTTAGAAAAGAAAAGGAAAAGCTGCACTCTAGTGGCTCTGATGTAGTCATTTCTTTCACCAACGTTTTGACAGCTAAGCTATCTCCATCAAGGCTTCATCCGAAAGGACACATGACTGGACTTCTGACTCCTCATCTACTCTATGTGTATAAATTGAGTGCTTGCTCATGTGCTCGTATTCCTGCCCCCAGGATGAGGATATTAGGCAACTGAGTAAGCCCTGCAGCAAAACAAGGAGAAGGATTCTGATGTTGTTATGCACTCTGTCTTTATTCAGAGATAAATAAAATGATGATTTGGTGCATTGCAATGAATGCTTTGTTTAAGGGAGCCTGTTCGTCATGTCTCTACCAGAACAGCACCTGAGTTTCCATCCATCCTCTCTAGGCATTCTAAATCATCACTCTCACTGTGCCCTGGCGTCATGCATGGCTGTTATCCATCAAAGCAGAGCACTGGCCTTCCTTCCCTCAGCTAATCAAAGCCCTGAATACCAATCTCCCCCTCAGCCCTCAAAGCAATGACCGGCTCCCCTGCCAACCCCCCTCACAACCCTACACATAGCCCTTACCTGCACCAACAATGGCCCATTCCATTAGATGCACTTATTGTGCTCCTTCCTTCCCCTTCAGCAATAGTTAATTCCATCACTCACATCCACATGCAGCTCCTTCATAGTCCAGTGGTGTGACTGTGAGGCAGAGAGCTCTGCTCTGTCAGGACTAAGATAACAAAGCAAAGGGAATAATTAAACTCAATCCCTGGATATCAAAGTCAGGCTGTGGCTGACTTGGTCACATGCAGAATACAACAGGTGTAGACTTTACCGTGAAATGCTTAATTACGAGCCCTTTCCCAACAATGCAGAGTTAAAAAGTAAGACAAATATTTGCTAAATAAAAAAAGGAAATAGTAACAATAAAATAACAATAACGAGGCTATATACAAGGAGTACCAGTACTGAGTCAATGTGCAGGGGTACGAGTGTCACGGTTTCGGCCGAGGCTGCTCCTCCTCCTGGTTCGGGCAGGCTTCGGTGGTCGTCATCCCCGGAGTACTAGCTGCCACCGATCTATGTTTCATGTTCGTTTGGTTTTGTCTTGATGTTGTACACCTGTGTCTTGTTAGTCCTCGTTAGTGTCCTATTTAGTTCTCGTTGTGTGTGTTTGTCTTTGTGTGTGATTGCTCTTCTGTTTTGTGTTGGAGCTACGTACTTCCCTCCAGTGTTTTGGAGAGGTTTTTCGCACATGTTAGTGCGCCGTTTGTTTGACGCCTGTGTGCGCCGTTATTTCGCCTTCGGGCTTATTGTGCTTATTTGCTACGTGAATATTGCACTAAAGTCTTTTGGACTGAGCTTCTGCGTCCTGCGCTTGATTCATGCACCACACCCACCTTCAGCACCCCTTGACAGAATCACACACCAAAATGGAATCAGCAGGATCTGTAGTTACACCTGAGTTGCTCGAGGAGCATGTTCGCGGCCAAGATGACCAGATACGACAACTGGGGACCGCTCTACAGGACGTCATCAACACCCTGCACCGATGGGAGGCCAGCGGGGTACCCACACCTCCACCTACCCTGCCATCCCCATCGGCCGGTCCACCAGTCCCAGGTCCGGAACCCAGGGGGATTCGGCTCTGGCTCCCGAGGGCGTATGACGGAACAGCTGCCGGGTGTCAGGGGTTCCTCCTGCAGGTGGAGCTCTACCTGGCCACTGTACACCCGGTGCCCTCGGGACACGAGAGCGTTTCCGCCCTCATCTCCTGTCTCACGGGCAAGGCGTTGGAGTGGGCTAACGCCGAGTGGAGGAAAATGGACGCCAACACCATCTCCTACGCCGAGTTCTCCCGCCGCTTCAAGGCCGTGTTCGACCATCCACCTGAGGGCAAAGCGGCGGGGGAGCGTCTAGTCCACCTGAGACAGGGGGAGGAGGAGCGCACAGGCGTTTGCTCTAGAGTTCCGGACTCTAGCGGCGGACGCAGGGTGGAATGAACGGGCCCTCATCGACCATTTTCGATGTAGCCTACGGGAGGACGTTCAACGTGAGTTGGCCTGCAGGGATACCCATCTCACCTTCGACCAGTTGGTCGATATGTCCATCCGTCTGGACACCCTGCTGGCCACCCGTGGACGTCCCGAGGGGGGTCCGTCCATTCCGCCCTCCGGCACCTCCGAGCCGAGCCCTATGGAGCTCGGGGTGCCGGGCTAGAGAAAGGAGGAGGAGGAGCCAGAGGGGGCCTGTCTCCTGCACCAAGTGCGGTCGTGGAGGGCACACTGCGGCCAGGTGCTGGGGAGGGTTCTCCGGGGAGAAGACAACAGGCCACGCACTGGGGGGCCTCCCAGGTGAGTAGACGTCCCACTTACCCAGAGCTTTCTGTTGCGCACTTTTGTATACCTGTGTGTTTTCCACAGGTTGCACCTCATTCCCAGCATAAGGCGCTAGTAGATTCAGGCGCAGCTGGGAATTTTGTTGATCGGAAGTTTTGTTTAGATTTAGGGATCCCTCTCCTACCTGTTGACAAACCTTTTCCCGTTCATGCCTTAGATAGCCGCCCGTTGGGGTCGTGGTTGATTAGGTAGATCACAGCACCACTTAGGATGTGTGCGCAGGGGGGTCATGAAGAGACTATACAGCTGTATCTGATCGACTCTCCTGCGTACCCAGTGGTGCTGGGAATTCCCTGGTTAAGCACCCATAACCCTGCTATTTCGTGGCAACAGAGGGCTCTCGATGGGTGGTCTGCTCAGTGCGAGGGGCGATGTCTGGGTGTTTCCGTGGGGGCGACTTCGGTGGAAAGTCCAAACCAAGTGCCCGCACTGCACATTCCGCCTGAATATGGGGATTTAGCTCTCATGTTTAGTAAAACTAGGGCGACGCAGTTGCCTCCTCATAGACAGGGGGATTGTGCGATTGATCTCCAGGCAGGAGCAGAGCTCCCACGGAGCCACGTGTATCCTTTGTCTCAAGAGGAGAGAAAAGCTATGGAGACTTACATAGCCGAATCTTTGAGACAGGGATACATTCGGCCCTCCACTTCTCCCGCCTCCTCGAGCTTATTTTTTGTGAAGAAGAAAGATGGAGGGTAGCGCCCGTGCATTGATTACCGTGGTCTCAATCAGGTTACTGTGAAATACAGTTATCCACTCCCTCTGTTTGCGACCATGACAGAGTCATTGCATGGAGCGCGGTTTTTCACAAAATTGGATCTCAGGAGCGCGTATAACTTGGTGCGCATTAGGGAGGGCGACGAATGGAAGACAGCGTTTAGTACCACGTCAGGTCATTTCGAATATCGCGTCATGCCCTATGGGTTGATGAATGCTCCATCAGTCTTCCAATCCTTCGTAGATGACATTTTCCGGGATATGCAGGGACAAGGGGTGGTCGTGTACATTGATGACATTCTGGTGTACTCGTCTACCCGAGCCGAGCATATAACCCTGGTGCATCGTGTATTGAGGAGGCTGTTGGAGCACGACCTATATGTCAAGGCAGAGAAATGTCTGTTTTTCCAGGAGTCGGTCTCCTTTTTGGGTTATCGGTTGTCCGCGTCAGGGGTGAGAATGGAGGTGGATCGTGTGTCCGCTGTGCGTAATTGGCAAACTCCAACCACTGTAAAAGAGGTGCAGCAGTTCTTGGGCTTTGCGAATTACTACCGGAGGTTTATCCGGGGTTTTGGACAGGTGGCAGCTCCCATCACGTCCCTTCTGAAAGGGGGTCCGGTGTGCCTGCAGTGGTCAGCTGATGCGGACAGGGCCTTTAGGAGACTGAAGGACCTGTTTACGTCGGCTCCGGTGCTGGCGCATCCGGATCCCACATTACCCTTTCAGGTTGAGGTAGACGCGTCTGAGGCTGGTATAGGGGCCGTTCTCTCTCAACGGTCCGGCACGCCACCTAAACTCCACCCCTGTGCTTTTTACTCAAAAAAGCTCAGCCCGGCGGAGCGTAACTATGACGTTGGGGACAGGGAGCTGTTAGCTGTAGTTCAAGCCCTTAAGGTGTGGAGGCATTGGCTTGAGGGGGCTCAACACCCTTTCCTCATTTTGACTGACCATCGGAACCTGGAGTACATCCGGGCAGCGAGGAGACTGAACCCTCGCCAGGCTCGATGGAGTATGTTTCTCACCAGGTTCGTATTTAAAATCACGTACATCCCTGGGTCCCAGAATGGTAAGGCAGATGCGCTGTCCCGGCGGTATGACACGGAGGAGAGGTCCGTTGAGCCTACTCCCATACTACCGGAGTCTTGCCTTGTGGCACCGGTGGTGTGGGAGGTCGATGCCGAAATCGAGCGGCTGCGTGCACCGACCCCAGCCCTCCACAGTGTCCTGAGGGTCGGAAGTACGTTCCGCTCGAGATTCGGGATCGACTCATTTACTGGGCTCACACGTCACCCTCCTCTGGACATCCGGGTATTGGCCGGACAGTGCATTGCCTTAGCACTAAATACTGGTGGCCCACTTTGGCTAGGGATGTGAGGGTTTATGTCTCCTCCTGCTCGGTGTGCGCCCAGTGTAAGGCGCCCCGACATCTGCCCAGGGGTAAGTTACAACCCCTGCCCGTTCCACAACGACCATGGTCCCACCTCTCGGTGGAATTTGTGACAGACCTTCCCCTCTCTCAGGGGAATACCACCATCCAGGTCGTTGTGGACCGGTTCTCTAAGGCCTGTCGTCTTCTCCCTATGTCGGGTCTTCCTACTGCCCTACAGACCGCTGAGGCCCTATTTACCCACGTCTTCCGGCATTACGGGGTACCCGAGGATATAGTGTCTGATCGAGGCCCCCAGTTTACCTCCCGTGTTTGGAGAGCGTTCATGGAGCGGTTGGGGGTCTCGGTTAGCCTTACCTCAGGGTACCACCCGGAGAGTAACGGGCAGGTAGAACGTGTCAACCAGGATGTGGGTAGGTTTCTGAGGTCGTATTGCCAGGGCCGGCCGGAGGAGTGGGCACGGTACATTCCCTGGGCCGAGATGGCCCAGAACTCTCTCCGCCACTCCTCTACCAACCTAACCCCCCTTCCAATGTGTGTTAGGTTACCAGCCGGTTCTGGCACCTTGGCAGCAGAGCCAGATCGAGGCCCCCTGCGGTGGATGATTGGATGAGGCGCTCGGAAGAGACGTGGAACGCTGCCCACGTCCACCTGCAGCGGGCCGTCCTTCGTCACAAGGCGAGCGCCGATCTCCACCGCAGTGAGGGGCCGGTGTACGCACCCGGAGATCGAGTCTGGCTCTCTACCAGAAACCTACCCCTCCGCCTGCCCTGCCGGAAGCTGGGTCGGCGGTTTTTGGGGGCCCTTTAAAGTCCTGAGAAGATTGAACGAGGTGTGTTATAGGTTACATCTACCTGTTGAGTATAAGAATATTAACCCCTCGTTCCATGTGTCTCTTCTCAGGCCGGTGGTAGCTGGTCCACTCCAGGACAATGAGATAGGGGAGACTCCTCCGCCCCCACTGCACATCGAGGGGGCTCCGGCGCACACCGTTCGGTCCATCTTGGACTCAAGACGCCGGATGGGGGTCTCCAGTATCTCGTGGAGTGGGAGGGGTACGGCCCGGAGGAGCGGTGCTGGGTGCCGTTCGGAGGGACATCCTAGACCCATCTCTCCTGTCGGAGTTCCACCGGGACCATCCCGCGCGCCCTGCTCCGCGTCCTCCTGGTCGTCGCCGGGGTCGGCGCTGGGGGGGGGGGGGGTACTGTCACGGTTTCGGCCGAGGCTGCTCCTCCTCCTGGTTCGGGCAGGCTTCGGTGGTCGTCATCCCCGGAGTACTAGCTGCCACCGATCTATGTTTCATGTTCGTTTGGTTTTGTCTTGATGTTGTACACCTGTGTCTTGTTAGTCCTCGTTAGTGTCCTATTTAGTTCTCGTTGTGTGTGTTTGTCTTTGTGTGTGATTGCTCTTCTGTTTTGTGTTGGAGCTACGTACTTCCCTCCAGTGTTTTGGAGAGGTTTTTCGCACATGTTAGTGCGCCGTTTGTTTGACGCCTGTGTGCGCCGTTATTTCGCCTTCGGGCTTATTGTGCTTATTTTCTACGTGAATATTGCACTAAAGTCTTTTGGACTGAGCTTCTGCGTCCTGCGCTTGATTCATGCACCACACCCACCTTCAGCACCCCTTGACAACGAGGTAGTTGAGGTAATTGAGGTAATACAGTATGTACATGTAGGTAGGGGTAGAAGTGACTAGGCAATCAGGATATACAGTATAATAAACAGAGCAGCAGCAGCGTATGTGAAGAGTGTGAATATGTGTGAGTGTGTGTGGTGTCAATATGCATGTGTGTGAGCGTATGTTGTGTGTGTGCTAGAGTGTCAGTGTAGTATGTGTGAGTGTGTGGGTAGAGTCTAGTGAGTGTTCATAGAGCCAGTGCAAGAGAGTCAGAGCAAAAGAATAGATACAACATTTTAAATAATAAAGAACGTCAATGTAAATAGTCTGGGTAGCCATTTGATTAACTGTTCATCAGTCTAATGGCTTGGGGGTAGAAGCTGTTCAGGAGCCTTTTGATCCCAGATTTGGCACTCCGTTACCGCTTGCCGTGTGGTAACAGAGAGAACAGTCTATGACTTGGGTAGCTGGAGTCTTTGACAATTTGTAGGGACTTTCTCTGACACCGCCTGGTATAGAGGTCCTGGATGGCAGGGAGCTCGGCCCCTATGATGTACTGGACTGTACGCACTACCCTCTGTAGCGCCTTGCGGTCGGATGCCGTGCAGTTGCCAAGTGGTGATGCAGTCAGTCAAGATGCTCTCAATGGTGGAGCTGTAGAACCTTTTGAGGATCTGAGGGCCCATGCCAAATATTTTCAGCCTCCTGAGGGGGAAGAGGCCTTGTCTTGCCCTCTTCACGACGGTGTTGGTGTGTTTCGACCATGATAGGTCCTTAGTGATGTGGACACTGAGGAACTTGAAGCTCTCGACCCGCTCTACTGCAGCTCCGTCGATGTGAATGGGGGAGTATTTGGCCCTCCGTTTCCTGTAGACCACGATAAGCTCCTTTGTCTTGCTGACATTGATGGAGAGGTTGTCATCCTGGCACCACACTGCCAGGTCTCTGATCTTCTCCCTATAGACTGTCTCATCGTCGTCTGTGATCAGGCCTACCACCGTCGTATCGTTGGCAAACTTAATGACGGTGTTGGAGTGTGCAGCCACGCAGTCGTGGGTGAACAGGGAGTACAGGAGGGGACTGCGCACGCACCCCTGAGGGGCCCCCGTGTTGAGGGTCAACGTGGTGAATGTGTTGTTGCCTACCCTCACCACCTGGGGGTGGCCCGTCAGGAAGTCAAGGATCTAGTTGCAGAGGGAGGTGTTCAGTTCCAGGCTCTTTAGCTTAGTGATGAGCTTGGAGGGCACTACGGTGTTGAATGCTGAGCTGTAGTCAATAAACAGCATTCTCACATAGGTGTTCCTTTTGTCCAGGTAGGAAAGGGCAGTGTGGAGTGGGCTGGGACTGGGGCTGGGTCTAAATGTGGGGCTTGGACTGGGTCTAAGGGTAGGGCTGGGACTGGGTCTAAGGGTAGGGCTGAGACTGGGTCTAAGGGTGGGGCTGGGACTGGGTGTAAGGCTGGGGTTGGGACTGGGGTTGGGGCTGTGACTAAGGTTGGGGCTGGGACTGGGACTGGGGTTGGGGCTGGATCTAAGGGTGGGGCTGGGACTGGGTGTAAGGGTGGGGCTGGGACTGGGTCTAAGGGTAGGGCTGAGACTGGGTCTAAGGGTGGGGCTGGGACTGGGTGTAAGGCTGGGGTTGGGACTGGGGTTGGGGCTGTGACTAAGGTTGGGGCTGGGACTGGGACTGGGGTTGGGGCTGGATCTAAGGGTGGGGCTGGGACTGGGTGTAAGGCTGGGGTTGGGACTGGGGTTGGGGCTGTGACTAAGGTTGGGGCTGGGACTGGGACTGGGGTTGGGACTGGGTCTAAGGGTGGGGCTGGGACTGCAGCCCATCACTAGGGCACTGTGTCACCATAAGAGGCATGGGCATAGGTCTGGCTGAAGGGCCTCCCTCAGCCCCATGGTACCACCTACCACAGTGTTCAAGTGCTCAGTCCTCGGCACAGGGGACAGGTGTGCTATCTTCAGCACCATGGTCAGCTGCACTTGCTGCAGCACAGTGGACAGCCTCACTAGAAGATAGAACAGCAGGTTATGGATTGAGAGGTGATACAGAAGGAGTAAAGGAACAGAGGGAGAGATGGAGACAGGGAGGATAAGTAGAGGGAGAGCCAGATGCAGACAGGATCCTGAGGGATTCACTCTTCTGAGGGTGTATTATATTTCTCTGAATTGGACTTGAGTTGGGTTGTTTGCCATCATTTTGTTTGATCACCCTGTAGTCTGTCTCCATCGCTGATGTGATGTAGTCATTTTGTTTTAATGTCACTTTTAATCTGAGTAGCAGCTGGTTTTGTGTTGTGCTCTAACCTCTTCATCATCCTCTACCATTATTATCAGTCTTTCTATGATGCTGTCAGTTATGTCTCGTGGGTTTCATAACCATTTCTTTATAACAATTCAGTAATGACGAGACGAGGGAGAGGAATCAGTTCAACCATTTATATGAACGTGCTCATCTCAACACATAAAACCTGCATGATGTTCTGCAGCACAACCCCAATACACCACATCTCATCCCCACCTACTTAAATTGTCCCCATTATTAACAGTAGTCCTGAGAAGGTGACTGTGAGCCCCTAGGTGATGACTACTGGGTCAGGGTGTCACCCAGTAACAGTTCTGGGCCCGGTTTCCTAAAAGCATCTTAAGGCTAAATTCATCGTTAGAACCTCCGTAGGAGCATCATGAAAACCATCATTATTAACGTTGCATTTGAAAACGCTCGTAGAACAGCTAAGTGCGCCGTTATATGCTTTTTTGCCCTCCCGCATCACTTTATACACAGAAGATCTCCGCTAAACATAAAATCACTGTGTTCATCCGTTGCTCCATGACCGCAGATAACTTCACAACGAAGTTGACTACAAATACAAAGTTGCCAATGTCTTTGCAATTGTTACATACAAGTGAAGGATAAAAATATGCTTCAAATGAAAACAGAGATGACTGCATTAAAATATAAATAGCCTACCTACAGTATAGGCTATAGGCCTATACACTGAGTATACAAAACATTAAGAATATCTGCTCTTTCCATGACATAGGAAAGAGCAGATATTCACCAGGTGAATACAGGTGAAAGTGATGATCCCTTATTGATGTCACTTGTTAAATCCACTTCAATCAGTGTACATGAAGGGAGGAGACAGGTTAAAGGATTGTTAAGCCTTGAGACAATTGAGACATGGATTATGTGTGTGTGCCATTCAGAGGGTGAATGGGCAAGACAAAATATTTACAGTGCATTCGGAAAGTATTTAGAACCCTTCCCTTTTTCCACATTTTGTTATGTTACAGCCTTATTCTAAAATAGATTAAATTATTTTTTCCTTTTCAATCTACACACAATAACCGATAATAACAAAGCGAAAACAGGTTTTACAAATGTTTGCACATTTATTAAAAATAAAATACAGAAAACTCTTTGATATGAGACTGAAAATTGAGCTCAGTTGCATCCTGTTTCCATTGATCATCATTGAGATGTTTCTACAACTTGATTGGAGTCCACCTGTTGTAAATCCAGTTGATTGGGCATGATTTGGAAAGGCACACACCTGTCTATATAAGGTCGCACAGTTGACAGTGCATGTCAGAGCAAAAACCAAGCCATGAGGTCGAAGGAATTGTCTGTAGAGCTCCGAGACAGGATTGTGTCGAGGCACAGATCTGGGGAAGAGTACCAAAAAAATTCTGCAGCATTGAAGGTCCCCAAGAACACAGTGGCCTCCATCATTCTTAAATGGAAGAGGTTTGGAACCACCATGACTCTTCCTAGAGCTGGCCGCCCGGCCAAACTGAGCAATCGGGGAAGAAGGGCCTTGGTCAGGGAGGTGACCAAGAGCCCCATGGTCACTCCGACAGAGCTCCAGAGTTCCTCTGTGGAGATAGGAGAACATTCCAGAAGGACAACCATCTCTGCAGCACGCCACCAATCAGGCTTTTATGGTAGAGTGGCCAGACAGAAGCCACTCCTCAGTAAAATATACGACAGCCCGCTTGGAGTTTGCCAAAAAGCACGGAAAGGACTCTCAGACAATGAGAAACAAGATTCTCTGGTCTGATGAAACCAAGATTGAACTCTTTGGCCTGAATGCCAAGCGTTATGTTAGGAGGAAACCTGGCACCATCCCTACGGTGAAGCATGGTGGTGGCAGCATCATGCTGTGGGGATGTTTTTCAGCAGCAGGGACTGGGAGACTAGTCAGGATCGAGGGAAAGATGAACGGAGCAATGTACAGAGAGATCCTTGATGGAACTCAATATTAGGAAGGTGTTCCTAATGTTTGGTATACTCAGTGTTATTAGAAAACAGCTTGAAACGGTAGTGGAATGGGATTAGTGTGGTGTGTGAAGAATCCAATACTTTAACTTGTATGCGGTACAAATCACATTATTGTATGTATGAATTAGGCTGTTTCAGAAGGTTTGAATCCTAAGTAACCTGCATACACATTGTTTGAAGTACAATAGACCAACATAGATGGTGCTGATGTGAATTTCCTTTCTTTTTAGGCTCCAGACCAACGCCTATGTCTCACTTAAAACAGTTTTTAATAGCATAAGGTATGGGCTGTGCTTCCAGAAACTTTGGTTTGCTGTCTGGCTTTATGCTAAGCTTCACTATAATGTATTTCATGCTACCCAGCTCTCCATTAAAGACTTATTCATGTTTCTTGAAGATGGCGGGTAGGCCTATGTCTCCATGTGTCATTGTACGCACTGATTGCCAGTCCAGTGTATTTTTTTCCAACCACGACCGTACGAGTAGTGATGGAAAGTCTCCTTTTCACGACAAAGAGTGGCAGCTTTTCAGTTTGTCAGTTTAACTGAACTATGACCTCAGTGATGCCTCTCACGGCGACATATTCACCTGTGTAAGTCTATAACATGAAGTGTATGGTCTGAAGTGGAAGGTGTTTGTGTCTTTTTGTAGACTGTGTCTGACACAAGAGATACAGCTGCCCCTGTGTCAATCTCCATATGCACTGGCTGCCCCTCAAGTTAAATATTCAGTTCAACTTGTCTTGCTCAACAGCGTGAACATGTCTCTTTTTCTTTCGTTGGAATGTCTCTTTCTTGTTTTCAGTCTGATGTTTTTTCTGAGCTCTTATTGTTTCTGCAGGCTCGTTCGATGTGGCCGTTTTTACAACAGGCTCTGCAATCCATGTCCTTACACCAGCATGTAGAAGCCTGATGTCCCGCTTTGCCACAGTAGAAGCATGTGCCTCGACTTCCCTGTCTCTGATTTTCAGCTGCAACTCTGTGCACTTTTCCTGATGAACTCAACTGCTGAGCCTCTTTAGCAGCTAGTTCCATGGACACACTGACTTCAATGGCCTTTGCCATTGTCAGATTACTTTCAGTCAATAGTCTATTTTGTGTAGCTTCACTTCGTAGCCCACATCCTAGTATGTGTCTAATGGTGTAATTTAGAACATCATTAAACTCAGTGCTCTGATAGTTTCTTTAACGCAGCGGCAAACATTGTCACTGACTCTCCCTCTTCCTGATTTCTTCTGTGGAACCTTTCAGCAATAACTAGTGGTTTTGGTGAAAAGTGTCCTTTCAGTATTTCCAGAATATCCCCATTGGTCTTATTACCTGACCTGTCTGGCTGTAGCAGGCTTCGTAGTAAATGAAATGTCTGACGCCATTACAGAAACATTTTTTGGCAAAACTTTGCCCTGATCAATGTAATTTGCAAGAACAAAATATTCAAACTGTTCTGTATATGAGCTCCTCTGCTCAATACTTTCATCAAACTGTCCAATGTTTGTAAATTCACGCAATTTTGTTGTTTCTCAAATGGCTCCCAATTGTCACACTTCAATATTGTCCTTAACCACGAAAATATTTTCCTCAGTTACGTGATATTCATTCACTTCACTTACTGATGTGAGTCACGTGAGTTCACTCATTTTGAGGTTTTTAACTCCAAAGTTCTTCTTCACAGTTGAATAAATGTGACTCGTTTCAGGAAACTAGGCGTATGTCGCGGGTCACTACTTCACAGGAGAGCCATTTAAACGTAAACTTTTTTTAAAAATCTAAATGCGTTTTTTGGCAGAAATGCCTTCTGGAACATGTGAACTTTCATGTGCCTTAAAAACAAACATGTATGCCATCTGTAAATACAAATAAAATTGATAAATTACGAGACTAGTTGGTTTAGCCACAGAAAAAGACAGCAACCGTCCTGCTAGCCATGATTGGCTGAGATAATGAGAGGGCTGGACATGCCGAGAGATGAGTTCAGATTGGTCTGCCACATAGCACGCTTCTGTCTATTTGAGCTGGTCAGTATGTGTAGGCAATCCTGTCTAAGGCGGATTAAAAATATATATATATTGCACATTAGAACTGCATAAATGTTGCTCTCCACTTTCTGGAGGACCGAGTTTTGAAATCAGTGGAATTAGAGTATGATAGCTAAGGAGATGGAGAAATCACCTATCTCCGGATTACATCTTCAAACTAAGGGCAACCATGGCATCCGTGACAGGGAGAAGCATTAATCGATGATGTATACGTGTAAGATAGTCTAGCTAGCTACATTTTCAGATATTACACATTTCTAATTTTGACAGAAAGTCATTTTCTACAGGAATCTGTTTCATCATTTATATGAACGTGCTCATCTCAAAATGATGCTCTGTAGGGCGTCATGCACCCCAAAAATCAGAGGGGTCACAAAGTACATAAGGATGGCTGGGGGTGGTCTGGATTGGGGCTAGGTCCCCTTTCCATAAGTTGGAGAATTTCGCATTTTTCAAACACTTTAAACAGCTTTTTCCTGCAATCTAGAGCCATAATCATTATGCTTAATCCTAGGTCAAAATATGTATATTTTTCTGCATACCTAAGCATACCTTTTGAGCTGTCTGTATCCTCCTGAAAGGTGATTTAATTTTTAATTTTATTATTAACTAAATACAGTGGTGTAAAGTACTTAAGTAAAAGTACTTTAAAGTACTACTTAAGTAGTTTTTTGTGGCATCTGTACTTTACTTTACTATTTATATTCTTGACAACTTTCACTTTAACTTCACTACATTCCTAAAGAAAATATTGTACTTTTTACTCCATACATTTTCCCTGACAACTCAAATTACTCGTTACATTTTGAATGCTTAGAAGGACAGGAACATTTTAAAATTCACGCACTTATCAAGATAACACGTGGTCATCCCTACTGCCTATGGTCTGATGGACTCACTAAACACAAATGCATCTTTTGTAAATAATGTCTGAGTGTTGGAGTGTGCCCCTAGCTATCCGTACATTTTAAAAACAATAAAATAGTGCCGTCTGCTTTGCTTAATATAAGGAATATGAAATGATTTATACTTTTACTTCTACTTCTGATACTTAAGTATATTTTAGCAATTAAATGTACTTTTGATACTTAAGTATATTTAAAACCAAATACTTTTAGACTTTAACTCAAGTACTATTTTACTGGGTGACTTTCACGTTTACTTGAGTAACTTTCTATTAAGGTATCAATACTTTTACTCTAGTATGACAAATGGGTACTTTTTCAGCCACTGACTGAATATGCTTCTCTAAATCACTGCTAAAATCTGGGTAAATTCTTTAAAGGAATGTGAGTATTATTCAGTATATTTAGTAATTGCTTGCTTTTCTAAAGTCTACCAACCTTAACAGCAGACATTCCAGCTAAGATAGTTAGGCAAGCTAGCTACTCTAACTTGATTCATAGCCTGAAATGGCTTCTTGGTAGCTAGTTATTAGGTTGGGAGATTGGGAACTTAAAGCCAACTTCATAAAATTGCCAAGTGGCTAGTAGTATTACAGAGAAACAACAAAAATTAAAATATACACTACCGGGCAAAAGTTTTAGAACACCTACTCATTCAAGGGTTTTTCTTTATTTTTACTATTTTCTACATTGTAGAATAATAGTGAAGACATCAAAACTTTGAAATAAAAATAATCAGTTTTGTTGTGACAAGGTATACAGAAGATATTTCGTAAAAGACCAAGTCCATATTATGGCAAGAACAGCTCAAATAAGCAAAGATAAATGACAGTCCATCATTACTTTAAGACATGAAGGTCAGTCAATACGGAACATTTCAAGAACTTTGAAAGTTTCTTCAAGTGCAGTCGCAAAAACCATCAAGCGCTATGATGAAACTGGCTCTCATGAGGACCGCCACAGGAATGGAAGACCCAGAGTTACCTCTGCTGCAGAGGATAAGTTCATTAGAGTTACCTGCCTCAGAAATTGCAGCCCAAATAAATGCTTCACAGAGTTCAAGTAACAGACACATCTCAACATCAACTGTTCTGAGGAGACTTTGTGAATCAGGCCTTCATGGTCGAATTGATGAAAAGAAACCACTGCTAAAGTACACCAACAAGGAGAAGAGACTTGCTTGGGCCAAGAAACACGAGCAACAGACATTAGAACGGTGGATATTCGTCCTTTGGTCTGGAGTCCAAATTTGAGATTTTTGGTTCCAACCGCCGTGTCTTTGTGAGATGCGGTGTGGGTGAACGGATGATCTCCGCATGTATATTTCCCTCCATAATGCATGGAGGAGGATGTGTTATGGTGTGGGGGTGCTTTGCTGGTGACACTGTTTGTGATTTATTTAGAATTCAAGGCACACTTAACCAGCATGGCTACCACAGCATTCTGCAGCGATACGCCATCCCATCTGGTTTGGGCTTAGTGGGACTATCACTTGTTTTTCAACAGGACAATGACCCAACACACCTCCAGGCTGTGTAAGGGCTATTTGACCAAGAAGGAGAGTGATGGAGTGCTGCATCAGATGACCTGGCCTCCACAATTCCCCGACCTCAACCAAATCGAGATGGTTTGGGATGAGTCGGAACGTAGAGTGAAGGAAAAGCAGCCAACAAGTGCTCAGCATATGTGGGAACTCCTTCAAGACTGTTGGAAAAGCATTCCAGGTGAAGCTGGTTGAGAGAATGCCAAGAGTGTACAAAGCTGTCATCAAGGCAAAGGGTGGCTATTTGAATAATCTCAAATATAAAATATATTTGGATTTGTTTAACACTTTTTTGGTTACTACATGATTCCATATGTGTTATTTCATAGTTTTCTACAATGTAAAAAATAGTACAAATAAAAAAATACCCTTGAATGAGTAGGTGCGTCCAAACTTTTGACTGGTACTGTATATATATATATATTACTTTAAACATGACAAATCAGAGCCCAATATGGGTTCTGCAGCACAACCCCAATACACTACAAGCTGTGCTCCTGCCGTCCAGGAAGTGCTACAGACTACCCCTGTTCAAACTGGTCAGGTATAAAAACTACTTTGTGCCACACGAATAAAGAGGACATTAGGGACATGGGGATACATTCACTCATTCGGGAACGGGAAGTAGGGAACTGTGTAAAATAATCTTGGACATCGAAACTATAGGGTTGTGCAATAGCATTATGCGCAACGCTCAGGGACCTTGGACATTAAGGGGATGTGTAACATTGAGTATAGGAGGGAAAGCTATGTAATGTGGAATGGAGGTGTAAGAGTCCTTAAGCTTTCATTCTTGTTTTGTTTTTTCATGAATTAGTATGTTTGATGTTATGACTGGCCTATGCCATGTCTCTCACCATATCGCAGTGCATTTTCTTGTACGTAATGTAAATTTACTTGGCAATGAGAAAACAGTGGTATAATTGACTCAAATGTAGATTAGATATTTCTTTATTGTCTTATTTTCACAGTTATTTATCTGTGAAAATCAGACAATTAAGAAATATCTAATCTAAAGCATGCTCTGATACATTTGAGTGAATTACACCACTGTTTTCTTATTGCCAAGTTTATCATTCAGATTAAACTGTGTGGTTTTATGGTGCCTCAATGACACTTTGGGGCTAAATTCACATTGATAAAATATTGAATAGGATTTCATAAAACAGCGACATATGATATTCAGTTACAAACATTGAGTGCCTCCATCTCTCTGCCTCTCATCCTCCATGACCCTGACCTTCTCTCTCTCTCTCTTTCTCAGTGCATGGCCAAGCCCAGAAATAGGTGTTTGTACTGGGGAACACAGGCTGGAGTCAGGGGCTGAGGTGTAGAGAGAAAGGTGATGGGGAGTCATGTGAAACAATAAGGGGAAAACCAAAACAGAGCCAAAACACTCACAAGATGTCTCATAAAAAATTCCGCTTGGACTGTCTTTCCCTCCCTCTATCCCTCTGTTCCTCTCTCCTTGAATATATGTTTTTTTTCCTCACTCACCCGTTCCACAGGGACAGACGACTGATAGCCACAGGAGAATCCCTCTCCCTCTCCCTCACCCTCACTACCCTTCTCTCCAGGAGCCTAATCAGAACTCTTAGGCACTATGTAGCTGTGTATCTGTCTCAGTCATCTAAATGTCCCTCCTGAGCCCCAGAGAGCCCTGATCAGGCCTGGAGTGGTAAATATTGGACAGAATACGTTGGGTTATTTTGACCCAGCCAGTTGGGTCACTCAGTTGGGTTGTTGGATTATTGATGCTGGGTTATTGAGCTATGGCCCAGCTATGGCCCACCGGGTCAGATCATAAGACTGGAGGTGTGGCTTAGTAGAGGTGTGGCTTTCAGATAGTTATTTTTGGCCACCCGTGAGAGTAAATGTAATTCTGATGAATCTGTTCTGTTGTATTGTTATTTGTATGTTGAGCACTGACACTTTTGTAGCTTTTGTGAGGCTTACCCAAGAGTATGAGTTCATTAAGTGCCTATGCATGTCCCGATAATATTGAATTAATAATGTTATTAATAATGTTAATTAATAGTACTCCTGAGTGGCGCAGTGGTCTAAGGCACTGCATCGCAGTGCTAACTGTGCCACTAGAGATCCTGGTTCGAATCCAGGCTCTGTCGCCGCCGGCCGCGACCGGGAGACTCATGGGTGGCGCACAATTGGCCCAGCGTCGTCCAGGGTAGGGGAGGGAATGGCCGGCAGGGATGTAGCTCAGTTGATAGAGCATGGCGTTTGCAACGCCAGGGTTGTGGGTTCGATTCCCACGGGGGGCCAGTATAAAAAAATATATGTATTCACTAACTGTAAGTCGCTCTGGATAAGAGCGTCTGCTAAATGACTAAAATGTAAATGTTATGAATTTTGCAAATAATAATAATGCAAAAATATTGAAGGAGAAATTAAACTTGTACAAATTTAGCATGATCAACAGGAATACAATTTACTCTCACGGGTGGCCAAGAATAACTATCTGAAAGCCACGCCCCCAAACTCTACCCTCCACATACACTGATACATCACACGCTTTGCCTTCTTTGAGCCCACCCCTCTCTTTACTCATGTTTTGTTTAGTCTGATGTTTTGTTTTGACTCCTGTTTTGTTGTTTTTCTTTTTCATTTCTATAATTGTAAAGCGACTTTGGGTCCTTGAAAAGCGCAACATAAGTCCCATGTATTATTATTATTATTATTATCAGCGCTCACCTAAATAGTCCTCATGCCACTGGGTGAGAAAAGTAATTATTATTTTCGGACAGAATAATCCTGCCCTTGTCAAACTGCCGCTCTAGGCGGCTGCCTAATGGGCGGGCCGGCCGTGGGGCCTAATCATATAATTATATTTAGTCCCTATTAATTCAATAGCATCTCTGTGGGCCTAGTCATAAAGATTTGTCATTTGACTTTTAAAATGTATGACCTTTTATATTGTGGCATAAAAGCAACCAGTCATTCAGTTTTAATCTGATTGTCAAACAATCACTTCAAAGGGCTCCTTTACTAGGATACCCGTGCACGTTCATCCACTCCCAACATATTTCCAGCTTCCAAACAGTGGTGAATGGAAAGAGACATCTGTTACACAAAACACCCAAAAGTGTAATGACATTTGGCGATTGTCATTAGGCCAGAGTTAATGTCTCCACTGCTGTCCGCGCGCGTCTCGGTGTCAGCCAATCATCTCTGCAAAATGTCAGTGTTCTCGTCGAACCACATCGCATTTTAGAGCGTAGGCTATACCACCAGTTTTCAAGTCCATTCACTCATTTTTAATGCCTCTGACATACGGTAATGATAAATAATAGTGTAATAGCCGACAGTTTGTTTTCATTAATGTGATAGGCTCATGTTTTACCGGTATGGCGTACCCCCACTATTTATTTTGCCGGGACGCCGTACCAGACCGTACCGCCTTACTTTCACTCCTGCAAATACCTTTGAAAACCAGTCAGTATCTGGTGTGACCACCATTTGCCTCATGCAGCGTGACACATCTCCTTCACATAGAGTTGATCAGGCTGTTGATTTTGGCTTGAGGAATGTTGTCCTACTCCTCTTTAATGGCTGTGCGAAGTTGCTGGATATCGGTGGGAACTGGAACACGCTGTCGTACAGGTCAATCCAGAGCATCCCAAACGTGCTCAATGGGTGACATGTCTGGTGAGTATGCAGGCCATGGAAGAACTGGGACATTTTCAGCTTCCAGGAATTGTGTACAGATCCTTGTGACATGGGGCCATGCATTATCATGCTGAAACATAAGGTGATGGCCGCAGATTAATGGCACAACAATGGGCCTCAGGATTTCATCATGGTATCTCTGTGCATTCAAATTGCTATCGATAAAATACAATTGTGTTCATTGTCCGTAGCTTATGCCTACCCATACCATAACCCCACCGCCACCATGGGGCACTTTGTTCACAACGTTGACATCAGCAAACCACTCGCCCAGATGACAACATATGCCATCTACCCGGTAAAGTTGAAACTGGGATTCATCCATGAAGAGCACACTTCTCCAGCGTGCCAGTGGCCATCGAAGGTGAGCATTTCCCCACTGAAGTCGGTTACGACCCCAAACTTCAGTCAGGTCAAGACCCTGGTGAGGACGACGAGTACACAGATGAGCTTCCCTGAGACAGTTTCTGACAGTTTGTGCAAACCCACAGTTTCATCAGCTGTCCGGGTGGCTGGTTTCAGACCATCCCGCAGGTGAAGAAGCCGGATGAACCTGGGCTGGCGTGATTACACATGGTCTGTGGTTGTGAGGCCTGTTGGACGTACTGCCAAATTCTCTAAACCTACATTGGAGGCACCTTATGGTAGATATATTAACATAAAATTCTCTGGCAACAGCTCTGGTGGACATTCCTGCAGTCAGAATGCCAATTGTACGCTTCCTGGCATTGTGTTGTATGACAAAACTGCACATTTTAGAGTGGCCTTTTATTGTCCCCAGCACAAGGTGCACCTGTGTAATGATCATGCTGTTTAATCAGCTTCTTGATATGCCACATCTGTCAGGTGGATGGATTATCTTGGCAAAGGAGAAATGCTCTCTAACATGGATGTAAACAAATTTGTGCATAACATTTGAGATAAATAAGCTTTTTGTGTGTATGGAAAATGTCTGGAATCTTTTATTTCAGCTCATGAAACATGGGACCAACACTTTACATGTTGCGTTTATATTTTTGTTCAGTATATTTAAAGAATGAAAGCCACTACTAAGCCACGCCTCCAGTCTTCAAAGAAAACATCCCAACTAAGTGGCCCAACTGGCTGGGTCAAAATAACCCAACATGTGTTCTGTCCACTATTTACCCAGCGCTGGGTTATTTTTGACCCAGCATTTTTTTGTGTGCTGCCTGCTCAGTCATAGGAATACAGTTCTGACACTTTACTGTTGCCCTTTAATTCCAGCTCTGTGCTGGCTGCTGAATGTTAGCTTCCCCATAGCTTCCCTATGATGGCTGAGCTCTCAGGAGACAATCCTGCACATAACTGTGTTAATGGCAGTCTGCGATATGAAGCAACAGGACCAGCCTCCTCTGGGCAGTGTGGACCTTCACGTCACTACCTGAACCCAGACAAACACACCTGAGGGTACTCTACCTGCCGTGCCACCACCACCACCACCACCACCACCACCACCCCCTCCCCCTGTTCACCTGGTTGATAACCCAGGCAGACCTGCAGCCCTAACCGCAAGGCATGTCTGTGTCTGAACTCCTGTTACATTGTGCTTAGTTACATTCAAGTGGAAAGCCCATTCTCTCCAGCCACCCCAGCCCAGCCACCAGCCCCGCTACAAATCCAAGGCATTTGTGCAATCACACTCCCTTGCTGTAAAACAAGCCCAATTTGTTATTCCCCATGGCAGAGCAAAGGGAGGCTGCTATCCAAAGCAGGAAAACAATAACGAGGAGGAATATCAACAGGGTCTGTGCTATCCGGGATCCTTGGGACGTCCCTGCCCCAATGAAGTTGACATTTTAATTGGTTAAGGCAGGGGTTCTCAAACTTTTCTGGCCCTCGGCCCCATTTTGATATCAGATACATTTCGCCACACCACCATGCTATGACAGTCTATTACAAATCAGTCTGACAGTACTTTTGTCAGTATTTCAATCTGAAGGAAGTATGGTTTGAAATGACTGAAATCCATCAAAAAGGTATTGTGAAGTTCAGAAGATCATCAGGCAATAATTTTGTATGATGTTATTTTTTGCCCCAGTCTGATTTAGTGCCTGGTCTTGTCCACTCTGTTCTAACGAGGCTTGTGGGCATTGTAGATGGAAACAGAAGATATATACATGTTCCAAAGAGTCTTATCTTTCAGTGATGGGGTCATAATATTTTGTAGCTTAAACCATTCAAAACTTACTGAGCCACATTTGTAGGAAGAAAACAGAAACCGCTATGCTTATTACAACCTCATTTAGCGGCTAGTGGAGGTTACTGATTTAACCCCGGTTCTATTAACCAAGCGAGATTTTTTGTTTGTTTTTCTTGCGACCCCAAAATAACTGTTCTCCATATCTCAATCATTACCCAGAAATTGCATTATTTACCCACTGAAGAGAAAACATCTTTGGATATGACTTGGATATAGATTAGCTGTTGTAGTGCTGTATGTTTCAGCCATACACATGTTGCTCTCTAGGAATGGTGGGATATACAGTGCATTCGGAAAGTATTCAGACCCCTTTACTTTTTCCACATTTTGTTACGTTACAGCCTTATTCTAAAATTGATTACATTATTTTTTTCCCTCATCACTCCACACAGAATACCCCATAATGACAAAGCGAAAACAGGTTTTTAGAAAGTTTAGCAAATGTATTCAAAATAAAAAACTGAAATGCCCTTTTTACATAAGTATTCAGACTCTTTGCTATGAGACTAGAAATTGAGCTCAGGTGTTTCCTATTTCCATTGATCATCCTTGAGATGTTTTTACAATTTAATTGGAGTCCACCTGTGATACATTTCATTGATTGGACATGATTTGGAAAGGCACGCAACTGTCTATATGAAGTCTAACAGTTGACAGTGCATGTCAGAGCAGAAACCAAGCCATGAAGTGGAAGGAATTGTCCGTAGAGCTCCGAGACAGGATTTAGTTGAGGCACAGATCTGGGGAAGGGTACCAAAGAATTTCTGCAGCATTGAAGATCCCAAAGAACACAGTGGCCTCCATCATTCTTAAATGGGAGAAGTTTGGAACCACCAAGACTCTTCCTAGAGAGTGGCCGCCCAGCCAAACTGAGCAATCGGGGGAGAAGGGCCATGGTCAGGGAGGTGATCAAGAACCTGATGGTCACTCTGACAGAGCTCCAGAGTTCCTCTGTGGAGATGGGAGAACCTTCCAGAAGGACAACCATCTCTGCATCACTCCACCAATCAGGCCTTTATGGTAGAGTTGCCAGATGGAAGCCACTCATCAGTAAAAGGTACATGACAGGCCACTTGGAGTTTGCCAAAAGGCACCTAAAGGACTCTCAGACAATGGGAAACAAGATTCTCTGGTCTGATGAAACCAAGATTGAACTATTTGGCCTGAATGCCAAGCATCACGTCTGCAGGAAACCTGGCACCATCTCTATGGTGAAGCATGGTGGTGACAGCATCATGCTGCAGGGATGTTTTTCAGCGGCAGGGACTCGGAGACTAGTCAGGATCGAAGGAAAGATGAACGGAGCAAAGTACAGAGAGATCCATGATGAAAACCAGCTCCAGAGCGCTCAGGACCTCAGAATGGGGCAAAGGTTCACCTTCCAACAATACAACGACCCTAAGCACACAGCCAAGACAACGCAGGAGTGGCTTCGGGACAAGTCTCAATGTCCTTGAGTGGCCCAGCCAGAGCTCGGACTTGAACCCGATCGAACATCTCTGGAGAGACCTGAAAATAGCTGTGCAGCGACGCTCCCCATACAACCTGACAGAGCTTGAGAGGATCTGCAGAGAAGAATTGGAGAAACTCCCCAAATACAGGTGTGCCAAGTTTGTAGCGTCATACCCAAGAAGACCTGAGGGTGTAAATGCTGCCAAAGGTGCTTCAACAAAGTACTGATTAATGGGGTCTGAATACTTATGTAAATGTCATATTTCGGTGGGGTGGGGGGTGGGGGGGGGAGTTATACACATTTGCTAAAATGTCTAAAAACCTGTTTTTGTTTTGTCATTATGGGGTAGTGTGTAGATTGATGAGAAATATATATTTTTTAATTCATCCATTTTAGAATAAGGCTATAACGTAACAAAATATGGAAAAAGTCAAGGTGTCTGAATACTTTCCGAATGCACTGTAGTTTACATTATTATTAAAAGGGGACAGTAACACAGGCAATACTGCTGTTTCCACTACAACTAAAATTAGCATTACTACTTAGCACTTACTAGTATGGTTGATGTTATATTGGCATTCAAGGGTATTTGCATAAATGGGTTAAATGTGACACAGAATTCCCAGTTATCTACAGGGGATAGATGCAGCACCACAAAGAGTTAACTCAATTAAGGCTCAACATGATATTTCACAACCTTGGGCTCTGACTGAGTAAAGCTCCTCCATTCTTTCATACATGACTGAAGGCTTTACACAGAAATAAATCAATCACTGATCACGCACACACACACACACACACACACACATTTAAAAGTGCATGGCTAAAGCTGTTTCCCTGTTGCTAGCTACCAAAGGCAGCCCTTAATTCCCTCCAATCACAACTACAGAGGCCAATCTCTCCATCCCGCAGGATAAAAGTGATTGCCTGGAACCATTCACACACCACACACTCTCCACTCCAGCAGCAAAATCACGCACGCACACAGACACGCACACACTGGGTTGTTTAATGTTTGTCAGTTTTAATTTTCTTGCTGATTTACTATGGCTGTACCACAACATATAGAACATTAAATAATGGAAAATAAGTTGTATTTGCTATCCCTTTTTTTCCTCATTAAAGATATTGAATACTTGTTTGTGTCATCATTGTTTACCACAATGTCAAAGGGAAAAATTGCATCCATTCCTCTAACCTACTTCAATTCATTTTCTATTTTCACTTTATCACAGTAAAGAATGGAACAGATTGTTTAGAGATGTATTGGAGGTAGGTCAGTGGGAGTACAACAACAACCACATGACGAATGCATGTTGCTGATGCTGCTGCTAGTGTGATGGCAATGATAACCACTTAGTAGGAATGCCTGTTAAAACCAGGGGTTGGAACCGGTTCAGGGAACAGAACAGAAAACCGGAAAAAAAAAAAATTATTTGAGGAACAGAATCAGAACTGGGAACGAAAGCGATCTATACTGTTCTTGAACAGAACCATTATTTTAAACGCATGGGAACCGGTTAATAACATTATTTTAACGTTCTAGGCATTTTTTTTCAGTCCCACAAAAATCACAACAAAGTGCCTATGCAAAGCCCTCACTCTGTCACTCAGAAACTTATTCCAGTGTCTGCCTGCCAGCTGGAAATATTTACCTGCCCCTCCCCCTCCGAAGCATAGGTTACTGTAGCCTACTGACAACGTTACAAGTGTGATTCAGAAATTAGGGCGAGAGAATGGATTAACTTTTTCAATGCTAGTTAAGGATACTATAGTTATCACGTTTTACATTGGATTTATTAACTGCAAAAAGGTAAGACGTGATTTTAATTATAGTGCTGCTCTGCACACACAAGCTTGTTAGCTAGCTAGCAAGCTAGCTAATGTTAGCTCTGGTCCAATGCTAAGCCAACTCTTGGAAGTTGAAAGATATTCAAAGTTCCTCCATAGAAGCCACTCCTCCGTAGGTATAATTATGTGGGCCTAATTCAGATAATGCATGTCATAAGATGCCCAGTGCTTCAAGCCAAGCCTCCTCCTCAACCCTCTCTCGCTCTCTCCCCACCCGCAAAATTTCTGTCGCATCTCACACCCTACACTTGCTGTCCATAGTGACTGGCTGCACAGCGCAGTGTGTGTGTTTGTTTTTCATTATGATTAAACCATGCTGTTACGGCAAAATACTATTTGCTTTTAACAACTTTCCTATAAAGATTTAATAGCTTAACTGCTCCATAGCAAGCTGCTCTATTCCCACTGATTGGCGAAGTAATTTAATGTCGAGCAAAAAAATAAATATATAGTGATTTCAGAGGTTTAAAAAGGAACCGAAAGGAACGATATAAACCGGTACTTTTTGGGGGTTTGAACCAGTTCAGAACTTTATTTTGCTGTTCGGAACAGTTGAACAGAATTTTTAAAATTGGTTCTGTTCAGAACGAAAAGATTGGAAAATAATGTTGGTTCCAACCCCTGGTTAAAACTGAATGTGTTTTGCCCAATGTACTGAAATCTGAAACATATCCAAAGTTGCTTCCGATGCAAAAAAAATACGATAACAGTTTAATTTGGTTCCTTCAATGGGAAAGTCATTGGGATGGGATAACGATGGTAAAACAGACTACACATTCAGGGGAAATTGAAACCTTCATAATAATGAGCAAGAGGCTTGTCTACTCCTGCTGGAGGTTTCCCATTTACACCTGGCTGTGTGGCAAGGCCCATCCTGATGTTGCATTCTGGGTAATACCTGTATAAAAATATATATTTTACTTGAAATACATGTATTACAATTGTCTTCACAAGAGAAACAATGCTCTTACTTGAATTACAATTGTTGTAGGTGTTAGGTTGGAATGGAAGGTAAAATGCTGGAGTGGAGACCTGGAAAATAAATAATATTCTTTCAAAAAGGGTATTCTCTCCTATGTTTGGAAGTGTGGTGTGTAAGTTGTACATTTAATAATATAGCTCACTGGTTCCGGTTTCAGGCTTCAGGCCAATGATCATTTGACATACAGGTAACATCATCTAGTTAAATGCTGGCTGCTTATGATGTTTATAAACTAGGAGGACGAGAGGAAAGAGAGAGAGGGGGATGAGTTATCCTCATTATCTTTACCCATGACAGTCCTAAAGGCAGGGAGAGAAAGAGGCCAGTGTGCTCTGCTCATCAATCTCTGCAAATACTAGCAAAATAAATATGAATCACTTCTAGAATGGGGCAGGGGCACCCCCCCTGCCAATGTAGTCCGAGAAGACTCAAACAGCATCCTTGTCTTTAAACAGTTGATTGTATTGTTGGAGATGTAAGTTTGAGCTTTAGTTTGTGATCATCAGAGAGCGGTTCTATGGCTGTGGCTGTTTGAGGCTGAGCTCCTGACCCCTAAGTGCCCTCTGAGTGAGCTGGCAGTCTGACGGTATGCTGAGGAGGGATACAGCTGTTGGTCAGACACTACATACTCATTACGTTCCCTTCAATAACGTTCCCTGGGGTGTGAAGAGACAACAGCACACAACAGGAGGGGAATTTTCCATGAGGCAGCCAAGCAGAGCCAAGCCAACCAGCACAGCCTAGAGAGGTCAGAAACAGCGGAGGGTGGGAGGGAGACGTGAGGAGATGTGATTAGATCTATGTAAAGCAAGATGCTCGTCTGATGAAAGAGGGGATTTTAATAAGGACAGGAAGGTGACTGTGATATAAACTGTGTCTTTTAACCTTGAGGGATCTTTCAGCTTGTTGGGAAAGTGATACTGTCTACTCGGCAAAGTCAAGAGATGACTGAACGCTTAAAATAAGAGCATGTGCCGAATGTAGAGTAGCATATATCTAGTGTTGTATTCTAGCTTGAAAAATACTTATTCATGTTACAATACTAGAACTTATTGATTACTTTACATGTATAAGGAATGTACATCTAAGGGGTCAAGGAAGGGTAAAGAGGAACTAGGTGTGTGGAAAGTTACTGAGTGATATGGAAAGTTACTGAGTGAGAAAAGGGGAAGTGCAGAAACTTCATATTCTGTTCAAATATGTGACTAGATTCAGGAAAGTAGGCGTATGTCGCACGTCACTACTTCGCAGGAGAGCCATTTGAATGTAAACTTTTTTTTTTTTATCAAAATGCGTTTTTGGGCAGAAATGCCTTCTGGAACATGTGAACTTTCATGTGCCTTAATAACAAACTTGTAAGCCATCTGTAAATATGAATAAAATTGTTACATTACGAGCCTAGTTGGTTTAGCCACAGAAAAAGACAGCAACCTTCCTGCTAGCCATGATTGGCTGAGATAATGAGTGGGCTGGACATGCCGAGAGATGAGTTCGGATTGGTCTGCCATGTAGCGCATTTATGTCTATAATATGAGCTGGTCAGTATGTGTAGGTAATCCTTTCTAACGGGACTTTTTTGAAAGATATCACGTAGTAGAACAGCATAAGTGTGGCTCTCCACTTTCTGGAGGACCGAGTTTTGAAATCAGTAGAATTTGAGTATGATAGCTAAGGAGATGGAGTAAATTCTGGTGTTTGAATGCAAAAATGCAGACGGAGTCGAAAAGAGAACACATAAGGTTCCGGATTACATTTTCAAACTAAGGGCAACCATGGCATCCGTGACAGAGAGGGAGAAGCGTCCATCCATGTATACGGGTAAGAGAGTCTAGCTAACTACATTTTCAGATATTACACGTTTCTAATTTGGTCAGAAAGTCGTTTTCATTTCAAGTTAAAGTGTACTGTTAGCTAGCTAGCTAACGTTAGCTGGCTGGCTAGCTAGCTAACGTTACATGTAAGATCTGTGTAGTAATATTATTTGTATCTCAGATCATTTGCATTGCAAGTTATAGCCTAATGTTAGCTAGCTAACATTGAACCTGGTTGGTTAGCTACCTGCAGATTCATGCAGGGTAGTAACGTCATGAGTTGGGATTATGGTTCATTGTTTAGCTAGCTATCTACATGTCTAAACAAAAGACTCCACTATGCAAGTAACTATTTCAATAGAATGTTTATGATGGCACTGCGACAACTGTCGATAGATGTAGCTGGTAAATTCGCTCTGGCTATCTACTCCGATTTCAGAGAATAACTGACGAATTCAACACCCATTGAATATGGCCGGTGTCAGTAAACGTTAGCAAAAAAAGTATAATTAAATTGTTGCCAGCAGTTCAGTTGCAGACACCAACGCTCTGGATAACATAAAAACAGCCTAACCAGCTCTGCTAGGGCAAGTAAAATGGTCAGAGTGAGCTGTTCTCTCATTTGTGTCTGGAAGTAGCTAGCAAGCTAGCCAACATTAGCCAGTTAGCTTGGGTGCTTGACTGCTGTTGTTTGGTCAGAACACTCGGATCAACACTACTTTTCGGCCAGAGCGTCCAGTGTGCGCACCGAGAGCGAAACGCTCTGAATTTACGAACGGCCAATCTGACAACGTGCTGAGTTTACGAACGCCCAGAGCACACTCTGGCACTCCAGATTAAATTTACGAACACACCCGTTGTAAGCCTTTAGTATTGAAATCTTTGGTTGTTTAGTACATAGCCTCACATGTGAATCCTTAAGGAGATGGGTGGGGCTAAAGCTTTAAAGGGTATGAACGATGTTGAATGGGTGTAGACAAAGAAGAGCTCTCCAGTAGGTACCAAAACATTCAAGGGCCATTTTCTCAAAAGTCAGGTTACAAGTTTATCAACTTTCAAAGCAGAATTACTTTCCCATTGTTCCTCAACTGTAGTATATGATATTCAATTTTCTAGCTCTGAGTCTCTACTTTTATCCAATGTAAAAAAGACCATTTCAAATTTTGCTACATAAGACTGAATCGAGCCAGTCGGTCACATATGTTATTGTTGAATATGAATGTTCCTAAGGAGGGAGTCAAAGGGCAATTGTCTAGTTTCAGTTCTTGATAAGGTAGATCAGTTGCTAAGGAACCAGGACCATGAGGGATGTGGAACTCAACTCGAGATAAGGTCAACAGATGAAGAGAGAAGACACTGCTGGGACGGGGGCCACAGGGGCCCACCCCGAAGACCATCTGATTATAGTCCTATCTCACAAACACACACAAACACATTTCCACGCCCATGAGGGTCCTAGACTTAGGCAGGGCCATGACAATACCAGTAAGAGGAACCTACTGTGTTTCTGCCTAACAACAGAGAAGGAGTGTCTATCTTAGACATGCAAGGAGATGAATCCGCCTAGTTGGAAGGTATAAAGATGTGCTTGTGTGACTTGTATGTTGTCTTTGCAGCTGTATGACCCAGTGGTTGAATAAACTTGGTTTGAGTTTTTTGTAGTCGTCCGTGAGTTTTTTATCTATTTGTTCAGAACCTAACAGTTTGCGTTGTCGGCAGGATTCACCACGATTTACAGTCGAACTGGAGAGTCCGAATCAGTGAAACAGGAGCCGGCACCAAAAGCAAGTTAGGCACAGTTCCTACACCTGTTACCACTCATTCTGATATCTTGGGGAGATGAGAGTCGTAGGCTGAATACAAATTATAGGATACAGACCTAGAAAGCCTGAGCTTATTCAGTAGTCCCATTGTGTTGCGACCGGTCGTAGATTCATGGTATAGGGTAAGTCCCGGAAGATAAGCCCCGAGCAGGGTGGTCCCTGAGGAGGGTAAGTCCTAGAGGGTAAATCCCGAGTGGGGTTGGTTCCCTGCTAGACCCGTAAGGGGGGGTGAAAGCCCAGCAACGGTGGCAGTGAGGTCGTAGAGTGTGTGTGTGTGTGTGTATGGAGAAATTGTCATGCTTGTGTTGTAATTCGGTAGGTTGTAGAGAAGTAGGCCATGTAGAAAGACAAAGGAAGGAAGTGCATACTGTGGGTGCCGGAGGAGATGGCGCCGGAGGAGATGGCTGCCGTTTTACGGTCCTCTAACCAATTGTGCTATTATGTGTGTTTTTTCGCGTTATTTGAATAACTGCAAAAGTGTCATATCCTCACATGGCCTCTCCTATCATTGCTACGCTGACGACACACAACTAATCTTCTCCTTTCCCCCTTCTGATAACCAGGTGGCGAATCGCATCTCTGCATGTCTGGCAGACATATCAGTATGGATGACGGATCACCACCTCAAGCTGAACCTCGGCAAGACGGATCTGCTCTTCCTCCCGGGGAAGGACTGCCCGTTCCATGATCACGCCATCACGGTTGACAACTCCGTTGTGTCCTCCTCCCAGAGTGTGAAGAGCCTTGGCGTGACCCTGGACAACACCCTGTCGTTCTCCGCTAACATCAAGGCGGTGACCCGATCCTGTAGGTTCATGCTCTACAACATTCGGAGAGTACGACCCTGCCTTACACAGGAAGCGGCACAGGTCCTAATCCAGGCACTTGTCATCTCCCGTCTGGATTACTGCAACTCGCTGTTGGCTGGGCTCCCTGCCTGTGCCATTAAACCCCTACAACTCATCCAGAATGCCGCAGCCCGTCTGGTGTTCAACCTTCCCAAGTTCTCTCACGTCACCCCGCTCCTCCGCACACTCCACTAGCTTCCAGATTTCAGCTCGCATCTGCTACAAGACCATGGTGCTTGCCTACGGAGCTGTGAGGGGAACGGCACCTCCGTACCTTCAGGCTCTGATCAGTCCCTACACCCAAACGAGGGCACTGCGTTCATCCACCTCTGGCCTGCTGGCTCCCCTACCTCTGCGGAAGCATAGTTCCCGCTCAGCCCAGTCAAAACTGTTCGCTGCTCTGGCACCCCAATGGTGGAACAAGCTCCCTCACAACGCCAGGACAGCGGAGTCACTCACCACCTTCCGGAGACATTTGAAACCCCACCTCTTTAAGGAATACCTGGGATAGGATAAAGTAATCCTTCTACCCCCCCCTTTACTCCAACCCCCCCCCCAAAAAAAAAAACATTGTAAAGTGGTTATCCCACTGGCTATAAGGTGAAGTTTTGAAATCAATGGAATGCCTGGTGGAAGCAGAGTATCATAGCTAAGGAGATGGAGAAAATTCTGTCCTTTGATTGCAAATATGCGGATGGAGTCACACAGAAGGCTGTTGTATAAAACACATGTCTCTGAATTACATCTTCAAACTAAGGGCAACCATGGCATCTGTGACAGAGAGGGAGAAGCGTTCATCCATGTACACGTCTAAGAGAGTCTAGCTAGCTACATTTTCTGTAATTAGCTTGCCATTAACTTGTAAATAAAGATCTTGTTGTGAGTTTATTTTCCAGTAATAATGAATACAAATTAGCTAAAGTTAAGATGTTGTCAGCTATATGATGTGGTCATTATTTGAACTGGCTAGCCAGCTAATTTAACATTAGCTAGCTAGCTAACAAGCTAGAAAAGAACCAAAACATTGTTGCTTTTAGTTGCCTGGTTTGCTTGATTGACATTTACTAAATTCATTTTTATGCTATTCAGTTATGCTATTTTGGACCACCAGGCTGCTGATGTCATGCATGTTAATCCTTAAAGAGATGGGTGGGGCTAAGGCTTAAGAGGGTGTGAACGATGCTGAATTTTCTCAAAAGTGGGGTTACAAGTTTATCAACTTTCAAAGTAGAATTACTTTCCCATTGTTCTTCAATTGTAGAGTCTCTACTTTTATCCAATGTAAAAAACACAATTTCAAATTTTGCTACATATGACCGAATCAAGCTGCTCGGTCACATTTGTGTAGGAGAATGTGAACATAGTAAATCAACCTGGACTCAGGGTTAGATGTAACATAGCAAAGCTAAATCCGGGATACTCCAATTAATATGATATGTCACGTTTCATATGGTATGTATTGATTTTTGGTGGCCATCATTCATGTCGTATGATATGTTACGAATTACAATTTGTGTGATATGTTACGAATTGCAATTCATATAATATGTTATGAATTGCAATTCCTCCAATATTTTACGAATTTGCTAAACGTATGATATGTTACGAATTCCAATTTGTCGTGGCTAACGTTAGCTAGGTGGCTAACACTAATATTACTAAAGTTAGCTGGGTTAGCGTTAGGGGTTAAGATTAGGGTTAGGAGTTAGTTTAAAAGGTTAAGGTTAGGGTTATGGGAAGGGTTAGCTAACATGTAGTAAGTAGGTGCCAAGTTTCTAATTAGCTACAGTGCTAAAATTGTCCGTGATGAGATTGGAACGTGCAACCTTTTGGTTGCTAGACATTCGCGTTATACGCCCACCCCTCCACCCCATCTTACTTTAGTTTTTGCCTTAAGTAACCTGTCTTACGTAACCATACCAACCGTAACATATCATACTTATTTGAGTGTCCCGGATTTACGTTTACTATGTTATGTCTAGTTTAGGAGCTCAGGCTGAGTAAATGAGCTGGGACAGGAGGATTCACCATGCAATGAATCATCAGACAGTGCATGCTAATTTAATCATGTCTGTTGCACACTAAACTAGGCCTTTAATGACCATGGCTTCTCTTACTGGGGAGATAACACAGATCAGGGCTGTGACCCACTAGATAACCAGCTCTGGAGCCAATAGAGCATCGACTCCTAATAAAAGTCAGACTCTTGAAGCTACTCAGATGCTCAAGATATGATTCCCAAGTACTCTATTGGTATCATCAATACTGCATCATAAGTTAACTGAAGACTCGGTCGATTAGAATACTGTAAATGGATGGGAACATGAATCATTCAGTAATGACTATGGTGCTGACAGACGGTATATTTCCAGCGGTGGTAGACATACAGAAGTTTTTATTTAAGGAACTGGAGTCCTAGTCCTTCCTACTGTCGGCTCAGAGCTTAGTGAGTCATAATGCTGGCCAGCCATGGGTTGTGTGAGTCTGACCATGCTAAGTTATGAAGATTAACATTCATATTGATTGGCACTTGGCTCTCTGTTTGCTTGTGTTTAATACTCTGGGCAGTCTGTGTGACATTTACATTAGGAAATCATTGAGTGAATGATGAACAGAATATTTCCACCAGATCAACACCTTTCTACTCTTCTGATTGCACCACATTATCTCACATCCATTCAGCTCTCTCATAATAGGATAAACATTCAGTATTGCTGCAAACATCAACGGACTGTCAACACACACCCACGTGTTGCCATTGGGAATGTGTATGTGGTTATTTGTGTGTGAGGGTTTGCATGTGTGAAGGTATGCATGTGTGTGTGTGTTGTGTTACACGTGTGTGTAGATGCAGAGGGTGGTTTTTTGAGAGAGGTCGGACAGCCCCTCAGTGCGAAAGAACACACTGATAACCAGCCACCCGGTGTTGATCAAGCGCAGCGTAAAAAAACAACCAGTCCACCGTGTGGGTCCACCGCAGCGGAAAATTGTGTCCACCAAGTGTGCAGGGTGGGGAGAGGATATGACAGCCAAGACATGAAATCCTAATGAAAATCAAATCCAGTCTGGTGGCTCCAGAGACAAATCTAGACTGCTCACTGAAACTCCCCACAGATAGGAGTGGTGAAAACCAGATAATGGCATGTGGTTGAAGGTAAATGTATAATGAGCGTGCATTTGTGTGATTGAATGTGTGTGTGTGCCCTGTATGTGTACAGGTACTGTGTGTGTGTGTGTGTGTGTGTGTGTGTGTGTCCGCGTCTGTGAATTTCTGTGTGTAATCTACTGTGCATTGGGAGGGAAGGAGTGTTAAGTGAAGAGTCAGCCTGTATCATTAAAATGTTACTGAAATACCTTTTCCTCCCTCCTCCATGCCTCCCGCACACCCTGAGCACACAGCATCCAGAGCAGAGCATAGGCAGATGCTCCAGCAGTCTCGTCGGGCCAACCTGCCTCACCTCACCTAGCAGCTTCAGAGCAACAGTCAGAGCAGAGCCTCAGAGCAGAGCCTGGGGTACTGCAGTTTAATTAAAGACCCCCTCACCTTAGAGAGGCACATCTAGGACAGCAGGATAATTACTGCCTGGCTTCACCCAGGATACACACACAGCCTTGCTGTCAACTCAACAACAGGAAATTAACCAAACCGCCAAACTTCTGCTTATTTCTTCCACCTACGCCGGTTCTTTCATAGATAGTTTCCCAAGGACTTGTGTCATTTTGAGAAATATTTGGTTTCTTAAAGGCTGTGGCTAGAAATATTACTAGTTGTCCTTGTTTCCTCAACCCCTCTCAAAACTCATTGGAGGAGAATGGATGGACCCTGGAACCTCTCCTCCAATGCAATTTGAAAGGAACTGCAGAACAATGGACGGAGTAAGCAAGGATTTGACAGCTAGTAACGATTGAAGACAGTCTGTGTATTGTCGGTGACTAGGCCAAACTAATGCTCTACCTCAGAGAAGGAACTCTGACTTTTGTACTTCCTGTATATCTACTGGGGCATGCTGGTAGCTCCACAGGGAGTCTCAGTGGGTCCCATGCTGGCTCCAGTGACAGACTGGGTGTTGATGGAAGTGTTGGGGTCAGAAGACACAGTGCCTTACTTAACATATGACAGAGCTGTAATCAGACAGGTTTGAATCTTATCTCAACACTCGCCCATCCATCTCCGTCCCTGCAGAGCAATCGCTTCCAGTACCCCCAAAAATAGCTATCACAAACCCGCTTAATGACTAACACGCTTTGGGATTTCTTTAAACCAACCATCACAGCTTATTTTCTAAATCAGTGACATAAGAATAGGTTCTTTAGTAGAGCATTCAACAGAGGGTTCTTTTAAATAGATACATATTTTCTTAGAAGTGTGCTGTACACATAGACAACTGAAATGTTATTTTTTTTGTTTCTTGTGTCCAAAAGACAGGCAGCTCCAAATTTCTAATCACCTACTCTGTTACTATCACATAATGTTCCTATCAAAGTGACGGTTACAATCTTCAGGGAATTTGTCACTCATGTCTGATGGTATGTAATTACAGTAGGATGCTATATGATGGATGTGATGATACACATAAAACATAAGTACAGTACAGTTGAAGACAGAAGTTTACATACACTTAGGTTGGAGTCATTAAAACTCATTTTTCAACCACTCCACAAATTTCTTGTTAACAAACTATAGTTTTGGCAAGTCGTTTAGGACATCTACTTTGTGCATGACACAAGTAATTTTTCCAACAATTGTTTACTGACAGATTATTTCACTTATAATTCACTGTATCACAATTCCAGTGGGTCAGAAGTTTACATACACTAAGTTGACTGTGCCTTTAAACAGCTTGGAAAATTCCAGAAAATGATGTCATGGCTTTAGAAGCTTCTGATAGGCTAATTGACATAATTTGAGTCAATTGGAGGTGTACCTGTGGATGTATTTCAAGGCCTACCATCAAACTCACTGCCTCTTTGCTTGACATCCTGGGAAAATCAAAAGAAAACCGTCAAGACCTCCGAAAAAAATGTGTAGACCTCCACAAGTCTGGTTCATCCTTGGGAGCGATTTCCAAATGCCTGAAGGTACTACGTTCATCTGTACAAACAATAGTATGCAAGTATAAACACCATGGGACCACGCAGCCGTCATACCGCTCAGGAAGGAGACGCGTTCTGTCTCCTAGAGATGAACGTACTTTGGTGCGAAAAGTGCCAATCAATCCCAGAACAACAGCAAAGGACCTTGTGAAAATGCTGGAGGAAACAGGTACAAAAGTATCTATATCCACAGTAAAACAAGTCCTATATCGACATAACCTGAAAGGCCGCTCAGCAAGGAAGAAGCCACTGCTCCAAAACCGCGATAAAAAAGGTCTGATGAAACTGTTTGACCATAATGACCATCGTTATGTTTGGAGGAAAAAGGGGGTTGCTTGCAAGCCGAAGAACACCATCCCAAACATGAAGCACGGAGGTGGCAGCATCATGCTGTGGGGGTGCTTTGCTGCAGGAGGGACTGGTGCACTTCACAAAATAGATGGCATCATGAGGAAGGAAAACTATGTGGATATATTGAAGCAACATCTCAAGACATGAGTCAGGAAGTTAAAGCTTGGTCGCAAATGGGTCTTCCAAATTGACAATGACCCCAAGCATACTTCCAAAGTTGTGGCAAAATGCCTTAAGGACAACAAAGTCAAGGTATTGGCGTGGCCATCACAAAGCCCTGACCTCAATCCTATAGAAAATTTGTGGGCAGAACTGAAAAAGCGTGTGCGAGCAAACCTGACTCAGTTACACCAGCTCTGTCAGGAGGAATGGGCCAAAATTCACCCAACTAATTGTGGGAAGCTTGTGGAAGGCTACCCGAAATGTTTGACCCAAGTTAAACAATTTAAAGGCAATGCTACCAAATACTAATTGAGTGTATGTAAACTTCTGACCCACTGGGAATGTGATGAAATAAATAAAAGCTGAAATAAATCATTCTCTCTACTATTATTCTGACATTTCACATTCTTAAAATAAAGTGGTGAACCTAACTGACCTAAGATAGGGAGTTTTTACTAGCATTAAATGTCAGGAATTGTGAAAAACTGAGTTTAAATGTATTTGGATTGTCACGGTTTCGGCCGAGGCTGCCTCTCTTCCTTGCTCGGGCAGGCTTCGGCGTTCGTCGTCTCCGGAATACTAGCTGCCACCGTTGCATGTTTCTATGTTCGTTTGCTTTTGTCTGATTGTTGTTACACCTGTTATCGTTTAGTGTAATTAGTGTCCTATAAGTTCTCGTTGTGTTTGTCTAGTGTTGTGTGTGATTGTTTTAATGTCATGCCGGTAGGCTGTATTTCTACTGTTTGCTCGGTTGAGCTATATTCTCCATTGTTTGGAGTGTTTTTGTCGCACCTGTTAGTGCGCCCGTTATTTTCGCCTTCGTGCGGAGTTTCGCCTCAGGGCGTTTGTTTGTGATTGTTTTTCGTGTGCATCAACTAAAGTCTGTTGGACTAACGTTCTGCGTCCTGCGCCTGATTCCACCACCACACCCACCTACATCTACCTTGACAGAATCACACACCATACTCGATGGAGTCAGCAGGAGCCGCAGCAGCACAGGCGACGTTGGAGGACAGGATCTGCAAACAAAATGACCAGATCCTGCGGATGGGGTCCGCACTGCAGGAGGTGATCACCACCATCCGAGGCTGGGAGACCCGAGGGACTCCTCCACCGCCATCCTCCCTGCCCGCACCATCGGCAGGTCAGCCCATTCCCGGTCCGGAACCCAGAGGAGTTCGGCTCTCGCTCCCGAGGGCCTACGATGGGACCGCGGCCGGGTGTCAGGGATTCCTTCTCCAGGTGGAGCTTTACCTGGCCACCGTGCACCCGGCGCCCTCGGGACACGAGAGCGTGTCCGCCCTGATCTCCTGCCTTTCCGGGAAGGCGTTGGAATGGGCCAACGCAGAGTGGAGGAGAATCGACGCGAACACCATCACCTACGACGAGTTCTCCCGCCGCTTCAGGGCGGTGTTTGACCATCCCCGGAGGGGAAAGCAGCGGGGAGCTGTCTGGTCTGCCTCCGGCAGGGGAAGAGGAGTGCCCAGGAGTTCGCCTTGGAATTCCGTACTCTAGCGGCGGATGCAGGGTGGAATGAGCGGGCTCTCATCGATCACTACCGATGTAGTCTATGCGAGGACGTCCGTAGGGAGCTGGCCTGTAGGGACACCAGCCTCTCGTTCGACCAGTTGGTCGACATGTCCATCAGGCTGGATACCCTGCTAGCTACCCGCGGACGTCCCTAGGGGGGTCCGTCCATTTCACCCTCCAGCGCTTCCGAGCCGTGCCCCATGGAGCTCGGGGGCGCTGGCGCTAGAGAGAGGAGGGGTCGGCTTACGAGGGGGTCCATCTCCTGCACCAACTGTGGTCGGGGAGGACACACCGCGGCTAGGTGCTGGGGATGGCCTCCTAGGGGAGAGGACGACAGGTCCCGCACTGGGGAGTCCTTCCAGGTGAGTAGGCGCCCCACTCACCCAGAGATCTCTGTTGCACATTTCTGTATACCTGTGCGTTTTCCACAGGTAGCACCTCATTCCCAGCATAAGGCACTGGTAGATTCAGGCGCGGCTGGGAATTTTGTTGATAAGAAGTTTTGCTTAGCCTTAGGGATTCCCCTTCTCCCAGTTGACGTTCCCTTCCCCGTTCATGCCCTAGATAGCCGTCCGTTGGGGGCGGGCTTGATCAGGGAGGTCACTGCGCCACTTAGGATGTGTGCGCAGGGGGGTCATCAGGAGATGATCCAGCTATTTCTGATCGACTCGCCTGCGTATCCGGTGGTGCTGGGCATGCCCTGGTTGAGTACCCATAACCCATCTATTTCGTGGCAGGAGAGGGCTCTGATGGAGTGGTCTGCCCAGTGTGTGGGTCGATGTTTAGGCGTTTCCGTAGGGGGCTACCTCGGTGGAGAGTCCAAACCAGGTGCCCGCATTGCACGTTCCCCCTGAGTATGGGGATTTGGCTATTGTGTTCAGTAAGTCGAGGGCGACGCAGTTGCCTCCCCATAGGCAGGGAGATTATGCGATAGACCTCCAGGCAGGAGCTGCGCTCCCACGGAGCCATGTGTATCCTCTGTCTCAGGAGGAGAAGAGAGCTATGGAAACGTACATAGACAAATCTCTGAGACAAGGATACATACGGCCCTCCACTTCCCCTGCGTCCTCGAGTTTCTTTTTTGTGAAGAAAAAGGATGGAGGATTACGCCCGTGCATTGATTACCGTGGTCTCAATCAGATCACGGTGAAGTACAGTTATCCACTCCCGCTGATTGCGACCATGACGGAGTCATTGCACAGGGCGCGTTTCTTCACTAAATTAGATCTCAGGAGCGCGTACAACTTGGTGCGCATTAGGGGGGGCGATGAATGGAAGACAGCCTTTAGTACCACCTCGGGCCATTACGAGTATCTTGTCATGCCATACGGGTTGATGAACGCTCCTTCAGTTTTCCAATCCTTCGTGGATGAGATCTTCAGGGACATGCAGGGGCAGGGGGTGGTCGTGTACATCGATGACATTCTCGTGTACTCGCCTACCCGAGTCGACCATGTGGCCCTGGTGCGCCGAGTGTTGCGGAGACTGTTGGAGCACGACCTGTATGTCAAGGCAGAGAAGTGTCTGTTCTTCCAGGAGTCGGTCTCCTTTTGGGTTATCAGTTGTCTGCGTCAGGGGTGAAGATGGAGGTAGACCGGGTGTCAGCCGTGCGTAATTGGCAAACGCCAACCACTGTGAAGGAGGTGCAGCAGTTTTTGGGGTTTGCGAATTATTACCGGAGGTTTATCCGGGGGTTTTGGACAGGTGGCAGCTCCCATAACGTCTCTTTTGAAGGGGGGTCCGGTGCGTCTGCAGTGGTCAGCCGAGGCGGACAGGGCGTTTGGGAGGCTGAAGGACCTGTTTACCTCGGCTCCGGTGCTGGCGCATCCGGATCCCTCTTTGCCATTTCAGGTAGAGGTGGACGTGTCAGAGGCCGGTATAGGAGCCGTGCTGTCGCAACGGTCCGGCGCGCCACCTAAACTCCGCCCCTGTGCTTTTTATTCCAAGAAGCTCAGTCCGGCGGAGGCGAAACTATGACGTGGGGGACAGGGAGCTGTTAGCCGTGGTACAGGCCCTAAAGGTGTGGAGGCACTGGCTTGAGGGGGCTCAACACCCTTTCCTCATTTTGACGGACCACCGTAACCTGGAGTACATCCGGGCAGCGAGGAGGCTGAACCCTCGCCAGGCGAGGTGGAATATGTTTTTGACCCGGTTCACATTTAAGATCACGTACATCCCTGGGTCACAGAACGGTAAGGCAGACGCACTGTCTCGGCGGTATGACACGGAGGAGAGGTCCGTGGAGCCCACTCCCATACTGCCGGAGTCGTGTCTGGTGGCACCGGTAGTGTGGGAGGTCGATGCTGAACTCGAGCGGGCTTACGCACCGACCCTAGTCCACCTCAATGCCCGGAGGGTCGGAAGTACGTTCCGCTCGAGGTTCGGGATCGATTGATCTATTGGGCTCACACGTCACCCTCCTCTGGACACCCTGGTATCGGCCGGACAGTGCACTGTCTTAGTGCCAAGTACTGGTGGCCCACGTTGGCGAGGGATGTGAGGGTTTATGTTTCCTCCTGCTCGGTGTGCGCCCAGTGTAAGGCGCCTAGACATCTGCCTAGGGGTAAGTTACTACCCCTGCCCGTTCCACAACGACCATGGTCTCACCTCTCGGTGGATTTCCTCACTGACCTTCCTCCTTCACAGGGGAATACCACTATACTGGTCGTTGTGGACCGGTTTTCTAAGGCCTGTCGTTTGCTCCCCATGCCGGGCCTTCCTACTGCCCTGCAAACCGCCGAAGCACTATTCACCCATGTGTTCCGGCACTATGGGGTACCCGAGGATATTGTGTCTGATCGAGGTCCCCAATTTACCTCCAGAGTCTGGAGAGCGTTTATGGAGCGGTTGGGGGTCTCGGTGAACCTCACCTCGGGTTACCACCCGGAGAGTAATGGGCAGGTGGAACGCGTGAACCAGGATGTGGGTAGGTTTCTTAGAACATACTGCCAGGACCGGCCGGAGGAGTGGGCAAGATCGTTCCCTGGGCCGAAATGGCCCAGAATTCCCTACGCCATTCCTCCACTAACCTAACCCCTTTCCAATGTGTGTTAGGTTACCAGCCAGTTCTGGCACCTTGGCAGCAGAGCCAGATCGAGGCTCCTGCGGTGGATGAGTGGGCGCGGCGCTCGGAGGAGACATGGAACGCTGCACACGTCCACCTGCAGCGGGCCCTCCGTCGTCATAAGGCGAGCGCCGATCTCCACCGCAGTGAGGGACCGGTGTACGCAACTGGTGATCGAGTCTGGCTCTCTACCAGAAACCTGCCCCTCCGCCTGCCCTGTCGGAAACTGGGTCGGCGGTTTGTAGGGCCATTTAAAGTCCTGAGAAGGTTGAACGAGGTGTGTTACAAATTACAACTACCTGTTGAGTATAAAAGTTTTAACCCCTCGTTCCATGTGTCTCTTCTCAGGCCGGTGGTAGCTGGCCCACTCCAAGAAAGTGAGATCAGGGAGACTCCTCCGCCCCCATTGGACATCGAGGGGCACCGGCGTACTCCGTGCGGTCCATCTTGGATTCGAGACGTCGGATGGGGGGTCTCCAATATCTAGTGGAGTGGGAGGGGTACGGCCCGGAGGAACGGTGCTGGGTGCCGAGGAGAGACATTTTGGACCCGTCTCTCCTGACGGAATTCCATCGTGGGCACCCGACGCACCCTGCTCCGCGTCCTCCTGGTCGTCCCCGAGGCCGGAGTCGGCGCACGTCTGGAGCCGCGCGTCAAGGGGGGTACTGTCACGGTTTCGGCCGAGGCTGCCTCTCTTCCTTGCTCGGGCAGGCTTCGGCGTTCGTCGTCTCCGGAATACTAGCTGCCACCGTTGCATGTTTATATGTTCGTTTGCTTTTGTCTGATTGTTGTTACACCTGTTATCGTTTAGTGTAATTAGTGTCCTATAAGTTCTCGTTGTGTTTGTCTAGTGTTGTGTGTGATTGTTTTAATGTCGTGCCGGTAGGCTGTATTTCTACTGTTTGCTCGGTTGAGCTATATTCTCCATTGTTTGGAGTGTTTTTGTCGCACCTGTTAGTGCGCCCGTTATTTTCGCCTTCGTGCGGAGTTTCGCCTCAGGGCGTTTGTTTGTGATTGTTTTTCGTGTGCATCAACTAAAGTCTGTTGGACTAACGTTCTGCGTCCTGCGCCTGATTCCACCACCACACCCACCTACATCTACCTTGACATGGATAAGGTGTATGTATACTTCCGACTTCAACTGTATATGGTGGATGATGACTATGGTATGGAAAAGGGCATTGGCAATAACATCCTGTCTATTTTGCCATAATTTCAGATAGCATTATACGATCAAATGCCTCCAATCAGTCACGATACACAACCAAACCCTTAAAGGAGGACAATAATTGCTTCTAAAGGAATTCAATTGAACTCCCAGTCCCCTGTCAAAGGCAGACTAAAGCTCTGGCCGTCTCCGAATACCCATACTTGCTAAATAGTAGGCCGTTTGAGTATGCAAAAAAATAAAGTTTAATAGTATGTGAATTTTCGTAAATCGAGTATGCTTTAAATGCCAAGATGTTATACTCATTTCGGCTTTTCATCTAGTATAATTCGCTGCACACTTTTCTGGAATTTCACAGCCACAATGTATTGGAAGAGGGGGGATGCCGAGCGTTGATAGCTAGATCTCTTCAAGTAAACAATCTCAAATGTAAGTAGCTTTTGTTCTGCTTAAAATGATAATCAAATCAAATCAAATGTTATTTTCCAGATGCGCCGAATACAACAGGTGTAGACATTACAGTGAAATGTTTACTTACAAGCCCTTAACAAACAATGCAGTTTAAGATTTTTTTTAAAATAGCAAATAATTAAAGAGCAGCAGTAAAATAAGATAACAGTAGGGAGGTTATATACAGGGGGTACCGGGACAGAGTCAATGTGCGGGGGCACCGGTTAGTCGAGGTAATTGAGGTAATATGTACATGTGGGTAGAGTTAAAGTGACTATGCATAAATAATAAACAGAGTAGCAGCAGCGTAAAAGAGGGGGTTGGGGTGGGGTGAGGGGGCAATGCAAATAGTCCGGGTAGCCATGAATAACTGTTCAGAAGTCTTATGGCTTGGGGGTAGAAGCTGTTAAGAAGCCTTTTGGACTTAGACATGGCGCTCCGGTACCACTTGCCGTGCGGTAGCAGAGAGAACAGTCTATGACTAGGGTGGCTGGAGTCTTTGATAATTTTTAGGGCCTTCCTCTGACACCGCCTGGTATAGAGGTCCTGGATGGCAGGAAGCTTGGCCCCAGTAATGTACTGGGCCGTACACACTACCCTCTGTAGTGCCTTGCGGTCGGAGGCCGAGCAGTTGCCATACCAGGCGGTGATGCAACCAGTCAGGATGCTCTCCTGATGGTGCAGCTGTATATCTTTTTGAGGATCTGAAGACTCATGCCAAATCTTTTCAGTCTCCTGAGGGGGAATAGGCTTTGTCGTGCCCTCTTCACGACTGTCTTGGTGTGTTTGGACCATGATAGTTTGTTGGTGATGTGGACACCAAGGAACTTGAAGCTCTCAACCTGTTCCACTACAGCCCCGTCGATGAGAATGGGGGTGTGCTCAGTCCTATTTTTTTCCCTGTAGTCCACAATCATCTCCTTTGACTATTTCACTGTAACGTTACATCTTTGAAAACAGATCTGCATCCTGCTGCCTGCCATGCCTTTAGCTAGCTATGTGCTTTAGTAGGACTAGAAGTTATAACTGTTTGAACAGTAACGTTAGCTACAGGGTTACTTGCTTACTGTTGAGAGACAACTTTATATTTAACATTAGCCTAGTTAGCTAGCTAGCTACTTATTGTAAATACCAGGGCTTGTGTTCAAACTGTTACAGGGTCTGATGACAATACCAGGCATTTAATTCAGGCAGTAGAAATGCAGCAAAAAAAGGTGTTGTCATGTGGCCATAGTTAGCGCTCTTGCCACTTCACTATGAACTGCGACTAGCTATAGCGAATGTTAGGACTGCGTTAGCCTAGCTACATTCCTATTTTCCACAGCGGTGCTCAACCCAACACTTCTCTTTTCTTCTATTCCTCCTGATTTGTCACGTCAGTTTATTTGTGTTGATCTGATTGTAATGTTCATGCTATGCAATATTAGTCTCTACCTGAATGGTTACAGCTTGAATGGGTCTAGCTAGGTTCATTGCACATAACCTGTTATGGTGAAAGTAATGGTAAGCTGCACTTGTTACTGTTTCACCTTGCCACTCCAATTTGATAAAGTATGTGGCAGTCTAGACTTCTGAAGAAAGTACACACAACGATAACTTTGATCATGTTTTGGTTAATGTTGCACTTCATCTTATGTATTTTCAGGATCTATGTGAAGGAGTGTGAGCTGGAGGGGCAGCTGTTACGTGCATGGGTGAAACAGAACTGGGAGAACCATTAGCAACAATACATGGTATGCTACTGTATGTTATCTTTACATGTATTGCTGAACTTGCCTAATAAAGTTTCCCTTTTCTCTGACAGCAACAACACTTTACCTTGTTCCTATGCTTCACCGGCACATTAATGTAAGTGTGAAGATATACAGTGCCTTCAGAAAGTATTCATACCCCTTGACTTATTCCACATTTTGTTGTGTTAGAGCCTGAATTCAACATGGATTCAATTGTTGTTTTTCTCACCCATTTCCACACAATACCCCATAATGACAAAGTTAAAACATGTTTTTAGAAAGTTTAGCAAAATTATTGAAAATTAAATACAGAAATATCTCATTTACATAAGTATTCACACCCCAGAGTCAATACATGTTAGAATCACCTTTGGCAGTGATTACAGCTGTGAGTCTTTCTCGCTAAGTCTCCAAGAGCTTTGCACACCCGGATTGTACAATATTTGCACATTATTCTTTAAAACATTGTTGTTGATCATTGCTAAACAGCCATTTCCAAGTCTTGCCATAGATTTTCAAGCCGATTTAAGTCAAAACTGTAACTAGGCCACTCGGGAACTTTCTATGTCTTCTTGGTAAGCAACTCCAGTGTATACAGTGGGGAGAACAAGTATTTGATACACTGCCGATTTTGCAGGTTTTCCTACTTACAAAGCATGTAGAGGTCTGTAATTTTTATCATAGGTACACTTCAACTGTGAGAGACGGAATCTAAAACAAAAATCCAGAGAATCACATTGTATGATTTTTAAGTAATTCATTTGCATTTTATTGCATGACATAAGTATTTGATCACCTACCAACCAGTAAGAATTCCGGCTCTCACAGACCTGTTAGTTTTTCTTTAAGAAGCCCACCTGTTCTCCACTCATTACCTGTATTAACTGCACCGGTTTGAACTCATTACCTGTATAAAATACACCTGTCCACACACTCAATCAAACAGACTCCAACCTCTCCACAATGGCCAAGACCAGAGAGCTGTGAAAGGACATCAGGGATAAAATTGTAGACCTGAACAAGGCTGGGATGGTGCCACTCCATCACCCCACCGGTCATCATCTCCTCCTCTCCCTCCCAGAAGGGTCCAGATGTGGTGGCGGGAGGAGGATGTGACTGCCAGGGAGGCACGCCTTATGGCCATTTTAGAAGCCATGATTAAGAAGTAGTTTTATGTATTTTATTTATAGCTATTCAGTTATTTTCTACAGTTTTTGGTGAAGTCCTTTTTTAAACCCAAAGTGGATTTCTGTTCTCATTAAAAAGTGTTTCTTGTTTGTAATAAACATTTGATACCGGTACATCTACTGTTGGTGTGTTTTACTTTCAA